>NW_008705563.1:1377257-1388781 GCF_000186865.1 Aureococcus anophagefferens
GTCGAGCGGCTGCGGAAGCAGTTCCCGGACGCGCCGCTCCTCGCGTCCGCGGCGTCCTACGACGCGGAGACGCCGCCGCTCGAGGCGCTGGCGGCGGCGGAGGTCGCGCGCCACGGCCTGAGCGACGCGGGCGCGGACGTGGTCGTCGGCTGCGAGGTCGAGCCGCAGCTGCGGCTGGCCGCCGCGTTCCTCGCTGTGTGGAAACCAACCACTGGTTTGGGGGGTCCCCACCAAACTTCAGAACTCTCTATCTCGGTCAAATCGACGTCGATTCGGCTGATTTTCGGACGAATCGATTGCTCTCATCGAGTTCTCGAAGCACAGCGGAAGAGATTGCGTCGAAACTGTCGCATACGCTCACATTGGAGTCGGGTTGAATATTTGAATTCCACACAGGTTCCTCGAAAAGCGCACGGACCTGGCCCACGGCGACGTCTCCCGGGCCCTCGAGACCGTGCGCGCGCGCATCGAGGAGCGGAGCGCCGCGCTCCGCCGCGTCGCCGGCGTAGCGCGGACGACCGTGTCCGGCGGCGGCTTCGACCTGGACGCGGACGCGTCCCGCGGCGTCGTCGCGGGCGCGCGGTCGCGCGCGGCCCGCGACCTCGACATCTTCTACTCCGGCGGCGACGACGGCGCGGGGGAGGCATCAGCTTAATAAAACTCGCTTCGACCCTTTACGAGCACATCGCTAGCCCTGCCACCCGCTCGAGTGGATGATCGCGTAGCCCTCGGGGACGGGCTCCGTCTTCCCCGCGCCGCTCCACTCGCGGCCCGGGAACAGACCGAAGTCAATGTCCTTGTCCTGCAAGAGTCGAAGCGGATTTCCGTAGCGCGGGTCGCGGAAATGGTCGCAATGAACTATGAGAGTACCGTTGTCAATAACGATGAAGAACTCCGGAGAGCGCCCTCTACTCGGATCATAGTTGCCAATTTGTGAAGGGAAATGAAACACGTCCTCGTCCAGAACCATGCGAGATCCCTCTCCGTTCACGATGAAACCCGAACCGTGGAACTCGGTGTAATCGTCGCCGACCTCAGTGTCGTAAACCTCGATGTTCGCGCCGTGCACCACGCAACAAGCGTAGTGGTTATCCCCCGACATGCGACAACGAGAAAGAATGATTGAAGAGCGGTCACCGTCGGCCTTCACGCCGAACCATCCGCGAGATATGAACGAGTCCGAGACGTGCACGCGCGCACCACCCTTCGCGAGCACAGACGCGTGGCCGCAGTTCGTCAAGCTGCAATTATCGATCTTGACGCACGCCCCGGAGCGCACCTCGACTGCTGTATCATACAAGTCCGATTCGAACTCTTCATCGGAGTCGTCGTCGTCCTCATCGATCCACGGAGGCTCGTAGTCGAAATCGCGAGAGCCGCCGTAGATCGATAGGTCGCGGAGCGTCACCTTCGTCTCGCTCCCCTCGGCGAGCAGAGCTGGTTCGTCAGCGACGGCGCTATAAATCGAACAAGCCCGCCAATGTGAGATCGCCGCGGAATGGCCATTGGTGACGTGAACGAGGCGATGATAGGGCACGGAACGTAATTCGCGACCAAACGGCAGCCGCGGCCGCCGCGCTCCCACGATCGTGAGACGGATGTTGGGCAGGCGGATCGTATCTCGGATCAGGGTCACGTCCTGCGATATCAATATCGTGTCGCCGTCGCGCGCCGCCGCGAGCGCGCCATCGAACGTGAATTGCTCGGGCACGCGCAGCGGCCTGCGCCGCGTCGCGAGCAGAGATTTGACCGTGACTGCACCGCCACCGCCGCCGCTGAAGTCATCTAATGCGGCCTCGGTAGCGCGCGAGTATTCGCGACCGCCCCGCACAAGAGAGGCAAGCACGCCGTCCTCCAGAAAAGAGAAGATGGACGCTATGCCCTCGAGCGGCACTGCTTTGCTGATTTGACGGGAGCGAGTGCGCATCGTGGGCGCGCTCGTCGTCGTCTGATCGCGCGAGGAGCGGCGCAACACTAATTTGAGCGGGCCATGGAGGCCTTCGCTCGCCGAATGCCAGAGCTGATCCAGAGCATCGAGTGGGGAGGCGCGCGTTATGGCACCGACCAAAAAGCCCGCCGCGAAGCGTCCGGCCGCAAAGAAGTGCGCCAAGGCGCCCGCCGCGAAGACGAAGAAGTGCGCCAAGGCGCCCAAGAAGAAGAAGCCGGCCGCGAAGAAGATCCAACCGTGGGTAAGGGGTGCGACTGCCTGGTTTGTACGCGCGAGATGATGTTTCTCGAGGCGTGGTGCGGCGAAGGCGACTTCGAGTGGCCGCAAGACGGAGAACCCCTGTTCCCGAACGAGCGTAACTCGTGGGACAAGATGGAGGCGCCGCCGTCCGGCGCGCTCGCGCTCCACGCGGGATGCGAGATCGCGATCGAGATCGGCGACTACAAAACGTTGTCTTACGTGAACACGCTAATGGGCTTGACAGAATTGGTCATCCCGGCGCGACCCGATGGGTACGCGACGCCACGGGATCTTTACGAAGCAGTCCACGCGGCGATGCATGGCCCGATCCCGACGCACGCCGTCGAGACCTTCGGTCGCGTCCGCAAGCACCGGTTATTCAAGGAGGCGGCGGAGGACTTCCTCTCCATATTCCGGGACGCAGACGGCCTGCCGGACACGGACCCGCTGTGGACACAGGAGGAGATCCGCGACATGGACATCTCGAGCTTCTACATGGACATGGGCATGGACGGATTGCGCGTCAAGCAGTGCAACAAGAATCGAGCCACGGTCGAGACGTGGTACTGTTCCTAGAGCCAGTCCCCCGCCGACAACGACCGATAAAATAAATAAACACGGCGGGAAGACGCCCGGCCTCAGACGGACCAGCGCTTCCCGGGCTTCTTGTGGTTCTTGGGCGTCGGGAGCTTGGCCTCGCCGAGGTCGCCGTAGATGTCGGCGAGGTCGGGCTGGTGGCCCGGGCTCAGCGGGTCCGGTAGCGCCGCGAGCGTCTCGTGCTCCTCGGCGTCGGCCACGTCGACGTCCACGGGGTCGACCGCTTCGACGTCCGCGGGCCCCGCGACCTGCGCCTCGGACTCGTCGGCGACGCTCTCGAGGTGGCGCGTGGGCCTAGGGGGCGGGAGGTCTTCCGGCGCGTCGTCCCCGTGCTCCTGCTGCGCGACGCACCCGCAGAAGGCCATGTGGCACGCGGCCTGGGCGTCCGCGTCGTCCGCGACCGGGACGTAGTCCATCTCCTCGGCGGGGACCGGAGGGTTCGTAACAACATCCTTCTTCGGGTCGTGCTCGCAGGGGATGTGCTGGGAGGACTTGGCGTTCTCGAGGCGCGCGACGTGCTCGGGCTCGGCGTCCGGGTCGAAGCTCTCCTTGATCATGAACACGGACGCGCGCACGGACCGCCGCGCGGCGGCGACGCTTTTCCGGGCGCCGTTCCAGTAGTCCTTGACCTGGGCGCGGTACGCGGCGCGCTTGTCCTTGGACGTGAAGTGCCAGCCGACGACGGCGAGGCAGATGAGCGCGAAGAGGCCGCCGAAGACGCCCGTGATGATGGCCGCGTCCGCGTCGTCGGACGAGTTGGACGACGAGCCGTAGGCGACGTCCGTGCAGCGCGGGTCGCAGCTGTAGACGCAGGCCTCCTCGCTCAGCGTGCCGTCGTCCGACTTCTTGCGGTCGTAGCACCGCGAGTCGACGTTGTAGTCGATCCACTCGCAGTCCTTGTGGGGCTTCTTCTTGATGGCCCAGCTCGCCGAGTTCGTGCACATGACCTCCTCCGTGAGGTCGTTGAACTTCCACTCGTCCAGATCCTTCTCGAAGGTCGCGGGCCGCCCGTCCTTCCGCGCGCCCTCCTCGCCGCAGGGCTGCTCCTCGGTGATGTACCACATGTCCGTGGCGTTGACGTAGTAGAGGTAGTAGGCGTCGCTCTGGAAGACGCAGTGGTCCTGGCAGCACGCGTCGTCGACGCGGTAGAAGTTGCCGTACTGGTCGTTGACGCGGAGGCCCGACGGGCAGAGGCGCGCGTGGGAGCAGAAGAAGGTCGGGTGGGCCGTCGGCCGCGCCGTCGCCGTGGGCGCCGCCGTCGTCGGCGCGGCCGTCGTCGGCGCGGCCGTCGTCACGTCGAACGCGTACGTCGCGCCCTCGATGGCCGCCTCCGTCGCGGCCTCCTCGACGGCGGCGGCGTCGAGCACCGCGCTCGGCGACGACGCCGCGGCGTCGTCGAGGGCCGCGGCGTAGGACCCGTCGTCGACGGCCGCGCCGAGGTCGTCGAGGACCGCGGCCGCCGCGTCGGCCGCCGCGGCGTCGTAGTCGGCGCCGTCGTCGACGCTCTCCGCGAGCAGGACGTCGAAGTCGACGGTGGCGCCGTCGGCGTCCTCGAGGCGCCGCCGGCCGCCGTAGGCGACCGCGACGACGTCGACGACGTCGTCCGTCGTCTCCGCGCCGTCGACGACGGCGACGACCGACGCCTTGAAGGCCTCGATCGCGTCCGCGTCCGCGTTGAACGCGTCCGCGTCGACGTCCGACAGCACCACGGACGCGGACACGGCGACGTCGACGACGACCTGGCGCGGCGTCGGCGCGACCGACGGCGCGGGCGTCGGCGCGGGCGTCGGCGCGGGCGTCGGCGCGGGGACCGGCGCGGCCGTCGGCGCCGCGGACGGGCGGGGCGTCGGCGCGGGCGTCGGCGCGGGGATCGGCGCCGCGCTGGGGTCGCCGGGGAGCGGCGTCGGCGCGGGCGTCGGCGCGGGCGTCGGCGCGGGCTCCGGCGCGCCGGTCGGCGCGGGGATCGGCGCCGCGGTCGGGTCGCCCGGGAGCGGCGTCGGCGCGGGCGTGGGAGCGGGGATCGGCGCGGGCGTCGGCGCGGGCTCCGGCGCGCCGGTGGGCGCGGGAATCGGCGCCGCGGTCGGGTCGCCCGGGAGCGGCGTCGGCGCGGGCGTCGGCGCGGGCGTCGGCGCGGGGATCGGCGCCGCGGTGGGGTCGCCCGGGAGCGGCGTCGGCGCGGGCGTCGGCGCGGGGACGGGCGCCGCGGTCGGGTCGCCCGGGAGCGGCGTCGGCGCGGGCGTCGGCGCGGGGATCGGCGCCGCGGTGGGGTCGCCCGGGAGCGGCGTCGGCGCGGGCGTCGGCGCGGGAATCGGCGCCGCGGTGGGGTCGCCCGGGAGCGGCGTCGGCGCGGGCGTCGGGTCCGGGTCCGCCGCCGCGTCGGGCGTGCAGCCCGTGCATGTGGCGACGCAGTCGACCTCGGCGAGGACGCCCGCGTCGTTCTCCTTGGAGGTGCAGCGGCTCGTGTCGTCCGCGACCCAGGCGCAGCCCTTGTCCGGCGACCCGGACTTGTACCAGGACGCGGAGTCGGCGACGCAGGCGACGGGCGACGCCGTCGGCGCGGGCACCGCCGCCCCCGCGACGGGCGCGGCCGTCGGCGCGGGCGCGCCGTCCGACGGCGTGCACCCCGTGCAGGTGACCATGCAGCCGACGTTCGCGAGGACGCCCGCGGCGTCCTCCTTGGAGTCGCAGCGCGATAGGTCCTCCGCGACCCAGGCGCAGCCCCTGTCCGGGCTGCCGTCCTTGTACCAGCTCTCCGAGTCCTCCGTGCAGACGGTCTCCGCGGGCTTCGCCGTCGGGCTCGGCCACCAGCCGGCGTCGCACGACGCCACGACGTCGTCGCTCGTCATCGTCGCGATGTAGCTCAGGGCCCCGGACGTGTAGCAGGGCTCGGACGTCGTCATGTAGTACTGCCCCCCCGCGGAGATGTAGTGGAGGTAGTAGTTCTGCGCGTTGGCGTAGGAGCAGCGCTCCGTGCAGCAGTAGGCGTCGCCCGAGACGTCGCGGATCTTGTAGAAGGTCTGGTAGCCGTCGACGTCAATGAAGTCGCAGCAGTACTTGGTCTTGCCGCAGGCGCCCGCCTCCGCGGAGGGCGTCTGGCTCGGCGCCGCCGTCGTCGGCGCCATGGACAGGCTCGGCCGCGGCGTCGTCGTCGCGTAGATCGTCACCTCCATGTTGCCGTCGACGACGTCGAAGTAGAGGGACGCGTTGCGCGGGCTCCCGGGCGCGCCGAAGTCGACGACGACGTGCTCGGCGTCCTTGAGCATGACGTCGTAGAGGGACACGGTGTCCGGGTGGCCGTCGACGACGACGGTGTTGCCGAACTTGCCCGTCGCGCCGTTGTTCCACCACTTGCTCCAGGTCAGGAGCGCGCCCGCGCCCTGGGTGGACTGGCTCCGGTATTCGACGAAGAGGTAGTAGTCGTCCGTCGCCGTGTCGACCTCCAGCCCCAGGTAGTTGACGCCGTCGTCGCTGCCGTCGTCGATGGGCTGGAGCACGTAGGGCCCGCACATGGGCACGCAGAGCGCCTCGCCCGTGGTCTCGTCGAAGGGCTCGACGAAGGGCACGCGGTCGTTGGCGATCCAGTCGAAGATGAGCTTGCCCTCGAGCGTGAAGTGGTTCGTGACGCCGTACTCCTCGCCGTAGTCCGCGCCGCGGTCGACGCGGCCCGAGCCCATGGGCGTGAAGAGGTTGCCGTACTCGACCCAGCCGTCGTCGTCGGTCCACGCGACGCGGCCCTCGCGGTCCTTCGTGTCGCTGTAGGAGCCGTGGTTCGCGCCGAAGGTGTGGCCGAGCTCGTGGATGTACGACGGGTCGTAGTCCGTCGCAGCGAGGTTGAGGAACGCGCCGGGCTGCGACACGTAGCCCGTGCCCGCGGCGCCGTTCGCCTGGCAGTAGGGGATGACGACGAGCTGCCAGTCGTAGAGCTCGCGGTCGTAGCCGCCGTCCAAGGACGCGTAGGCCGCCATCACGTCGAAGGCCTCGGGGTCGCCGTCGTAGTTGCCGCCGTACCAGTCGAGCTCGTCGTGCTGATCGCACGTCGACGACTGGTAGTCGACCTGGTAGACGGGCGTGATCGTGACGTCGAGCGTGAAGTTGGAGAAGGAGTTGGCGTCGTAAAAGTCCTGGGCGAGGGCCGCGACCTCGGAGAGGTAGGAAGACACGTCGCCGCCGTGGTCCGACCTGCGTGGAACTCAAATCTTCAACTCGACTTCAATGTGCGCGTAATCGAACGGTTTGGACCGGACTCCTCCGCTTCGAGAACTTGAAGAGAGCAATCGATTCGTCCAAAAATCAGCCGAATCGACTTCGAATTGACCGAGCTAGAGAATGTCAAAGTTTGGTCGGGACGTCCCAAACCAGCGGTCGATATCCACGCAGGGTCCGACGCGATGAGCTCGTAGTTGTAGACCTCGTCGCAGTCGCTCGCGTCCGCGGGGCAGATGGGCACGATGAGGAGCGTCTTCGTGTTGAGCAGCTTCTTGTTCTCCTTGTCCGTCACGGCCGTGCGGGCGACGGCGTGCCTCGGCGTCGCGGCGAGCCGGGCCAGCGCGCGGTCGCCGACGGCGCCGGCCGCGCGCGCGAGGTTGTCGTTCGCGGCCGCGGCGTGCGCCGCGTCGGCGAAGCGGACGCCGCGCTCGGCGCCGCCGTCGCAGGCCACGGCGCCGGCCGCGTCGACGCAGCGGATCGCGTCGCCGGAGGCGTAGAACGTGCCGTCGAGCACGGACCCGGCGAGGTACGCGCGCGCGCTCGGCCCGCGCGGCGCGCCCGCGTAGGCCGCGCGGATCGTGGCGCCGCCGGGCGTCTCCAGGTGGGCGCGCACCTCGTAGGTCGGCCTCGCGCGGGGGTTGGAGCCCCGGTCCCGCGGCGTCTTCGCCTCGACGGTCACGGCGCCGACGCCCACGAACGGCGCGTCGCGGCGGCAGTCCGCGGGCAGCTCCCGCAGGCGCCGCGACCGCGCCGGGTGGGTCCCCGCCGCGTCGGCGAGGGCGAAGCTCAGCGCGGCGGCGTGGGCGTAGCTCCCGGCCGCCGCGAGGCGCCGGAGCTCGACGAGCCGCGCCGCGCAGGCCGCGGCCTCGGCGTCGGGGCTGCGCGACGGCGCTTCGAGGAGCGCCACGACGGCGTCGTGGGCGGCCGAGGCGTTCCCGGGCAGGGGCGCCGACGATGCCGCGGCGGCCGCGGTGGCCAGGGCGAGCGACAGCGCGAGCATCTTCCGCGGCTGCATTCTATTGGCGGGCAGCCAGTTCGGGCGAAACTCGTGCGAAATAGATCAAGGGGATCTTCAAGTATCTAGAAGATCCCCTTGAATATAATATGCGAAATAAGAGCGCGGGGCAACTTTCCGTCACGCTTGGCCCGGCCACCTCAGCTCAGCCCATGCGATGACCGCAGCAGCCATGACCGCCGCTCGCATCCTTCTCCTCTGCGGCGCCGCCACCGCATTGCTGGCAGCGCCCCGCGCGCCCCCTCTGCGCGCGACGCGCACGACTCCCGGCGCGAGCGTCGTCGGCCTCTACGGCGACTGGGAGTCGGCCGAGGGCGGGTCCTACCTCCTGGAGCCGCCGGAGGGCGAGGCCAAGGGCGTCGTGCACTTCGTCGGCGGCGCGTTCATCGGCGCGGCGAGCCAGCTCACGTACCGCTACCTGCTCGAGCGCTTCGCCGGCAGCGGCTACCTCGTCGTGGCGACGCCCTTCCGCCTGTCCTTCGACTACCTCAGCGTCTGCGACGCCGTCGAGGCGTCCTACGAGGCCGCGGCGGCGGAGGCGCGGCGCCGGGGCTACGGCGACGCGCTCTTCGACGACGTCGTGGGCGTGGGCCACAGCTGCGGCGCGCTGCTCCAGGCGCTGATCGCGACGCGGCGGCCCGGCGAGCGGCGGCGCCTCGCGCTCGTGAGCTACAACAACAAGGGCGCGGCGTCCGCGATCCCGAACTTCGAGGACCTCGTGACGCCCATCGCCGTGGAGCTCGCCGGCGACGACCGGTCGCCCCTGACGCCCCTGCTCCGCCAGGCCGTGGGCACGCTCCGCGGCGCGGCCGAGGAGGCGCTCGACGCCGCGGAGGCCGAGGACGCGGCGAACCCGTTCATGCGGCTGCGCGCGGCGGCGCCGCCGGGCCTGCGGACCTTCGGGGACGCCTTCGTCGCCGAGGCGGGCGCCGTCGCGCGCCAGGGCCTCGAGGTCGCGGACCAGCTGCCGGACCTGCTCGGGGAGATCGCCGCGGGCGCGCGCGAGTTCGACCCGACGCCCCGGGAGACGCGCGAGCTGTTGCGCGACGCCTTCCGCGCCGACGACGTGCTCGTGCTCCAGTTCGACGACGACGACATCGACGAGTCCGACGAGATCTACGCGGTGCTGCGCGACGCCGCGGAACAGAAGCGCAAGACCGCGGACGCCGTCGACCTCGTCGCGGCGCCGGGCGGCGCCTGGGCGGCGAGCGAGGACCTGCCGGGGGGCGCGCCGCGGGCCGGCGCGGCGGCGGCGCGGCCCTCGACGGCGCCGCTCGCCGTGCGGCTGGCGCGCGTCAAGGGCACGCACCTCACGCCGCTGACGCAGGACATCTTCCTCCCGGCGTCCAAGGTCGCGGACTACGCCGCGACGGCGACGGCCGTCGACCCCCTCATCGCCGCGCCCCGCGGCACCTTCCTCCGCCAGGTCGACGACGCCTTCGCCGAGCTCGACGCGTGGCTCGCCGGGACCGAGGCCGCCAAGTAGGGGCCTAACGGGGCCGTCGGCCGGGGGCACCGCCCAGGTTCTTCGTTCGTAGTTACGCGGTCGCGCGCGCTGTTCGGCGCGCTGTCCGCGCGCGGTCCCGCAGTTCGCGTTGCGCTGTTCGCGCGCGGTCCCGCAGTTCGCGTCGCGCCGACGTTGCGCTGTTCGCGCGGTGGCGACTTCACCACTTGAGCTTGCCCGGCATGTACTTGTCGATGAGGCCCTGGTAGTAGGGCCAGAGCTTCTCCACGTCGATGACGTTGTCCTCGTCCTTGGTGTAGAGGTCGAAGGTGTTGAACTCGAGGACCCACTTGAGGGCCTCGTGGTCCTCGGGCTTCATGAGGTGGTCGTAGATGCGGCCCGTGTGCCAGGGGTACGCGCTGTGGTAGCGGATCATGTCGAAGCCCGCCTTGGGGAGCTTGACGCCGTTGGCCGTGCACATCTGGTAGAGGTACTCGTCGTGGCCGTAGGCGAACAGCAGGTTGTCGATGCCGCAGCCCGGCTCGTACATGCCGCACGGCGTGTTGAGCGCCGGGTCGCGCGCGTCCGGGTTCAGCGACGAGAACTGCGGGTAGACGACGCCCGGCCGCGCGTCGCCCGACGGCAGCGCGCAGCCGACGACCCAGGTGTCGCCGCCCAGGGCCCACTGGGGCCCGTCGGCCGTGCCGACCTGGCCGTCCTCGGCGCAGCCCCAGAGGTACATGATCTTGCCCATGTCGTGGACGAGGCCGACGAGCTGGAACCAGTCCGGGTGGCCCGCGGCGCGGATGGCCTCCGCCGTCTGGAGCATGTGGACGATGTTCGGCAGGCCCACGTCCGGGTCCGACGAGTCGACGTAGTTCTCCAGCACGCGGAAGCACTCCTGGACCGTCATGCGGCACCGCGCCTTGCCCTCGGAGAAGTCGTACTTGGCGTGCATCTTTTTCACAAAGGCCACGGTCTGGTGCGTCCGCATGTCGCGGTAGTGGCGCTCGACGGTCTCCTTGCGCTCGTGCTCCGCGTCGTAGTCGCGGAAGTCCTTGGTCTCCTTGCACTGGCCGTCGAGCTTCTTCGCGGCCGGCGGCGCCGTGACCGCGGCGACCTCGCCGGGCGCGCCCGTCGCGCCGCCCTCGCGCCACTGCCGGTACTGCTTGCGGTACTCGTCGACCTTCGACCGCAGCACGTCGGGGTCCAGGAGGTGGGGCGCCCGGCACTGGGGGCAGGACGCGAGGTCGTGGGCCGCGCACTGCTTGAGGCAGGCGCCGCAGAAGGCGTGCCCGCAACGGAGCCGCACCTGGGACCGGGAGTCCAGGAGGCAGATGGAGCAGGGCAGGTCCGTCGTCTCCTCGAGGGTCGCGCGGCCGTCCGTGCCGATCAATAATGACGCCATATCGCTTGCTGTAATCTCGCAGTCTTGGTTCTGGGGCTGTCGCTGATGCACGGATGCGAATGTCGGCTCAGAATCCGGGCACGCGACGCACGCCTCGCACGAACGCGTCGCGCGAGAAGCCCTCGCGCCGCAATGTTGCATCAAGATATTTCATTGAATGGTGCCGTGCCGCGATCGATCGAGGTCTGGTTCCCGCGGCCTCGACGCTCGCGCGCCGTCTCCGCGACGATGGCCCGGGGCAAGCGCGGACGTGGCGGGAAGAAGCGATGCGAATTAGGGGCCGCGTGCCCCTACAAACACGAGCACCAGCACCTCGGCGAGTACTACCACGACGACGACCCCGCTCCCGCCCCGGCGCGCGGCGGCGGGCGCGGCGGCGGCGGGCGCGGGGTCGTCGTCGTGGTAGTACTCGCCGAGGTGCTGGTGCTCGTGTTTGTAGGGGCACGCGGCCCCTAATTCGCATCGCTTCTTCGCGCCTCGTCCGCGCTTGCCCCGGGCCATCGTCGCAGGGACGGCGCGACGAGCGTCGAGGCCGCGGGAACCAGACCTCGATCGATCGCGGCACGGCACCATTCAATGAAATATCTTGATGCAACATTGCGGCGCGAGGGCTTCTCGCGCGACGCGTTCGTGCGAGGCGTGCGTCGCGTGCCCGGATTCTGAGCC
>NW_008705563.1:1388897-1396787 GCF_000186865.1 Aureococcus anophagefferens
GATCGACCTCGTGTCGCCGGCGGGTCCCGCGGCGGGCGGCCCGCGCGAGGGCCGCGCGTCCAACGAGCCCATCGACCTCGCGTCGTCCGACGACGAGGCCGCGGCGCCCGAGCCCGTCGTCGTCGACTCCGACGACGAGGCCGCGGCGCCCGAGCCCGTCGTCGTCGACTCCGATTCCCCCGACTCCGATTCCGACGACGACTTCGGCGACGACTTCGGCCCGCCGCCGCCCCACGGCGACGACTTCGACTACGACATGGCCTGCGCGCTGGCCCTGTCGCGCGGCGAGGCGCGGCCGCCGCGGCCGCGCGCGCGGGCGCCGCCGCCGCCGCCGCCGCGGCGCCCGCCGCCGCCGCCGCGCGACGACCTCGAGCGGGCGATGCGCGCGTCCGCGGCCGTCGAGGACGAGGCCGCGGCCCTCGAGCGGGCCCTGGCGATGTCGCGCAACGAGGAGGCGCGCGACGCCATGCAGCAGCAGGACTCGGAGTACGAGGCGTCGCTCCGCGCGGACCGCGCCAAGGAGGCGGCCAAGGCCGAGGCGGCGCGCGCGTCCGAGGACGCCGCGGCCCTCGAGCGCGCCCTCGCGGCGTCGCGCGCGTCCGCCGACGACGAGGCGGAGGCGCGGCGCGCGTCGAAGAAGCGCAAGTTTGACGAGGCGCCCGAGCCCGCGGGGCCCGACGCGGTCCGCGTGCGCCTGCGCCTCCCGGGCGGCGGCGCGCCCCTCATGCGCGCCTTCGCGCCGGCGGACACGGTCGGCGACGTCCGCGACTTCGTCGACGCGAGCGGCCGCGGGCCCGAGCGCTTCGCGCTCGTGCTCGCCGCGGACCGCGCGACGCTCGGCGACGACGCCGCGGCCCTCGCGACCCTCGGCCCGGGCGCCCTCGCGCTCCTCGTCCGCGACCTCGACGCCTAAGTCTACTCTGTTTCCACGCTGTGCATTACGACTCAAAAATCCGCCAGGGTTCCGCGAGGTCCTCGAGCGCGTCGTCGTCGTCGTCGCCGAAGCGGAGCGCGTTGAGCGCGGCCGTGCGCCGCTCGTGGGCCCAGCGGCCGAGGGCGAAGAATTTCGCCAACGCCGCCGTGCGCTTCGAGCCGAAGCACAGGTTGAACTGCACCGAGAGCTTCACGGGGAACCAGAGCGCGTAGGAGCCCGCGAGCCCCGCGGCCCACCAGAGCAGGAAGTGGACCTGGGCCTCCGGGTGCGCGTGGAGGAGGTAGGCCGCGTAGGCCACGAGGCCCACGGCGGCCACCACCAGCGGCAGCACGACCAAATGGCCCACGCACTCCAAACTCCGCTGCCAGCACGCGAAGCACAGTTCCCGCTTCCGGCCGCGCCGCTCGTAGCGCACGCAGGGGCACGCCAGGAGCACGAAGAGCAGCTCCTGGAGCACGAGCACGGGGAAGGAGATGCAGACGCAGGTCACCAGGCCGTTGTGCGCGTAGGCGCCGAGCGACGTCCAGGGCCGCTCGTGGCGCGACGCGAAGATGGACGCGCACGCGCAGAAGCACTGGACCACGAGCTCCGCCGCGAGGGCCTCGAGCCGCGAGAAGGGGTGGGCGTCGTCCCGCAGGAAGAAGAGCGCCGGGTGCGCGTTGCGGCAGTAGAACCAGAAATCCGCGCAGTAGCCCCGCGGCAGGCACCTGGGCAGGAAAAGGGTGCGAAATTCCCAACTTCAAAGGCTCCTCTCTCGGTCGTTTCCCGCTCGTTTCCGCTGATTTTTGGACGAGCGATCATCTCTCGGAGCGCTCTCGAAGCGTGGGTGCTGTTTCCGAAACGCGCGCGCGCATAACACTCACGTTGAAGCGAACTTGAATCACCCTTTTGCTGCCTCGGCAGGCACCCGCAGCAGAACCACCAGCACGCCGTCGTCGGCCTCGCGGCGTCCTCGAGGCCCCGGCCCCAGTAGCAGCGCCCGCCGAGCAGGCCCAGCGCGCGCAGGTGGCGCACGCGCTCGCGCGCGACGGAGACGACGAATTTTCGCCAGTGCTCTCGCGTGACCTTGCCCGTGAGCTCCGGGTCGAGCGCCGCGAGCGCCCTGCCGACGCGCGCCTCGGACCGCTCCCAGTCCTTGAGCAGCCCCTTCATGACGACGTTGCCCGTCTCGCGGATGTAGTCCTCGACGGCGTCGCTCCGCACGCCCTCGCGCAGCTCCTCGAGGCTCAGGACGTTGCGGTTGTGTTTATCGAGCAGGTCGAAGATGGCGTCGCAGCCGGCGACGTCGATGGCGTCGAGGCGCGCGTTCAGGGCCGAGAGCACGGCGATCTCCGCGGGGCTCCCGAGCTCCACGTCCACGTCCGACGTGTAGCTCATGATGGAGGCGTCCACGAGAGCAACCGGCGCAGAGGCAAGGACGACCTTGACGGCGAACGTGCCGCTCGTGCTCGTGTGATTCGTCGAGGTGTTGCGTGCGAGAGATTGATGTTGCGCGCATGACGCGCCGTCCTCGATAGAGGAGAAAGCACATCTCCCAAGAAAGCACTCACGATGCCGTCCTTCGCCGCGGCGCTCTTCTCCTGCGCGCTCGTCATCGCGTCGGGTTATTTTGCGGGGCGCGTCAAGGTCATCCGCGTCGAGGGCGAGGGCCCGCGGGCGTTGGGCACCTTCATCGGCCGGTTCTCCCTGCCGGCGCTGCTCTTCAAGGAGCTCGCGACGCTGAGCTTCGCGTCCATCGACGTCCACCTCCTCGTCGCGATCGCGACGGGCAAGGCCGCCGTCTTCTTCGGAGTGCTCCTCTGCACGGCGCTCCTCGAGTCGCGGCGCGGCGGCGACGCGACGCAGCAGCGCAAGGTCGTCGCCGTGTCCGCGTTGCGCGCCATCTTCTGCACGCAGTCCAACGACTTCGCGCTGGGCCTGCCGGTGATGACGGCGTTGTACAAGGACACGCGGCCGGAGATGGTGAGCATGCTCTACCTGCTCTCGCCCGTGTCCCTGCTCCTGCTCAACCCCGTGGGCTTTTTGCTCATGGGCGCCGCGTCGCCCGGGCCCGACGCGCCCCCGGACGACGACGACGACGTCGCGCCGACGATCGAGGACTCGCCGCGGCCGTCCGCGGCGTCGGCGCCGCGCGGGCCCGAGCGCGACCCGGGCCGCGTGCTCCTGCGCGTCGTGCGCACGCCCCTCGTCGCCTGCACGGTCGCCGGCGCGCTCTTCAACGTCGTCTTCGGCCCGTCGGCGCTGCCGTCGCCCTTCGCGATGGCGCTCGGCGCGCTCGGGGCCGCGTTCACGCCATGCGCCTTGTTCTTCACGGGCCTGAGCCTCGTGGGCAAGGTCACGAAGCTCCACCCGTCGGCGCTCCTCCTGCCGGGCGTGCTGTCGGGCATCAAGTGCGTCGTCTTACCCATCGCCATCTACCTGGCCGTGGGCCTCACGGGCGGCGACGGCGACCTGCGGGGCTTCGGCTTCGTCTACGGCGCGATCCCGACGGCGCCGTCCGTGCTCGTCTACGCCCACGAGTACCTGGGCCACGACCCGGAGACGGCGGCGACGACGGCCGTGAGCCTTGTTGTTTGTACTCTCGCTTCCACCCCGGTCGTGCTCTTCGCCGGCCTGGTCATCCAGGCGGGCCACGTCGGCGTCGTCCTCGACGAGTACGCGCGGACGACGGACGCCTACCTGTGCGTGCCGTCCTGCGTCCTCGCGGCCTGGGTCGCGGCGTCGTTCTACGCGACGTGGCGCGCGGACTGGGCGCGGCGGAAAGACGAAACGGGGGCGGCGGCGTGGAAGCCCGCGGACACGCGCGTGCTCCTGCTCGTCGTGAACGCGGGCTGCCACGCCCTCGGCGCCCTCGACACGGCGACGTGCGGCTCGCGGGTCGGCGGCGGGTCCTTGGACGCGCCGCGGGCCGTCGTCGCGTCCGTCGTGCGTTTAGCGACGTGCGGCACCGCGGCGGCCGCGGCGCTCCTCGTGCGCGACGGCGCGGCGCCCGCGAAGGCGGACCACGAGGAGCCCCTGCTCCCCGGGGAGGCGCCGCCGCCCGTGCGGCGGCGGCGCCGCGCGGCGGCGCTCGCCTTCGCGGTCGCGGCGCCCGTCGTCCTGTCGTTCGCCGTCGCCGTCGCGCGGCCGCGGCGGCGCCTGCCGCGCGACGAGCTCTGCGGCTACCCCTACGGCCGGCCCCAGTACGGCGCGTCCGTCGCCTACCTGGGCGTGACCCTCGCGCTCTGCCTGCTGGGCCTCCGGAAGGCGCGGGAGACGCAGGATAGGTACTACGCGCGGTCGCGCCAGGATCTGGCGGCGCTCGACGCGGAGACGAAGGCGCCCGACGACCTCCCCGGCGGCGCGGACACGCTCGACGGCACGGCGGACCTCGCGGCCTTCGGGGCGTCCCTCGGGCGGCGGCGCCAGCAGCTGTCGCTGTCGTTCTCGTCGCTGCCGGGCGACGACCCGCGCGACGCGACGGACACGCGCCTCGCGGCCGCCGTGGGCCACCGCCTGCTGCTCTTCATCCTCCTCCACGTCATCCACGCCTTCCTGAACATCTGCGCCTGCGCCGCGCGCCTCGGGCCCCGCGACGGCTTCGGGAAGGCGGGGTCGACGGTCAAGGTGCTGAGCCTCATCGCGGACACGTTCTCGTCGTCCATGGGCATCTTCATCTTCCTCGTCTTCGGGCTCGCGCGGCACCAGGTGCTGTGGCGCGCGACGTCGGACCAGCTCAAGCGCCTCTGCTGCGTCCCGCGGCGCCAGCGCGGCGGCGCCAGCCCGTCGGGGCTGGTCCGCGCGCTCTCGTCGTCGAGCGCCGGCTCCGACGGCCGCCGCCGGCACGCGCGGGACCGCCTCACGTCCTTCGACGTCAACGAGGTGAGCTAAAAGGGGGGGCTTTGTGTTTGCTTAGTAGTCGCGGTCGCTGCGCCAGAACTGCAGGACAGACGTAAAGACGTCGCCGGGCGTGTCCAGGAAGAGCCGCTCGTGCACGCGCACGCTCGACGGCGTCGCGCGGCCGCGGTCGCGGAGGGAGGGCAGCTCCCGGCGCAGCGCGAGCAGCGCAGCGCGCGGCGCATGGAGGTAGGCCGCCCAGCCGCCCGCCGCGCGGACGGCGGCGATGAGAATTCGCGTGGATTTGTGGCTGAAGGCTTTCGCTCTGTCCTCGGGATCGCGGCCATTCAGATCACGCACGTAGAGCGACGCGCCGTGACTCAAGAGGAGCCTGCACATGTCTGTTTGTGACCAACTGGTAGCATAGAGGAGCGCGGTCATGTGTTCCATGTCGTTGCGATCATCGACTCGCGCGCCTGCGTCGAGCAGGAGCACCGCCGCGTCGAGTCGGTTGCGTTGAGGGGCGGGGTTGTTCATCCAAGCGCGTCCGCCAAGAGCGGCGGCGTGTAGCGCCGTCTGTTGGTCACCGCGTTGAGAATGCACGTCGGCACCGTGTGCTAGCAACCATTCTATGGCTGAGCACCAACCACGGGTAGCCGCAGCACACAGGAGAGTTGTATTGCCGGCGGATCCCTGAAACTCGACACGTACAGAGCCATCTCCCGGCTCGACTATGCGACAGAGAGCATTGAGGTCGCCACCCGCGGCATGGTAGCGCTGCGCCTGCGCGAGAAAAGACTTCCCCTTTTGAGGCTCCATGGCAGGCGCCATCGACCCGGGCTGCTGCAAGGCGAGGGCACCCAAACGCCAGGCCGCTCTTGCCTCGGCGCAGTTGCAGACGAGACTCTGCGATGAGCTCAGCAAAGAGGCCAACCCTCTGGCTCCGCCTCGTCGCCGCCTCGCTCTGCCTGCAATGCTCCCAACCGCTCGCGACCTCGCGTAGAGATCTCCTGCGGACCGCCGCCGGCGCGAGCCTGGCGCCCGCCGCGGCGCGAGCGGAGACACGGTCGCCGCGCCCCGTGTCCTGGCGCATCGTCGACGGCGACCCGCCGGTCATGCAGCCCTACGTGAGCCGCGCCGTCGAGTCCTGCCTGAAGCAGATCGCGAGCTTCGACGTCGTGCTCCTCGGCGCGAAGCGCGGCGACGCGGGCGACTACGCGCTCGCCGCCGACCTCGTCCGAGAACTAAGAAAAAAGTCGGGGCGGCCCGTGGCCCTGGGCCTCGACGCGGCGCCCTTGGGCGCCGGCCCGGCCCTCGCCGGCGGCGACTGGCTCAAGACCGCCGACGCCTGGCCCGCCGTCGCGGCGGCGGGCGACGCGTCGTACCTCGAGCCGCTCCAGACCCTCCAGCGCGACCGCGTCGTGGGCGACGTCGTGCCGCTGGGCGTCGCCGCCGAGGCCATGGGCCGCGTGCAGCGCGACGGCGGCATCGCGGCGCTGAGCGAGGCCGAGCGGAACGCGTACGTCGACGACGTCGGCGCGTTCGTTCGCTACGCGAAGCTCAATCCCGGCTTCGACGTCTACGCGAAGCGCGTCATCGAGCGGCGCTACCGCGCCGCGGGCTACGCGAACATCAGCGGCGCGCCGGCCTACGCGGACTTCTTCGCGTCGACGATCCTCTACGACGAGGCCGCGGCGAGCCTCGCGGCGCGCTACAAGCGCTCGGCGCCGGGCGGCCTGCTGGTCTGCGTCGTCGGCGAGGACCACGTCAAGTTCGGCTACGGCGTCCAGGGCCGCCTCGACCGCTTGGAGGTCGACCCGGACAAGGCCGGGTCGCCGACGTTCCGGTCGACGTCCGTGCTCCTGAACCCGACGGCCGAGAGCAGCGGGTCCCTGTCGGCGTCGCTGCGCCTCGCGCTCGCCGCGGACCAGAAGGTGACGCGGCCGCTGGCGAACTACGTCTGGTTCTCCGAGTCGCCGAAGCCGGCACTCATCTCCCACATGATGAACCCCATCGACGGCAACTTCAAGATCGACCTCGGCCTGAGCCTGCCGAGCCTCTAACCTTCCATTCACATAGCCCACCGTGCGGACGCGCCGCACAAAGCCCGCGAGGGTGCCCCGGCGCCAGTCTGCGCGTCACCGAATTCGAAGAGAGTCGACCTGGCCGCCGCTCTACTAGCCTCTAGGACCCGGTCCGAACGAGCAGTCTTCATTCGGGCCGGCCGTCGCGAGGGCCGGCGCCACCGGGATCCCGGAGCGTGCCGGAGCGAACCCGATCCGGCGCACGGCGCCGGCATCCCGCGGCGGAAGGCCGATCTTTGACTGAGTTATTGAAGGTTATTGAAGGGGCTGGCGTACCGAGCAAGCGAGGCATGGGCTCCACCGGTCGCGGCGCGATGGGTCCGCGTCTGCTGTGGCACCTACGGCGCAACCTTGAAGGGTAATCACCCCCGGGCCCCCCGTAACCTTTGAACTCGCCACTTTAGTCGCGGCGCCGCGGCGGCGCGGACCGGGACCGGAAGACGCCGCGCCGGGCCTTGCCGACGGGCTTGCGCACGGGGCTGACGAAGGCGGGCCCGTCGAGGTCGAAGGCCGGGGGCCGCGCGGCGGCCTTGGCGCCGCCGCGCGTCGGCGACGGCGCGGTCTGCGGCCGCGGCCGGCCCGCGTCGCGCGGCGCGCCGGCCGCGACGGGCGTGTTCGGCCGCGTCGAGCTGAGGCGCGCGGGCGGCGCGAAGTCGACGCGCTTCTCCCGCGCCTTGGGCGCGCAGGGGATCGGCGGCGTCGCGCCGTTGGCCCAGGCCTCGGGCCCGGAGACGTCGAGGCGCCGCCGCTCCTCGCCGCGGCGCAGCTTCTCGTCCCAGAGGTGCTCCTGCTTGCAGTCGTCGGCCTTCATGTCGAAGGGCTGGACGACCTTGGGCGGCTGGACGAGCCAGGCGGACTTGGCGGCCTCGGGGGCCCGCGCCGCGGGCGCGGCCGACGGCGCGGGCCCCCGAGGCCGCCAAGTCCGCCTGGCTCGTCCAGCCGCCCAAGGTCGTCCAGCCCTTCGACATGAAGGCCGACGACTGCAAGCAGGAGCACCTCTGGGACGAGAAGCTGCGCCGCGGCGAGGAGCGGCGGCGCCTCATCAAGCTTATCGAT
>NW_008705563.1:1396837-1449001 GCF_000186865.1 Aureococcus anophagefferens
ACCGCCGCGGCCCCGCGCGCGGAGAGGGCCCGCTTCGGCGCGCGCGGCGCGCCCGGGGGCCGCGGCGCCGGCGACGCGCCGACGGCGAAGGTCGAGGGCGCGGCGCCGCGCGCGACCGCGCGCGCGCGGAGCCGCGCGTCGGCCGCGCGCTCCGCGACGGTCCGGTCGCGCGCCTCCGCGGCGAAGAGGGCGTCGCCGCGGGGGCGCACGACGGGCACGGGCGGCACCCAGCGCCGCCTCGCCTCCGGCGCCGGCGCCGCGGGCGCGCCGCCGTCGCCCGCGGCCGCGGCCGCGGCCGCCGCGTCGCATTGGCGCGCGTAGTCGGCGAGGTCGCGCGCGTCGCGGCGCCGCATCTCGTCGCGGCTCGGGCCCTTGGCGTTGGAGCAGCGGAAGGGCTTGCGGTCGCTGCGCCGCGGCGCCGCCGCGGGCGCGGCGCCGGCGCGGTCGTGGTACCAGCGCTCCGTCGCGGCCTCCGACGCGCGGTCGTCGTCGGGCGACGGCCGCTGCCCGTGGTAGTAGGTGAGGATGTACTGGTGCTCCGTGACCTCGCGCGCGCGCACGCGCTTCGCGGCCCGGGCGCGCGCGCGCTCCTCGTGCAGCGCCCGCGCCCCCTGGCGCCGCGCCGCGTCGTGGATCGCCAGCAGGCCCAGGTAGCCCTTCTTCACGGCGAAGGAGCAGCCCGCGACCTCGGCCGGGCCCAGGGGGCCGTAGATCGTCATGGCGCGCCGCGGCGCCACCGAGCCGGGGGCGCCGCGCGACCGAAAGGGACCGCGGCGGCTGCCCGAAGTCCGCCGACGATCGGTGACACCAGCGGCGCTCCGCCAAGACACCACCGTTTTGGCCGGATTAATAAGATTTTTGGGGGTCAACATCTTGAGTTGGCCTCGATCATCGTTGCCGATTCGAAGCAGCCCTCGCCGTCGTTGGCGTCCACGGGCGCATGTTAGCGAACGGGATGGTCGACGAAAACTACTTCGGCGTCGTGTCCGGCGGCGCGGAGCCGGCGCGCGTCGCCCGGACGCCCACGAAGAAGGCGCCGCGGGCCGCGCGGACGCCGCTCCAGGCCCGGGACCCGAACGCCGTCCAGGCCTTCGAGCCGGAGAAGAAGCCGCCGCCGGCGACGCCCCAGCCCGGCCGCTTCGCCTGGCTGTCGCCCGGCGTGCTGCTCAAGACGGAGCGGCGCTACGGCGCGCCGAAGACCGTCGAGTGCGAGTGCTGCTACGAGCGCGTGCCGCCGGCCAAAGTCGTGACGTGCACCAAGGGCCAGCACGCGTGCTGCCACGGCTGCGTGTCGGCCCTCGTCCAGGCGCGCATCAGCGAGGGCTCGGCGGCGACGCTCCGCTGCATCTCGACGGCGCTCTGCGACGGCGCGATCTCCCAGGCGGGCCTCGCCGCCGCGCTCGCGTCGCCGGTGCTAAGACAACGCGACGCGATCGTCGCGCGCGCGGAGCTCGCGCGGGCGAAGCTGCCCAACATGGTCACCTGCCCCTTCTGCCCCTACGCCGTCGTCGTCGACGACGTCGCCGCGCCGCCCCCGCGCGCCGCCGCGGGCCACGAGAGACGGCGGCTCTGGACGGACGACGGCGACGACGGCCGCGTCCGCGCGGACTCGCGCGAGGGCCGCGTCGGCGTGCTCCGCTGCCGCCACCCGCTCTGCGGCAAGGTGTCCTGCGTCGCGTGCAAGGACGAGATCGAGCCCGGCGTCGTCCACCGCTGCGTCGACCGCGACGGGACGGCCGCGGTCGACGCGGCGACGGACGAGCTCGTGCGGTCGTGCCCGTCGTGCGGCACGCGCTTCTTCAAGGACCACGGCTGCAACAAGATGCGCTGCCCGACCTGCGACGCCGAGTCCTGCTACGTCTGCCGCCAGCTCATCACGGAGCACGTGCGCTACAGCCACTTCTGCTTCTGCGACTGCGACGTGTCGCGGCGCGGCCACATCACGCGCGCGGGCCGCCGCCAGGTGGAGACGTGCGCGTCCTGCGGCAAGTGCTCCCTCTGGCACGTCGACGACCCGTCGAAGAAGCAGAAGACGAAGCTCTGCGCGATCCAGTAAAGCGACGTGTTAGGACTCCTTCGTCTCCTCGCCGGGCGGCGGCTTCCGCGGCGGCGCCGCGCCGAACTCGTCCGCGAGGACGCGCGCGGCGATGCCCTGCCACTGCTTCGCGAGGGAGATGACGCGCATGGTCAGCAGGCCGACGCCGCACAGGATGCCCGTGACGCGCCGCGCGCTGCTCATGCAGGGCGGCACGGACAGCTCCGGCGTCCGGAGGAACGCGGCCTCGGGCATCTCGTGGAGTTTGAAGTCCTTCGGCCGGTGCCAGCCCGCGAGGGCGGCCTCGTCGTGGGAGATGGGCAGGTTCACGAACTGGTCGAAGGACTGCGTCGCGTTGCGGAACACGTTCTCGGGGAAGTGCTTCTGGTGCTGGCACTGGAAGCCCGCGGGCGGCATGGCCTCGAGCGCGGCGAAGACCGCGGCCTTGTCGCCGCGGTAGAGCGCGTGGACGATCGTCGCGATGGACCGGCGCTCCTCCGGCTCGAAGGCGCGGACCTGGCCGTAGTCGATGAGGCCGAGGCGGCCGCCGTCGAGCACGAGCACGTTGCCCGGGTGCGGGTCGAGGTTCACGAGGCCGTCGCTCAGCAGCTGGTGGCCGTGGACCTCGACGAGCGTGTCGACGAGCTCCTCGAGGCGCACGTCCGGCGGCACGAGGGGCGCCGCCTTGTCCGCGGCGCCCGCGTCGGGGAGCCACGTGTCCCGGTCGAGGCGGCCCATGGCGACGCCGACGCGCGCGACGGCGTTCGTGAGCCGCGGCGCGCGCTCGCGGTACAGGTTCACCCGGAGCTTCTCCAGGTTCGGCCCGCCGCCCGTCTCCACGTCGCCGAGCGTGTCCTCCTCGAGCCCGAGCTCCACCTCCTCCGGCGGCTCCTCGCCGCCGTGCTCGCGGCGGTAGAGCGCGTCGTCGCGGTCCTGCTTCGCCTGCTTCTGGACGAACATCTTCATCTTTAACACGTCGTCGAAGCCGTAGAACTTGGCCCGCTCCTCGAGGTGCTCATTGATGACGTTCTTCAGCGAGGGCCCCTCGAGGTACTGCATCGCGAGCACGCACGGCGACACGAGGCCCGGCACGGGCTGCGGCACGACGACGCGCGATGGCGCGAAGCCCGCCTTCGCCATGTTCGCGCCCACGGTCTTCAAATTCCAGGCCTCGCGCGTGAAGTCGAGCTCCTCGAGGTGGCGCTCCTGCAAATCGTAGATCGCGTCGAGCGCGTCCTGCTTCGCGACGAGCTCCGCGATGTAGACGATGTTCTCGAAGTCGACGCGGTAGAGCCGCGCGATCTCCGGGTACTGGATCTTCACGACGACCGTGCGGTCCGCGCCGGCGGCGAGCCAGGGGCACTCGCCCGCGACGCTCGTCGCGAACGCCTCGCTGAGCGTCGCCTTGTGCGCCTGCGCGATGGACGCGGACCCCACGGGCTCCCGCGCGAAGTCCTCGAAGAGGTCGTCGACGGTCTTGCCCGTGTCGTCGAGGATGATCGCCGCGACGGCCTCGTAGCTCCGCGGCGGCGTCGCGTCCTGGAGCGGCTCCAAGGCGACGACGTAGGGCTGCGCGAGCAAAAAGGAGAAGGTGGACCCGGCGATCTGGCCCATCTTGATGAAGATGCCGCCGAGCGAGATGCACGCGTCGTAGATCTTGGGCGCCGCCTTGACGTGGAAGGCGTCGTAGGCCTTGCGCGCGCGGTCGTCGCTCCACTTCTCGAGCTTCGCGCGCTTCTCGAGGAGCTTCCACTCGGCGACGAGGGGGCCCAGCGCCTTGTAGAAGGCGTAGGTGCGCCAGAAGCCCTCCGACGCGTAGATGCGGTAGCCCTGGTCGCAGCAGTAGCAGAAGAGGCAGAAGAAGCCCACGGCGAGCGCGGCGCCGAGCGCGCCGCCGGCCGCAAAGGCCTGGACGAGGAAGTAGAGCGCGATGGACATGACCATGAAGCAGAGGGCGCAGGCCTGGAGCTTGTGCGTCGCCAGCCATCGTCGCAGCGACGGCTTCTCCCGCGCCGCGAGCGGCGTCGACGCCGGCGGCGCCGGCGCCGGCGCCTCGCCCATGGCGCGGGGCGGGACGGCGCGCCGATGCGCTTTCGTGCGGTCCTAGGACGGCGTCTCAGTGCCGTCGGCCGGGCCGCCGGCGCGCCATGGGCGCTGCAACGCGGCCGCTCCCTCACGGTCTAGTGTTTTCTCGTAATATTGTCCGGCCCATCATGCATCTCAAACTTAAAAACTTTTTACGATTGTTACAAATCTTCAAGCACGACATTTTGTTAAAAAGCCTCAGGCGCGCGCGCGGTTCTGGAGCGTGTGGTAGACGCCGCGCTTCTCGAGGAGGGACGCGTGCGTGCCGCTCTCGGCGCAGGTGCCGCCGACCATGACGACGATCTGGTCCGAGTCCTCGATCGTCGAGAGGCGGTGCGCGACGACGAGCGTCGTGCGGCCCGCGCGCGCCTGCTCGAGCGCCTCCTGGACGAGCTTCTCGGACCGCGAGTCGAGCGCCGACGTCGCCTCGTCGAGGAGCAGGAGCTTCGGGTCGCGGACGAGCGCGCGCGCGATGGCGACGCGCTGCTTCTGGCCGCCCGAGAGCCGGCCGCCGCGGGGCCCGAGGCCGTCGGTCCACGCGACGCGCCCGTCGAGCAGGAAGTCGAGCTTCGCCAGCGCCGCGACCTCGGCGAGCGCGCCGTCCGTCGCGTCCGGCGCGCCGTAGCGCACGTTGTCCGCGAGGCTCGCGTCGAAGAGCACGGGCTCCTGGCCGACGAAGCCGAGGATGGACCGCAGGTACGCGACGTCGTAGCTGGCCAGCGCCGCGCCGCCGAGGGTCACGGCCCCCGCCGACGGCTCGTAGAAGCGCTGGACGAGCTGGATGATCGTCGACTTGCCCGAGCCCGACGGCCCCACGAACGCGCACGTCGACGACGCCGGCACGCGCAGGCACAGCCCGTCCAAGACCAGGGCCTCGCGGCGCGCCGGGTAGGCGAAGGACACGGCGTCGAAGACCAGGTCCAGGCCCGCGAGCTCCCTGGCGCCGCCGGAGTCGGCCGTCGCGTCGACGGCGGAGTCGCGGTCGAGGACCGCGAAAACGTCGAACGCGGCGATCTTCGCCTTGTTCGCGTCCTGGGCGAAGATCGCCGACGACCCGGCCCCGAAGGCGCCGAACATGATGCAGAACAGGGCCTTCCACATGTCCGTGGGCGAGCACCAGCCCTCGTCGACGCAGACGGGGCCGAACGCGAAGACGACCAAATAAAGCGTGAAGATGATGGCCATGCCCAGGCCGTAGGCGACGCCGCCCTTCCAGGCGGCGCCCACCTTCTCCGCGGCCACGGCGTCCGTGATTTTCGCGAACCGCGCGAGCACGTCGGCCTCCGCGCGCGCCGCGCGGACCGTCCTCACGTGTAAGACCTGGGCAGCAAAAGGGTGATTCAACGTCGCTTCAACGTGAGTTTTCCGCGCGCGCGCGTTCCGGAAAAAGCATCCACGCTTCGAGACCGTTCCGAGAGATGATTGCTCGTCCAAAAGTCAGCCGAAACGAGTGGAAAACGGCCGAGATATGAGCCTTTGAAGTTGGGAATTTCGCTCTCTTTTGCTGCCCTGTGCAAGACCGCCTCGGACGCGACGGCGGACGCGCCCGAGTGCGCGCCGCCGGACTCGCCACCGTCGCCCATGATGAGCTTGAAGACAAAGGCCATGGACATCATGATGACGGGGATCATCGCGAGCATCGCCAGGCTCAGGCGCCAGCACGCGCGCAGCGCGAGCGCGAGCCCGAACAAAATCGCGCACGCCGACGACACCGCGCCGCCGAGGCCCAGGCCCGTCACGCCCGCGACGAGCTGCGTCTGCTTCGAGAGGGCCGCCGTCAGCGCGCCCGAGCTGTGGTCCGGCGCGTCGAAGAAGCCGATCTCCATCTTCACGAGCGCCGCGAGGTACCGGCCCCGCGCGACGGCCGTCATCTGCTCCTGGATGTAGCGATAAATGCCCATCTTCGAGAAGACGCCGACGAACTGGAGCACGGCGATGGCGACGAAGGCCAGCGCGTTCCGGTTCGCCTCGCGCCGCAGCGGCGAGTTCGTGTCCCTCGGCCGGTACTTGTCGCACTCCGTCTGCTCCCAGCAGTAGTCCGTCGCGTTCGCGTCGTCCGTCGCGCAGCGCGGGGGGCACTTGTAGGGGAGGTAGAAGTCGGTCATGGCCTCGCTCAGCACGTAGCCCTGGAGCGGCATCGCGATGCCGTCGACGCAGCACGCCAGAAGCGCGAGCGGGAACAGGAGCTTCACCTTCTTCGACGCGAACTCGCCGAAGATGCGCGACATGGGCGCCTCGTACTTGAGCTCGGCGAGCTCCTTGAGCTTGGCGGCCTCGCGGTCGTCGTCGTTCATCGGCGCGGCGGACGCGGACGACTCGGCGCGGACCTTTTCGGACGCGGCGTCGCTCGCGGACCGCGGCGCGGACTCGAGGCGCTCGAGGGCCTCCGGTTCCGGGCTGCTGCCGGGGGCGTCGGGCTCGTGGACGGCGTCCTGGGCCGCCGTGAGCTTGTGGTAGATGCCCTCCCGTTTCACGAGCTCCGCGTGCGTGCCCGCCTCGGCGACGACGCCGCCGGAAACCACGAAGATGGCGTCCGCGTTGCGCACCGTCGACAGGCGGTGGGACACGGAGAGCGTCGTCATGCCGCCGCGCTCCTGGAGGTGGTCCAGCGTCGACTGGACGAGCTTCTCGCTCGCGTTGTCGAGCGCGGACGTCGCCTCGTCGAGGAGCAGGAGGCTCGGCGTCGTGAGGAGCGCGCGCGCGATGGCGACGCGCTGCTTCTGGCCGCCGCTCAGGGCGCCGCCGCCCTGGCCCACGGCCGTGTCGAAGCCCTCGGGCAGGCCGTCGACGAACTCCAACGCCTCGGCCATCTTCGCGGCCGCGCGGCACCGCTCCGTCGACGCGGCCTTGTCGGAGACGCGGATGTTCTCGAGGATGGACCCCTGGAAGAGCACGGGCTCCTGGCCGACGTAGCCCAAGGTCCTCCGCCAGCGCGCGACGCCCAGCGTCCGCAGATCCGCGCCGTCGACGAGGATCGCGCCGCCCGACGGGTCGTAGAAGCGCAGCAGGAGCTGCACGACCGTCGACTTGCCGGAGCCGCTCTCGCCGACGAACGCGACCTTCTGGCCCCGCTTGATGGCGCAGGACACGCCGGCGAGGACCTCGACGTCGCGGCGCGACGGGTAGGCGAAGCGGACGCCGTCGAAGCGCAATTCGTCGACCGCGAGCGGCGCTTCCTCGGCGCCGCCGCCCGTCGGCCCCGGCTCGATGGCGCTCGACGCCTCGAGCACGCCGAAGAGGTTCGCGCCCGCGGCGAGGCCGCCGACGATGACGTTCAGAGGCATGGCCGCGTCGGAGACGGAGGACACGCCGATGATCGCCGCGAAGAAGACCTCGATGACGTCGCCGCCGCCGTCGAAGACCGCCGCGTCGCCCTGGCGGAACAAGTAGCGGCCGGAGAACCAGAAGGCCGCCGCGTAGGAGAGGCCAAAGGCCGAGAACAGCCAGGCGAAGCCCGAGGCCGCGTAGAGGCCGCCGACCGTGCCGCCGCGCGCCGCGCCGTCGAGCAGCGCCTCGTAGCGCGCGCGCTCGCGCCGCTCCGCGCCGAACGCGGCGACGGTGCGCATGCTGAAGAGCACCTCCTCGGCGACGGCGCCCGCGCGCGCGTACCAGGACTGCTCCGCCTCGAGCCGGGCGCCCTTGGCGATGAGCAGCGCCGACAGCGCCATGACGGGCAGGAAGCAGATGATCACGAGGCTCAGCTGCCAGCCCTTGACCAGGCCGACGACCATGCCCGAGACGAACTGGCCCAGGGGGACGACGACGAGCCCGAACTTGGGCCCGATGGCGTCGACGACCTTGGCGCACTCCACGGCCATGCGCGTCGGCAGCGCCGCGGCGTCGTGGACGTCGAACCACGCCTGGTCCCGCGTGAGCGCGGCCTCGAGGTACGCGCGCCGGAGCCGCGCGCCCTGGCGCTGGCTGCTCCACTCGAGGAGGCCCGAGTGCGTCGTCGCCGTGATGAAGATGAAGACCATGAGGAAGCCCATCATCTTGAGCGGCTCGCGCATCTCGCGCGCGTAGCTCCCGTCCTCCTCGCCGCCCATCGCGTCCGTCGCGTCGCCGAGGATGACCGTGAACATGGGCATGGACGACCCCTGGAGCAGCGCGAAGACGCAGGAGATCCCGATGGCCAGCGAGTCCTTCTCGTCGCGGAATTTGAAGAGTTTCTTGAAGGGGATCGTCGGCGGCGTCGGCGCGGCGACCGCCTCGGCGCCCTCCTCCTTGACCGGCGCGACGGCCTGGTACCTGCCTTCTTTTGCCGGGGCGAGCTCCATTGCGCGCGAGCTGCCAAAGGCGCTGGGAACGGCGCCGGTTGCTGCTGCAGGCCAAGACAAGAGCGGCGCTGGGAACGGTGCCGGTTGCTGCTGCCGGCCAAGACACGAGCTGCCACAAGCACGGTGAATCGCTGTCCATCAACATCTCGTCAACGAGCCGGAACCACGGGCTTGGCTGCCCCACGACGATGGCGGTCATCCGCTACAGCGCCCTGTTTTTGGCAGCGACGCTCGCCGCATCGTCGGCGACGAACGCGACGAACGCGCTCGTCGTCGTCTGCTTCGCCGATCCGGCCATCTCGACGAAGCGCCACAGCGTCGCGTCCCACGTGAAGGGCTGCCAGATCACGGTCGCCTCCTTCCGCCTGGCGAACCCGGCGGATCTGATTTATGTGATCACGCCGCGCGACGACATGGTCGACCCCGTGATTCAGCGCATCGCGGCGAGGGACGCCGGCTGGCGCATCGTCGCCGTCGGCGACGGCCCGTTCGCGACGGATTCGGGAGGATCCGTGCCGCTCCGGGGGTCGGACGGCCGCTTCTCGGGCAACTGCCTGCGCCACGTCTGGTACGCGTCCGTGCTGCGGTCCATGCCGGACAGCGTCGAGCGCGTCATGGTCGCCGACGGCTCCGACGTCTTCTTCCAGCGCGACCCGTTCGACCTGTCGCGCCGCTACGGCGCGGCGGAGCTCCTCTTCTTCGGCGACCGCGGCGACACGTTCCCCGAGGGCGAGCGCTACTTCCGCCAGCGGCTCGACGAGTGCGCCGACGACGCGCGGAAGGCGCCCGCGCTGCTGGACGCAGTGCAGGACGCGTTCGGCGGCGTCTACGCGAACGGCGGCATCTTCCTCGGCGGCCGACGAGCCGTGCTGAGCCTCGCGGAGGAGGTCGTGCGCTCCGCCGAGGCCTGCGGCTACTGGGAGTCGGACCAGGGGCTCGTCAACTACGCGCGGTACCTCGAGGCGGAGCGGCGGGGCCGCGACAAAGTCGTCTGCTTCCCGGACATGGCCCACTCCGTGTCCATGGGCCACTACGCCTGGCCGTCGCGCAACGCGAACGACGAGCTCACGAACGCGCACACGGGCGAGGTCCTCCACATCGTCCACCAGTACTACACGCGCCAGCACAAGAACAACCTCCAGATCTACTACGCCAAGGTCGCGCCCTGGCTCCGTAAGTTCCGGTAGGTCGCGATGCCGTTGTTACGCGTACCCCGCGGCGACGACGTCGGCCTGGACGGCGGCGTCGGTCTCGTCGCTGGCGAAGCCCGCGGTGATCGCGCCCTCGTAGAACGCGCCGACGCCGCCGTTGGAGTTGTCGCCGCCCGTGCCGAGGACCACCGCGCCTCCCAGCGACATGGCCTCGTAGAGCGTGCGCAACGCGCCCCGCGTCGCGTCGCCGGCCTTGAGGACGAAACCGCCCCGGCGTCCCTTCAGCACGGCCGTCACGAAGCGAGACGTAACGGGCACGTTGCGCTCGTTCACGCTCTCGTTGCCCGCCCAGAGGCCGGATTCGAGGTCGGCCTGGACCCAGGGACCGGCGCCGGCGCCGCGGCTCCACGTCTCCTTGGTTTTGTTGCCGAAGTAGATGGCCTCCATCGTGCCCGCGCCGTGGTCCCGAGCGTCGGGATAGGCGTTGCCGTAGTCGAAGCAGCACGCGTCGTTGTAGTAGTCTCCGGAGAGGACCGCGTACACGGTCTCCGGCGCGTCGCCCGTCGCGACGCCCGTCGCGCCGCTCGTCCGGCAGCCCTCGCCGCCCTCGAAGACGGCGGCGTAGGCGGGCCGCCCGGCCGCGGACGCGAGCGAGCGATTCGCGACGACGCCGGCGTCCGGCCGCCGGCCGCCGGACGAGCCCGCGATGCCGACGACCAGGTCGTTCTCGCGCGACGACTGGTCGAAGATGCGCGCGACGCGGCAGAGCGACCTCGCGCAGAACTCGTCCTGGCGCGCGACGCCGCCGACGCCGACGTCGAGCGTCGCGTTGTCGTCGGCGCGTCGGACCCGGTAGAGCGGGCCCGCGTAGGCGTCGTAGAGGTGCCGCACCATGGAATGCGCCGCGACGCACGGCGTGCCGCCGGCCGCGTAGATGTCGCAGGGCGCGGCGGCGGCGCTGGCGAGCAGGATGAGGCCGTACATCGCCGCGTAGATGTCGCAGGGCGCGGCGGCGGCGCTAGCAAGCAGGATGAGGCATCGGCTGCCCACCGTGCCTCCCACGAGCTTCACCATCGACCCTGGCCCGCATCAACCAAGGATCAACCAAGGCGCCAAGCTCATCGGCATCGCGGTCTACGCCGACACCCGCGCCGAGACGCGCCCCCGGGTGCCAACACACACCGGAGGGACGCAACCTCGTCCGCGGACGACGCCGCGCGCACGCTCGCCGCCGAACCCGCGTCGCGCGCGCCGCCCCCCGAGCCATGGCGCGCAATGAGGAGAAGGCGCAGCAGATGCTGAACAAGTGGGTGACGATGAAGCAGGAGTTCAACGCGGGGAACATCGCCGAGCGGCGGCCGTTCCTCGCGACGGACTGCAAGTCGCTCGCGGACTGCGAGAAGTGGCGGCTGCAGATCATGCGGGAGATCACGCGCAAGGTCGCGGAGATCCAGAACCAGGGCCTCGGCGAGCACAAGATCCGCGACCTCAACGACACGATCAACAAGCTGCTCCGGGAGAAGGGCCACTGGCAGTTCCGCATCCGCGACCTCGGCGGCCCGGACTACAACGCGCTCGAGCCCAAGGCCTTGGACGCCGAGGGCCGGCCGCTGCCCGGCGGCGGCGGCTACAAGTACTTCGGCGCCGCGCGCGACCTGCCGGGCGTCAAGGAGCTCTTCGAGGCGCCGCCGCCCGTGAAGAAGCGGCGCACGCGCGGCGACATGTTCAAGCACGTCACGCCCGACTACTACGGCTTCCGCGACGACAACGACCCGAGCCTCGCGGCCAAGGAGGCCGTCGTCGAGGAGGCGACCGTGGCGAAGCTGCGGGCCGCCGAGCTCGCGGCCAAGGAGGCGCGGCGCGCGCGGCGCGCGCGCGACGGCGACGACGCGAGCTCGAGCGACGACGACCCGGACGCCGAGGCCGCGCTGCTGGGCGCCGTCGACGACCAGGCCGACGCGGCCGTGGCCAAGTTCGAGGGCGACGCCGCCGCGCGGCTCCAGTTCGACAAGGACGTCGACGCCGCGCGGCGCGGCGCGTCGCTCACGTCGAAGAAGCGCGACCTCCTCGACCTCCTCGACGACGACGGCGCGGGCGACGACGACGACGGCGTCGACGCGCTCGACGCCGCCGTCGAGGGCGGCTACGACGCCGAGGCGACGGCGCCCGCGGAGGCCGCGTAAGAGACGAGGGGCGAATTTACCGGACGCGACCTACGGCGCCGGCGGCGGCGCCGGGGGCTCGTCCCCGGCGGCCTTGGGCGCCGGGGGCTCGTCGGCGGCCTTGAGCTTGTTGAGGTCGTCGAGCGTGATCGCCGCGACGCGCCCCGCGAGCGCGAGGTCCGCGTCCTCGAGCTCGCGCGCGATGCAGACGGCCGAGAGCACGTCCGTGACGGGCTTGAGCCGCGCGAGTTGCCGCGCGATGCCGTCGCCGCCCTTGGTCGCGAGGATGTGCAAGGCCCAGATGCCCTCGGCGGCGCAGGGCTTGCGGTCGGACGTCGCGAGCTTGGCCAGGGCCAGCGGCCCGATGGTCTCCGCCTGGCCCAGGTCCTCGTCGCACGCGGCGTTCGCGACGCGGTTCAGCGCGGCGACGGCGTGCTCCTTGAGCTCCGCGGCGCACGAGGCCACGAGCAGGCGCGAGATCAGGCGCGGCAGCCGCGCCTCGCAGAGCGCCTGGGCCTGCGCGCCGCCGTCCGCGGCGACGTTCGCCGCGAGCACGCAGCACTGGAGCAGCACCTCCTGGTCCGTGCGCATCGTGAAGCACTCCTTGAGCAGGTCGCACAGGCCGCTCTTGAGGAGGTGCGTCGTGACGGGGTGCGTCGAGATGGCCGCGAGCCACCGCGTCGCGGCGAGCAAGGCGAGCCGCTCCGGCGCGGCGCGCTCCGACGGCGCGCCCGCGGCGCCGCATTTGCGCGCGACGGCGAGCACGGTGACGAGCGACGACATCTGCTGGCCCAGGAGATGGGGCACCTTGACGAGCGCGAGCTCCGCGAGCGCGTCGAGCACGGACGGTAGTATCGCGTCGCGGTTCGCGTCGCGCTTCGCGACGAGCGCGGCGACGTCCTCGGCGCCGGTCGTCGCGTCGCCGACGAGGCGCCAGCACGCCGCGACGACGTCCGACCCCTTGAGCACGGCGAAGGCCGCCGCGTCGCTCGTCGCGAGGTCGCGCAGCTCCTGGGCCGCCTTGCAGCGCCGCACGCACTCCGTCTCGGGGCTCTCGACCTCGCTCAGCAGCATCTTGGCGCTGAATTCCGCGACTTCACTCGACGCGGGCGCCGTCGCCTTCTGCTGCTTCGCGGCATTCTTGTTCTTCTTGGCCGGCATCGCGTCGCCTCTTTGACGGCGCAGCGGCTTCGGAGAGCGTCGCCTCGCCAGCAATGCGGCAGCATCACGGTGTTGACCTACAACGTCGCTTTTTGTTCGTAGCACTGCGTTCCGCGGACATCATCTTTTTCAGGCCAATCACCGCGCATTGGCGCGGGAGCAGCGCGTGGGAGTGGTCTCTCGGAGCCACTGCAGCCCCGACCATCCTCCGAAACCAGTGTGCAGCCCCCGACAGTCGTCTCTCCTAAAACACGGGGCAGCCCCAACCACCCTCTTGCAGCCCCAGCCACACAACAACAAGTAGGGCATAAAAATGCGCTCCGCGAAGCGCGTCCCGTCGTCGCTCTCCGTCTTCGGCCAGTATCGCATCCCCTTGATTCGTACGGAGGACGACGCCTGGGCCGAGTTCGCCATGGTCGACGGGATGCAGCGACGCGCGTCCGGCGCCGATGCGGCGTGGGCGGCCGGCGCGCCGCGGCTGCCCGATGCGCCCGCGGTCGCCGTCTCCGAGGAGAGCCTGGCCATCGTCTCCGAGGAGAGCCTGGCCGTCGTCAACGACTTCCAGCAGAAGGCCATCGAGGAGCGACGACGGCTCCGCCAGTCGATCCTCTCCGGCGGGGCGCCTCGGACCGGCGCGAGGTAGCCCCTCGCCGCGCGCGGGACCGGGGGGCGCCGCGGGGGGGGGCAAATAAGCTCCTCTTAGCAAACGCAGGAGCTGCCCTTGCGCTTGCAGACGTCGCAGCGCACGTTCGGGTCCGTCGGGTGCCGCGGCGGCAGGATCATCGCGGCGGCCTGGGGCCGCCGGCCCGGGTCCTGGGGCGGCGGGCGGAGCGCGTAGCCGCTGGCGAGCTTGTTCGCGTCCGGGTGGCGGTAGGTGCCCCGGTCCCGCGACCGGGACCGGTCCCGGCGGCCGCGGTCGCGGTCGCGGCTCCGGCTCCGGCTGCGGCCCGAGCCGAGCCGCCCGGGGCGGTTGTGGTCGCGGTTGCTGTAGGCGGGCTTCTCCGCGGCGCCGCAGTTCGTGATGACGACGGGCTTCTTCGGCGTGCCGCGGCGCGTGCCGAGCTTCTCGAGGCGGCGGATGAAGCGGATGGGGTCGACGAGCCTGCCGAAGACGACGTGCTTGCCGTCGAGGTGGGGGCAGCGGTCCAGCGTGATGAAGAACTGGGAGTGGTTGCTGTTGCGGCCGCTGTTGGCCATGGACAGGAGGCCCTCCTTGTGGTGCCGCGCCGCGAACGACTCGTCCGCGAAGCCCCCGGTGCCGTAGATGGACTCGCCGCCCGTGCCGTCGTCGTTCTCGATGTCGCCGCCCTGGGCGACGAAGCCGGGGACGATGCGGTGGATCGCGCTGCCGCCGTACCAGAGGCCCAGGCCCGTCTCCTTGGACCGCCCGCACTCGCCGGTGCAGAGCGCGCGGAAGTTCTCCGCCGTGCGCGGCACCGTGTCCGCGAAGAGCTCGCAGACGACGCGGCCCACGCCCTCGGACATCTCGAGGAACACGTAGGGGTTGTCGCGCCGCGACATCGTCGGCGTTCGGCGTCCACCACGGGCGCGGCCGGAGAGGGCTGCCCATTTCCCCAAACGCACCAAGCGGGCAGCTTTTCGAACGCGATGGCGGCCATCGTCGACAACAGCGTCGCGCTGCCGGACGACGTCGGCGAGCTCGACGACCCGACCGAGTTCTGCGACGCGTTCTGGCAGCACGTGACGCGGACCGCGCCGGCGTTCCGGCCCTGGCCCAGCGACGGCGACTTCCTCGAGCAGGCCGTCGAGCCCGCCTGCCCGACCTCCGGCGCCTGCTACCTGCGGCTGGACCTGCTGGGCCAGCGCTGCGTCATGGAGCTCGCGCGCCGGTCCGACGACGGCGCCCTGCGCGGGCGCGTGCTCCTCGCGGCGGAGATCGACGTGCCGCGGGCGCCGACGACGGCCATGGACGACCCGCGCCGCGTCGCCCAGTTCCACCTCGGCTTCCGCGCGGAGCAGTACGCGGGCAGCGTCCACTGCTTCTGGCAGCCGCCGCGCGCCTTCTTCGGCCGCCTCAAGGGCCTGCGCGACCTCGCGGAGCAGCTCCGGGGGTCGCACCTCACGCCGCGCGCGCGCGAGGCGACCAAGTCCTGCGACGCCACGGTCCACGCGGCCTGGGCGGCGCAGGCCGCGAGAAGCCCGCGCCACCTCGCCGTCCAGCCCGACAACATCCTCGACTGCGGCGCCTACCGGCGCCAGCTCGCGGCCATCGGCTACCCGCCGCACGTCGTCGTGCTCCGCCGCGCGCCGGGCGCGCGCGAGCCCGAGGAGCTCCTCAACTTCCCCATCGACGACGCCGCGGCCATCGTCGACGTCTACCTCGACCTCTTCCACGAGTACCCGACCGCGGCCTTCTGGCTGACCCTCGTCGCGACGCGCGGCGCGGAGCCCTACTCCTTCGCCGTCGCGCCCGCCGCACCGGGCGCGTGGCCGCCGCCGCCGCCGCCGCCGCCGTCGGGGGGCGCCTAAGCGTGTTCGGGTCCCAGCAGGCCTGTCGGCTACTCACTACAACTTCACGCGAGCTTCACCATCCGTTGGTGCAGCCCAAGTTCGTATGGGAGCCGCCGGCGCGTCGCAGCCGACAGCCCCAGCTGCGTTCAGCCGCCGCAGTAGCGCCACTCCCCCCATATTTCCGCGACCATCATGTTGGCACCTTGCGCTGACAACCGCTGCGCAGATCAGTCAATGCGCGACAGCGATGTGTTCCCGGAGGAGAGCGAAGACTGCGCGCTGCTGCTCGACGAGCTCGCCATCGGCGACGGCAACGGGGTCTATGGCTTTGGCAGCGTGCTGAGCGTTTTGATCAAGGAGGCCGATATCGACGGCGTCCGCCGCCATCTCGATGTCGCCGCGGCGAACGGGTTCGCGGCTTCCGCGGGACACCTCTGCCTCGCCGCGCGGCTGCCGCGGAACGTATGCGCGGACGCGGGCCGGCGTCGGCGCGCGCGCGACGTGCTGCTCGCCGTCGCGTCTTCGGCCAACGAGCAAACGCTCGGCCAGCGCGTCGTCTTGACGGAACTTTGGAGTCGCGAGCACGATCTCGGAGGCAAGGATCCCGAGTGGCGGAGCGTCTGCGTCGTCTGGGGATATCTTTCCCATAGTGCGGTGACGATCCTCCACCAATTTGCGTGGGAGGGCGACGCCGACGCGGTGGCGCGCGTCCTGGCGCTCCGGCAGTGCTCGGCGAGCGTCGTGAACGCGGTCTGCGGTGACTACATCAACTGCGCCGACGACGAGCAGCCGCTCGAGGTAGGCGGCGGCGCGACAGCTTTGCATTACGCGTGCCTCGCCGGTCGGCCGGCGGTCGTGAAAGTCCTCCTGAGCGACGGCCGCGCCGACGTAAACGCGCGCTGCGCGCTCGGCGGGCCGATGCTCTCATTTTGCGGCTCGGGGATTCCGACGTTCCGAGGACGCATCAATCACAGCTTGGCGGAGTGCGTGCGCGCGCTCTCGCTCGACTCCCGGTTGGACGACGAGTCCTGGTGGTACCCCGGTCTAGACCTCGAAGACGGAAACGGCCCCCCGCGACGGCACGTGCTGAACAAGCTCGCGCGACTCGGGGGGCTCGAGCTCACCTATCATGCGCTCGCGGCGAATAAAGAGCTGAATGTGGACGATGCCGCCTACGGTGACGGGCACAAGAGCGTCGTCGAAATGTGTGCGGATTCGGAATATGCCAACACTGCGCGCGCCCGAACACTTCACGATGGACTTTTCCCGACGCTGATGTTTCTCGTCGACGTCGCCAATGCAGGCAGTTTTAAGAAATGGCGAGCCGAGCGGGCGCGCGACATGCTCGTGCTCCGCATCCTCGCCACCAAGGCGCGCCACAAGCGGCAGCGGCGCGAGATGACTCTGGTCGATCGCTTCTTCCTTCTTCGCGACGACGCGATCTTTCTACACGTTCTCGGATTTTGCTGGTTCTTGAATCCACGATCGCGCGTCCCGTCCGTTCGAGACCACTACTATTCGCGGCATCTTCGGGAAGGAATCACGACCGTGGAACGCTGCGAGGAAGCGTTCGAGATCGCCAAGGAGCGAGTTGAAGAAGACCCGATGGGCCTCGGGCTTTACGACCACGCGCCCGCCTCCATGCCGCTCCGCACCTGCCTCGCCGACGCCGCGAGCCTCGTCCGCGCGAACCTCAGCGCGGCGGACCGCGCCGTCTTCGACGCGATGATGGAGCGCGCCGACGAGTAGCAAATTTCGACCGACTGCGGTCGTACGCGTCGCCGATGAGCGTTAAACACCACACCACTTACCCGCCGCTCCCGCTCGCGCACGCGTCGCAGCCGCAGTCGAAGAGGTAGTTCCGCCGGAGGTAGCGCCGGCGCCGCCGCGCGTTCGCCGCGGCGTCGCCGCCGCCGCCCTCGACGGCCCTCCGGTCGAAGTAGGAGATCGTGAGCTCCTCGTCGCGAGCGATGGCGCGGTTCGCGACGAGCTGCATCGTCGGCGCGTCGAAGTCCGACGCGGCGTCGCAGTTCGGGGAGCAGTCGTGGTTCGCGCACGCCACCAACGCGAAGGCGCCGACGGCGTCGACGGCGCAGCGCGCGCGGAGGGCCTCGTCGGCATCCCGCTCCAACCCCGCGACGCCGAGGGCCTCCCGCAGCGCCTTCGAGCCGCGGCCGTGGCGGCGCGCGAGCGCGCCGTGGAACTCGACGTAGGGCGACCGGAGGCGCACGTCGAAGCTGTTGAGCGCGAGCCGCGCGGCGTCCGCCGCGAGCGCGTCGGCCGACGGCGGGTTCGCCGCCGGCGAAACCTCCGCGAGCGCCGCGGCCGCGGCGGCGCGGCAGGCGGCCGCGCCGCCGCTCGCGTCGAAGAGGCCGAGGGCGTCGGCGTCGCCGGGTCGGCCGCAGAGGCCCGCGAGCGCGCCGTCGTCTTCGAAGCCCGCGGCCGCGTCCGCGAAGCGCCGCAGCGCGAGCCTGAGCGCCGGCCGCGCGCCGTCGACCGTCGCGTCGACGGCGCGCCGCGCGCAGCAGTTGCGCCGGGCCCACTTGGCGCAGCCGCGGCACAGGCTCGCGCCGCAGCGGCCGCAGGTCTCGGCGCCGGCCGCGTCGACGGGCCAGTAAAGCGCGTCGCCGGCGACGCCCGCGTCGGCCATGGACGCGAGCGACCGCAGGCAGCCGTCGCAGTGGCGCACGCCCGTGAGCGGCGCCGCGGCCGCCGCGGTCTCGACGACGACGATCTCGCCGGGCGCGAAGTCGCGAGCGGCGTGGAGCCCGACGCCGCCCTTTTCGACGCGCCGCGCGACGTAGACGTCCGGCGGCCGGTTCGCGTCGCCGGCGATGGCGCTGCGGCAGCGGCGGGGGTCTTCGACGCGTTGCTGGGGGTGGTGGCGTTTCTTCGCAGCGGCGGCGGGCGGTGCCGGCAATGGCAGCGCGATGGCGACCGGCTCGTCGCTCGCAGCGGGTTCCGGCTCGTCGCTCGTGCCCACGACGTCGTCCTCTTTCAAGCCGCAGAGCTCGAAGAGGTCCTCGGCGTCCATGGCGTCGCAGTTTCGAGGCATCGATGGGCTTTGCACCCTCGTCTAGAGCCGGGGCACCCTCGTCTTTAGACGTCTAGAGCCGAGGCATCGGCTGCTCGCAGGCTCGCCAGTGGCAAGAACATCATCAGGAACGGCTTCACCCTCTGTCTTCCCAAGGGTTGCCCCTCGTCAGACACGATGAGCACGCCTGAAGGCCGATGTTCGCTGCTCCAAAGCCGCTGTCTGCTGCTCCTCGGCCTCGCGCACGCGCACCGCCGAGCCACAACCATCCCCTCGTGTGATGGCGACTTTGGCAGCTCGGCGACGGCGCTGCCCATCCCGTCGGCGGACATCTCCTGGTCCATGAAGCACTACCTCGACTGCACGAACAGAGCTGTGTGGATGACGGGCACGAGCCCGAGCGCGGGCTTCGAGTACTACGTCGGCGTGGGCATCCCGCCGACGGAGCGCCACGCGTCGCTGCGCGCGGACGCGGTCGTCATCGGCGCGAGCCTGCCAACGCTCACGGCCGCGGAGCTCGCGGCCATCCCGGACGCCGTCAAGGCCGACGAGGCCTTCGTGCCCAACGGCTACCTACACCTGAGCCCCGCGGACCAGTCGTCGTGCGCGCACCTCGACGACGTCATGCGCGACGCGTCGACGGTGCGCGACGGCCGCTGCGACTTCTACGAGCCCTACGGCGACACGCACAGCTGGCGCGTGCTCGACGCGGACAAGAACGCGCTGCCCGTGTCGGGCGAGACGTTCTACACCGTCGTCTGGTTCCAGGAGCACACGTCGGGCAAGATCGGCATCGCGATGGGCAACTGGGTCGAGAACTTCTGGATGCCGTTCGACCTGGCGGAGCCGGACTGTTCGCGGGACCTCGACGACTTCTCGGAGAAACTGGGCGGCGACTACGCGGCGGCGCTGCCCGTCGCGACGTGCGACGGCACCGACATCGCGGTCGTCGGCGAGGCTTCGGAGAGTTGCGAGCTCGGCGCGACGTGCGACGACTGCGCGGCCTACGAGATGATGATGGGCTGCGGCGGCGCGGAGTGCCCCGCGGCCGCCGAGCTCTGGGATGGCATCAACGTGGGCATGCACGAGGCCATGGCGCTGGACTTTAGCGGCGACCCGTCGCTGGACTTCGTGCGCGGCATGATCCCGCACCACGAGGGCGCGGTCGCCATGTGCGACGCGCTGCTCAAGAATCTCACGTGCGCGACGAACGACGACGACCTCGACGGGCTCGTCATGTTCTGCAACGAGGTCCACTACTCGCAGGACATGGAGATCGCGGGCATGCGGCGCTGGCTCGACGCGCGCGGGGACGACGAGGCCGCGTCGTGCGACGGCGATCCCGCCGCGACGTCCGACGGCTGCGGCGCCATCGCCGCGAACGCGTCCGCCGCGTCCGTCGAGGCGAACCGCGAGATGCACGCGGGCATGGCCGTCGACGTCGGCTGCGACCACGCCGTCGACTTCTCCCGCATGATGATCCCGCACCACTCGGGCGCGGTCCGCATGTGCGAGATCCTCCTCGAGCACGAGCCGGACGTCGACGATTATTTGGAAAATCTCTGTGCCAACATCTCGCGCACGCAGCGGGCGGAGGTCGCCTGGCTCTACTACTGGCTCGAGGGCCGGGGCCTCGATATCGCGGCGCCCTGCGAGGCCTGCGACGACGACCCGGGGCAGCCGGAGCGGCCTTGCGAGGACATGCTGTCCTCGTCGCTGCTCTGCAGCGTGCGGAGGGATGCGGTGAGTTGCGACTGCGCCGCGCTCACGTCGCAGCGCGCCTGCGACGACGTCCTCGAGGAGACGCAGACGCTCGTGAGCGCCGAGTGCGAGCGCAGCTGCGGGCTCTGCCCGGACGAGCACGCGCCCCTCTTCTTCGACGCCTGTCCAAACGGGGCCGACGACGACGGCGGCCACCACCACCACCACCACCACGCCGACGACGACGACGTCGTCGCGGACGTCGCGGACGTCAGCGGAGCGGCCGCGGCGTCGCTCGCGCGCGGCGCCGCGCTCGCCGCGCTCCTCTTAATTGCGAGATGATGCATTATCGCCCCACGACCCGCGCCCCCTTCTCCAGCTCCGCCAGCGCCACGCGCGTCGCGCGGGACTCCGTGTTGCGGTTCGTGCCCCAGGTCACGAGCGCGCGCTCGCCGTCGACGACGAGCCCGACGGGGAACTGGATCATATCCTCGACGCCGGGCTTCGTCGCGACGTCGTAGTCCAGGACTGTCTCGCCGCCGGCGGCGACGGCGAAGCGGAACTCGCGCGTCGCGGCGGCGAAGCCGAAGGGCGGCTCCGCCGCGAACCAGTAAGCGAAGAGCGTGTACCAGCGCCGGTGGCGCTGGACGTGGCCGACGCCGAGGTAGTGGGAGCCGTTGAGCCGCGCGGGCGGCGCGCCGCCCGAGAGCTTGGCGCGCCGCGCGTCGCCGGCGCCGAGCACGGCTTCGCGGAGCGCCGCGCCCGCGCCCGCGACCGCCGCGACGGGCTCGAGTCGCGCCGCGTCGACGCGAAGGCGGTGCACCGCGCTCGCGCCGTTCGCGTCGTCGAGCCACTGCCAGACGTAGACGTCGGCGCCCCGCCGGAAGGGCGACCAGTTCTTCTCCACGGCGCCGAGGCGGCCGGCGGCTTCGCGCGCGAACGAGAGCTCCAGAGGCTCCGAGAGGCGGAACCCCCGCACATCGAGCGCGCGGCGGAACATGCGCCGGCTCCCGCGCGCAAAGTCGGCGTAGAGCGCGAGGACATGGGTCGCGTTGAGGGCGAGCAGCCGCGCGTCCTCGGGGCCGTTGACGCGAAAGTTCCGCGCGTCGCGGCAGGTCCGGGCCGCGTCGCCCGGACCGAAGCGCGCGACGTCGCGGGAGGCCCAGGTCGTCGTGCTCACGAGGGCGAGGGTGATGCCGAGCTCCTTCAGGCAGGTCGCGTGCCGCGGCGGGAACTGCTCGTTGCGCGCGGCGACGCCGTCGTAGGCGACATTGTTTAGGGTGAATGGTGCGGCGAGGCCCGTGACGGCGGCGTTGAATTGGCCCGGCAGGAACGTCGTGACGATGGCGCTGTTGGTCGCTGTGAGGAGCAATGTTGTAATGACGCAGCGGTGGCGCATCATCATGCCGCCAAAAAAGGGGGCTGCCGCGGGCCTACATTCGACTCTGCCTCGCGTCAATAAACCGACGCTGAGCTCATTGACCCAGGATGAATTTGCGTGAGAGGCTGTGGCTCGTCGTCGAAGACGACTTCGTCCGCGGCACACACCGCCGCCGCCCATAGACCACTTGCTCGAGAGGCTGTGGTAGACGCTTTCGTCCGCGCGCCGCCCACCGCGCACCCCAAAACCCGATGGCCTCCTTCGCCGGCCCGTCGGCGACGACCTTGATGAAGGTGCGGTCGAGCCGGGGCGCCGTCATCCGGTCGGACAGCGCCCTGGACTCGGCCGTCGTCGCGTCCCTCAAGAAGGGCGACCGCGTCGAGGTCGACGCGTCGGTCGCCCCCGTGGAGGTCGAGGGCCTCGCGCGCGTGCGCGTGTGCTCGCCGGCGGCCGGCTGGACGAGCGCGAACCTGCTCAAGGCCTGCAAGGACGAGGGCCGCCGCGGGCGCGACGCCGCGCCGAAGGACGGCGCCGCGGCGCCGCGCGGCGCGTCGCCGCCGCCCGGCGAGCGCGGCGGGTCGCCGCCGCCGCCCGAGCGGCCCGACGACCCCGAGCAGGAGCCCGGCCTCGAGGCCGAGGAGGAGGGCGTCGACGAGGGCGACGACCGCGACGCGCCCGAGGAGGGCGACGGCGACGCCACCAAGGCCGCGGCCGAGAAGGACAAGCGGCGCAAGGCGCGGCGCGCGCGCCACGAGCGCGAGAAGATCCAGGCGCGGCTCAAGGCGGCGACGGTGCCCGAGGACGGCGACGGCGACGACGTCGCCGAGTGGGAGCCGCCGGAGCACCTCGGCGAACTGAGCGCCTGGTGCGAGGGCGCCGAGTTCGTGAGCCCGCTGTCCGCGCGGCCCTACAAGCCGCCGGACTGGGTGCCGCCGCCCAAAAAACGGGACACGCGCGACTACGACCTGTCGAAGCCCGGCGCGTCCATGCCCGTCGACGTCTACGAGGAGCGCATGTTCGAGGCCAGCGGCGGCCTCGAGGGCTACGCGCTGCGGGCGATGAACGAGATGGACCACTACGACGAGCTCGAGCGGCGGACGCACGCCGAGGCCATGCGCGACGTCGAGCGGGGGAGCCTGGCCGAGGGCATGCGCGAGCTGAAGCTCCGCCTCGACCACGACGAGGACGAGTGGTCCAAGCTCCTGGAGCTGAACATGCCGCCGAAGCCCGAGCCGGAGGTCGCGCCGACGATCGCGCCCATGTTCGACGACTCCGGCAGCGGCGACTTCGCCGGGGGCGACGCCAAGACCCGGGCGACGAAGCGGTCGCCGCGGCTGCCGTCCGCGGCGCAGGCGGGCGAACGCGTCGTGGGCAATTTTACGCTGAGCAACGGCGCGTCCGGCCGCGGCGCGCCGCTCGTGTCCTGCGTCTGCCCGACGACGGCGAGCCGCCACCACCTCCACGGCGCGCTCTACAAGTGCTTCAAGTGGCAGACCTACCCGAACCTGGAGCTGGTCATCTACGACACGTCGCCCGTGCCGTCGCCCGTGTTTACGTCCAAAAAGGTTGCGCGGGATTCCCGCGTGCGCTACGTCCACAAGTACGAGAAGCCGCCGCTCAAGTGGGACGGCCTGGGCAAGCCGCCGAAGGAAGCGTCGGAGAACCGCGACCCCATGCGCGTGGGCGTCAAGCGGAACTGGCTCGCGAACGCGGCCATGGGGCAAATCGTCGCGCACTTCGACGACGACGACCTGTACGCGCCGACCTACGTCGAGCGCATGGTCAAGGCGTTGGATTCGAAGAAGGCGGACCTCGTCAAGCTCTCCGCGTTCTACTACTACGACGTCCTCGACGACCCGGACTGGCTCTACCGCTACGACGCCGACGACGACATGGAGGCGGGCCGCCACCTCCGGCGCTGGTCCTACGGCTTCTCCTTTGTGTACCGCAGCGAGCTCGCGGACAGCGTCGGCTTCCACGACGACGGCTGGTGCGGCGAGGACTACGACCTGGCCACGCGCGCCGCGCGGCTCGGCTACCGGTGCGCGTGCGTCCGCGACGACGCGGACCACGCGTGCGCGCTCCACATGCGCCACCGCTCCAACGCCATCGCCACGCCCATCTTCCGGAGCGACGGCGAGTACGGCGTCCGCATGCGCGGGCGCGTCGTCCAGGCGCTCCAGCTCCGCTGCACGGAGGACCGCGTGCCCTCGAAGCTCATCTCGCGCGTCTTCAAGTGCACCGTGCTCGACGCCATGCTCGACGACGACGAGGAGTGAGGCGCGCGCTTTTTTAGGAAGGGCCGGCGAGTGAGTCCCTTTTTTTTTTAGTAAGGCCGGCGGCCGGCGAGGGGGTTCGCCGCGTGGTCGTCCTCGTCGCGGACGGATAGGACCTGGACGTCGACGTCGTCGAGGCGGCGGCCGCGCTGCTGCGCGATGAGCTGACGGACGTTGTGGAGCCAGGCGTCCCGCAGCGGGCCGTCGCCGTCGCCGGGGAGCGAGTCCGTGAGCACGTCCATGTCGCCGGCCTCGCCGCCGGCGGTCCAGCGGACGCGGACCGCGAGGCGCCGCGTGAGGGCGAGGTCGACGCCCTCGAGCTGCTCGCCCGTGAGCTTTTCGATCGCCGCGTGGGCCTCGACGACGCGCTCGAACTCGTCGTAGGCGATGCCCGGCCGCGTCGGGTGCTCCCACTCGGCCCAGAGGAGCTCGGAAGCGCGCTGCGCGCGGTCGAAGGCCGCGAAGATCCTGTCGCTGCGGCCGTCGGCGCCGGGCTTGAGGTACTGCGCGCGGGCCCAGCGCGCGACGAGGCTCGCCTTCGTCGCGACGACCTTGCGCTGCGCGCGGACGACGTGGTGCAGGTCCGCGGCCGCGCTCGCCTGCCGCCGCTTCAGCGCCGCGGCCTCGCGCTCCGCGGCCGCGCGCTCCGCCCTCAGGTCGCCGAGCGCGTCGAGGCCGCTGTCCGGGTCCGGGCCGTCGGCCGCGCAGTCGTGGTTCGACCGGTGCCGCTCGCAGAGCGCCAACCCGCAGGCCTCGCACCAGACCATGGACAGCATGTACTTGCACGCGAGCGCGGAGTACGCCTCGAGCCGCTCCGTGGCCTTGCGGTCGCAGACGCCGCAGCGGAGCTTGAGGAACCGCGGGAAGGCCGCCGGCGTGAGCAGGCCCTCGAGCTCGCGCCGCGAGTGCCGCGCGCCCTTGCCGCTCTTGGGGGCCGACGGCGCCGGCGCCGCCCGGCGGAACGTCTGCGGCGCCGCGGGCCGCCACTTCGTCGGCGCGCGCCGCGGCGCCGCGGCGCCGCGCGCGGCCGGCGCGACGACCTTGCGCGAGAGCCAGCCGGCCTTGGGGCTCGTGATGCGCAGCCGCTCGCCGCCGCACATCTCCCAGCCCTGCTCCGCGACGACGACGCGCTCGCCGTAGGCGATCTCGCCCACGAGCGCCGAGCTCAGCTCCACGCCATCCCGCACGAGCGCGCCCCGCTTGCCGACGACCATGAACACCTCGCGCATCTCCCGCGTCGCCCGCGCGGGCGCGTCCGCCGCGGGCCTCGGCGCCGCGGGCCTCGCCGCGGGCGCGGGCGCCGCCGGGGCCGCGGGCGCCGCCGGGGGCGGGACCCAGTCCGCCCGCGCACCCCCGCGCGCGCGCCGCCGGCCCGTCCGCATGGCCTCGAGCTTCGCCGCCGTCGTCGCCGAGAGGCCAGCGAAAGCGGCCCGCGGCGGCGGCGCCGCCGGCGCCGGCGCCGGAGCAGGCGGCGCGGCCGCCGGCGCCGGAGCAGGCGCGGCCGCCGACGGTGCTAGAGCAGGCGTGGCCGCCGGCGGCGCCGGAGGAGGCGCGGCCGGCGGCGCCGGAGCAGGCGCGGCCGACGGCGCTTCCGCGGGAGGAGGCGCGGCCACCGTAGACGGCGCGGCCGACGGAGCCACTTCTTTGGGAGCCGGCGCGACCGGTGCCGGCGCCGCGGCGGGCGGCGCCTCCACGACCGGCGGTCGCCGTCGTCCCGTGCGCATCGCCTCGAGCCGCTCCGCCGTCGTCATCGCGGCCGGCGCCTCTGCTCGCGCGGCCGCCGGCGCGGCGGGCGGCGCCTCCGTGGGAGTTGGCACCGGAGGCGCCTCCACCGGAGCTGGCGCGATCGCCGGCGGCGCTTCGAGCGGAGGCCGCGCGGTCGGAGCCGGCGCGATCGGCGCCTCGAGCGCAGCTGGGACCGAGGTGGCCGCGTCGGGCATCACAGGCGCCTCCGCCGCCTCCGCATCGCGCCGCTTCCGCGCTTTCACGAAGTCCTTGAAGGAGCCTGCGGGCATGATCTCCCACGGGGCTCGTTCCCACTTCAGACCACTTCCGGCGCTTCCATATGCTCTCCTACGTCAACAAACTCCAGATTGCCGTTCAAGTACGGGCTGCCTCGCCCGATCTCATTCGGGTGGCGGGGCGGCGTCACACATCGTCCCGCGCGCGCCGCCATGGCGTCCTGCCCGAAGATGCAGACGCTCATGGCGCTGGCCGTGGAGCTGAGCCACAAGCTCGAGCGGAGGCCCAAGGAGATCTACGCCCGCGGCGTGCCCGGCGTGCACGTCGACGTCTTCTCCAGCGGCGCCGCCGTCGAGGCCTTGCAGACCTGCGCGGGCCTCGCCAAGGAGACGCGCGAGGAGGCGCGGCGCGTCTGGGAGCAGCTCGTCGCCGCGTCCTTCGTCAAGCACGTGTCCAGCTCGCGGCGGAAGCGCAACTCGCTGGACCAGGGCATGGGCCGCGAGCGGAAGGACAAGGTCGGCGCGCACACGCTCTACCGCTTCGACGACCGCGCCTTCGCGCCCTACACGCTCCACGTCGCCGTGCTCGCCGTGCGGGGCCTGCCGCCGGGCCACACGGCGTCGTCCATGGTCGCCGTCGGGGGGCAGAACTCGGACTTCACCGCGCTCCACGACGACGCGCGCCGCGGGGCGGCACGAGAGAGCGACATGCCCAACTTCAAAGGCTCCGATCTCGGCCATGTTCCACTCGTTTCGGCTGATTTTTGGACGAGCGATCATCTCTCGGAACGGTCTCGACGCGTGGATGTATGTTTTGTAATGCGCGCGCGCGGAACACTCACGTTGAAGCGACGTTGCATCACTCTCGTGCCGCCCAGGCGCACCGCGGGTCCGCGGCGATCCACGCGACGGACTGGTACCAGTCCGTGAACACGGAGTTCGAGGCCTACGGCTACGACCCGGAGTGGCCCGACGCGCCGACGGCGGCGCGCGTGGGCTTCGAGTGGTCCCTCGTGGGCGGCCGCCTGTGTGGAAATCAACGACTGGTTTGGGGGGTCCCCACCAAACTTCAGAACTCTCTATCTCAATCAAATCGAAGTCGATTCGGCTGATTTTTGGACGGATCGATTGCTCTCGTCGAGTTCTCGAAGCGCGGCAGAAAGCTTCGCGTCGAAACATTCGAATACGCGCACATTGAAGTCGGGTTGAATATTTGATTTCCACGCAGGCGGCCGCGCGGGCGCGAACCGCGCGACGGCGGCCGTCGACCTCAGGCTGCCCTCGACGATGCACCTGCAGTCCAAGGCGGCGGCGGACCAGCCCACGAAGACGCCTCACGCCCACGACGCCGACGGCAACCTCATCTGCGACCTGCTCTCCGACAAGGCCGCGTACCGCTTCGAGCACGACTCGTACGAGCACTGCGTCGCCAAGCACGCGCGCTGGGCCAGGGCGACGGCCGACGACGACTCCGAGGAGGTGTTGACCGGCGCGCCCATCGAAGTGTTGGTGGCGGCCTACGTGACGCGGCGGCGCAACGACGGCTCGAAGGAGAACGCGCGCGATTCGGAGAAGCAGAACTCGGTGTGGAAATCGACCGCGGGTTTGGGACGTCCCGACCAAACTTTGAAATTATCGAGCTCGGTCAATTCGAAGTCGATTCGGCTGATTTTTGGACGAATCGATTGCTCTCGTCGAGTCCTCGAAGCACCGCTAAAGAGTCTGGTCCAGACCGTTCGATTACGCGCACATTGAAGTCGGGTTGAAGATTTGATGTCCACGCAGGCAGAACTGGCGCGTCTACGCGCGCGTCCACAAGTGCGAGGGCTCGAAGAGCGGCGTGCCCATCCTCGTCAAGTCCCAGGTCGTGCTCGAGTTCGGCTCGAAGATCGCCGCGACGGAGCGGCTCACGGTCGCGCGCCAGAAGGACTTTTCCTCCGACGGCTGCGACTTCGGCGGCCAGCGGCTCCGGAACGTCGGCCTCGTCGCGCGGCGCAACGCGCAGGTCAAGTTCACGCTCTACGAGCGCCTCAAGACGGACCTGACGAAGACGCGGACCCTGGGCAACGTGTCCGTGCCGCTGAGCGACGTGCCCGTGCTCGAGCCCCACAAGGGCCGCGGCGTCCTGGCGAAGCACCGCGAGCCGAGCCCCCAGCGCTACGACCTCACGTACCGGCGCATCATCGACGGCTCCGAGATCAAGAACGGCACGGTCTATCTGAGCGTCTGGATGTCGCCGCTCCTGTCCGTGTCGGACTTCGCGCGCTACTTCGCGAAGGCGCTCCGCTGGGGCTTCTGGGCCGCGTTCGTCGGACTCACGGCCGGCCTCGCCTACGCGTTCCGGGGCGGTCTGTTCGAGGCCTGCCTCTTCGTGTCGCCCCTGCCCATCCTGCTCCTGCTCATGGAGGCGCCCCAGTGGCTCGGCGCGTTCCTGACGGGGCAGGACAAGAGAGCGAAATTCCCAACTTCAAAGGCTCCGATCTCGGTCGTTTTCCACTCGTTTCGGCTGACTTTTGGACGAGCGATCATCTCTCGGACCGGTCTCGAAGCGTGGGTGCTGTTTTCGAAACGCGCGCGCGCGGAACACGCACGTTGAAGCGACGTTGAATCTCTCTTGTCCTGCCCAGGTTCCTGACGTGGGTGCTGGGTCTCGCGGTGCCGGGGCTCAACTTGGGCTTCGGCGCGCTCCGGTTGACGTGCTGGTTCTCGGACACGAAGCCGTCGGCGGCGTCGTCGCCCCAGGACGCCGCGGCGCTGGCCGCGGGCGCGAGCCGGCGCCTGTGTTTGCGGGTCGAGGTCGACGACTTCTCCATCGGGAACCCCGGACGGCCGGGCACGCACGCGCACGAGCACTTCGTCTTCGCGGCCAAGGTCGTCCTCGCCATCTCGTTGGACGCGCGCCTCTTCCACGGCGCCGTCGACCTCGCGAAGAACGCGCTGCAGTCGGCCTGGGACTACAAGCGGGACCTCGCGGAGGCGAAGCGGAAGAAAACGGCGCCGCTCCCGAAGCCGCCGCGCGTCGTCATGTGGAGCCCCTTCCCCGCGGTCCACGCGGAGCAGCGCAACGACGAGGACTTCGAGCCGACGCGCATCGGGTCCCTGCGCTTCGACGAGATCCGCGTCGACGACGTCAACGTCGCGTTCAACCAGTCGACGGCGAACGAGTTCAACATCAACCACTTCGTGCGCGGCCTCGCGGCGGGCAAGGTGGGCCAGGCGCTGCCGCCGGGCGCCAAAGCGCCCAACGCGCTGACGGTCACGGTCGTCGGCGCGCGCGGCGTCCACGAGAAGATCGCGCCGCAGATCGAGGTCCACTGCCGCGACTTCAGATGGGAGACGTCCGCGCGGCCCGCGGCGCGGTCCGGCGCGCACGTCTGGAACGAGTCCTGCACGCTGCCCGCGGGGGACCCCTCGGCCGTATTGCACGTGGGCCTCAAGACCACGGGCCTCGCCGCGTCGAGCCACATTTTGGGGCAGTGGATCGTGACGCTCAGGGCAGCACAAGAGAGCGACATTCCCAACTTCAAAGGCTCCTATCTCGGCCGTTTTCCACTCGTTTCGGCTGATTTTTGGACGAGCGATCATCTTTCGGAACGGCCTCGAAGCGTGGATGTGTGTTCCGGAACGCGCGCGCGCGGAACACGCACGTTGAAGCGACGTTGCATCACTCTCGTGCTGCCCAGGTGACGCTGAAGATGCTCGTCGTCGCGCCGACGAACGTCTTCGGCGAGAACCTGAGCCACGCCTACGAGGGCGGCTCGGCCTTTGTGTTGGAGGGCGACATGCACCTGCGCAACGCCGAGTGGCTCGTCATGGACCGGAGCCAGGCCGTCCGGCTCAGGCTGCGCTACTTCCACGACCCGGCGCTGCCGAGCTACGAGGACCAGATCAACGCGAAGCCCAGGCCGGCGCTCGAGCAGCTCCAGGCCAACTCGCTGGAGACGACCTGGAAGATGGGGTCGCTGACCTACCTGCGCTACATGCTCCAGGACTTCCCGCTGCTCTTCGACGTCCGGTCCTTCGAGGTCACGCGCATCAACTTCTACCTCAAGGACCTCTTCTCGAGCGTCGGCCGCGCGGCGGCGTCGACGTCCATGATCGAGAAGGCGAAGATGGAGCGGAGCTCGTCGGGCCAGATCAAGAACCACGTCTGGGTCGAGAAGCTGGACCTGCGGACGTCGCTCCAGGCGCCGGCGAGCGCGCCCGAGGGTCTGGACCTCTTCTCCCTGGCCAAGACCTTCGTCTTCTGCGCCGTGCGGCCCGTGCTCCGCGAGGTCAACGTCGGCGCGGCGCTGGGCCACATCGCCTCGGGCTTCTTCGCGGGGTCGAACCCCGCGGGCGCGGGCACGTCCGCGGCGGCGGCCGCGCGGGGCCTCGTCGACGCGGCGCGCGGCGCGGGCGGCACCATGGTCCACACGTCGACGCTCGCCAAGGACGCCGTGCTCCGCGCCGTGCACCACAACGCGGACAAGTACGTCGACGAGCGCGACAACGCGCTCATGCTCGAGACGGCGCTCGCCGAGGGCTACCTCGACAAGGCCGTGGAGCGCCTCTCGGGCTGCCGCCTCGGCAGGCGGCCCTGGGTCCTCGAGTGGTGCGTCCTCAAGCAGCACGACGGCCACCTCACGCTCTTCTACACGAAGAAGAACGACTCGGGCTTCCACGGCGCGACGAAGAAGGCGCGGCTCTCGGAGGTCCGCTACGACGCCTCGGAGGGCCAGTTCTGCGTCCTCGTGACCAAGCTCGGCAAGAGGAAGAAGATCCTGCACTTCCGCGCGTCCAAGTTCCGCGGCGCGGCGACGGACAAGGTCCTCGCCGTCGGCGAGTGGTGGAAGCGCCTCAACCCCGAGGGCGGCCTCGGCGACGGCGACTGGGTCGCCATCGACCCGGCGGCGAAGCGCTTCTCCACCGGGCCCGTCGTCAACAGCGCCGACCCCGTCGCCTAGAGGCGCCGCTCCGCTACTTCGCTCCGCCGCCTTTTACTGAGGTGTGGGATACTGCAATTAGACCAAGTCAGGGGACGTGCGTACTGTGTTGCCCGGCGCGAGGCCAAGGTCGTCGGCGACGACCGGGCGAGCCCGACGCGGTCCCCGCTCGTCAAGGGCCGCCCCGTCCGGGACTCGTGAGGGAGCGGCGCTAGTTAACTCGGGGGAGGGTAGACTTTGCAATTAGCCGCGTCGCAGGGAGGAATCGAAGGGAGAGAGAACAGCGAAGGGAGGCGTAGGAAGGAGTCGCGGGAGGACACGACTAGGGCGGAGGCGTACGCGAGCACGGCGACGAAGAGGGCACGACGACGAAGAGAGCGCGACGACGTAGGGCGGCTACTGCTCGTAGGCGACGCCGAAGGTCCCGCCGGTGCCGCGGGCCGCGCGGGCGTAGGACTTTGCAAGGTTCAATATGAGTCGTGCTTTGATAAGGTAATGTTCGTTTCTGCTGAAATGTCTGCCATCGCCATGGGGGGGGGGTCAAGTTACAGCCAGCTGGATAGGTTTCAGTCGTGGGAAAGTGCAATATTTGGGGGAAGCGCAATCTAATGTATGATTGAGCCAACTCACGTGCAAATGTTGATCCGTAGTGATCTAACGTAAACCCAATTGCCGCGGTGATGTCCGTGTGGCGCCGTCGTGCTATTTTCTGCATTTCGTCCATATCAAGAGTCTCAAGCAAGAACCGCCAAGCTTGACTATATTCGCCATAAAATTTATCGGGGCAGAGATCATTCGCTGGCATGTAAATAATCATCGATCGCGAATATGATTTTTGGGAAGCAATCACTTCCTCTACGGCAGACTCGAGCGTGTTTAAAAAGTCTTTCACGGACGTGAGATTATGGACAAGGAAGTTCGCTGGACCATTCTTCATTTTGATATCTGTTTCTCGCGCATACGGCAGGTACAAGTAATGAAGAGTCATTTCATTGAAAAAAACGATGCTCGTCGTTGCGTTTTTCTTGTCGTAATTCGTGTTGTCGCACTGCTTAGTTATCTCTCTGCTAAGACGATTGACCGTCGAATCGCCCTGAAAAGTCAGTTTCACTGACGGTTCTCTATGCACATATTTGCAATATTCTAAAAATGACAAGTATTGGCAATGGCACAGCGCGGAGTCATGTTGGGCTTCCGTTGTTGCTAATCGATTGATGAAATACACTGCGCACCGGCATTTATGATGCGAGACATCACCAACTCGCGCACGTGAATCTCTGGCACATTCGCTGATACAGCTTCATTGAACAGAAATTTGCCGATTGCATTCGTACTCGACTCACCTTCACGGAAACGATTTCCGCAGTAATCGAACAATGAGCCGGTTGTTGCCGAAGATCCCCAAGAGCAGCGCACGGTGTGGTACTCCAAGTCCTCGACGACGTCCTCGGGCGGAGCCGCGCTGACCTGGTTCTGCGGAGCAGCTTCGGAGGCCGCCTTGCCCTCGCCCGGCTTGAGCGCGCGGCGCCGCGCGGCCGGTTGGAGGAGGTCCTCAAAGACCGGGTCGCCCTTCCCGGCGTCGAACTTCTCGATCGGTGACTTGGCCGTAACGGACTCCGTGGCCGCGGCGACGATCAGGGGGAAGACGATGAGCGCAGGGGAGATCCTCATGGTTGAACTCGCGATGCCTGCGGGCGGCTGCGGGGTCGGGAACGCGTTCCGCGGCGACGATCGACGGACGCGCGCGTGTGTCGGCGATGGTCTCCGCGCCAGGCGAGGCGTGCCGCGCGCGACCTCGTCGTCGAGCGGAAAGACCGGTCGGGCGTCGGACGGCGTCGGACCGGCTGCGCGGCACGCGCCGCCGGCCGCCCAGGCCGGCGGTGGCCGGGGTCTGCCCGTCCCCCCGACGGGGGGCGCGGGCGGGGTACGGCGCGCCGCGAGGCCATATGAGCGCACGGCGGAGCCGTTTGATTCGCTCGTCGCCCGGGCGCAAGGTCAGCCCTGGCCGAACCGTCGAGCGAGGGAGAAGGTGTTGGTCACCATGTCGGGACGCGGGGCGGCACTATAAGGATGAAGCGGGCGGGGCGGCTCGCGTCTTCGAGGCGCACGGCAAATTTGCGGCACTGGCGATCTACTGGCGCCTGCGCCAGGACGCCCTGAGGACGCCGCGTCCACTCCAGTGGACTGGCGCCTCCGGCGCGGGTGAGACCCCTCTGAGCCTCCCGTCCCGGGGCCGCTGTACGGAGCCTCCCGGGCCCCCTACGTTTAGAGACGCGTCAAGGCAAATTTACTCCGCCTTCTCCAGATCTTCTCAAGTGAAATTTCCTCCAGCCGGCGGTGCGGACCTCTCGGTGCCACCCGACCTCCCGTCGATCTGCCTGTCTGTCCGTATTTGACATTTCTCTCTTCGAATTGCTTCATTGAACGATATGTTTAGTCGGCGACGCGCGTCATGGCCAGGTCGTAGTCGCTCACGGAGACGGCCTTCTTCCGCGACTCGAAGTAGAGCGGGTCGTTCGGGTTGAGGTAGTCGACGAGCCGCAGGCGCCCCGTGACCGTGCCGTCCCCCTGCCGGAGCTCGAAGAGCGTCTCCGAGTCCGTCGTGATCGGCGGCGCGGCGTTCTGGTTCGTCAGGGCGAAGATGCTCCGCGACGCCTCGGAGCCGCGCCAGACGCCGTCGCCGCCGGTCTCCGCCGTCCGGGCCAGGGAGAAGATCTTCTGGGCCGCGGGGCCGCGGTAGCGCGTCACCGTCGTCGTCAGCGGGTCGTCCTCGGAGCCGCCGAGGACCGCGTTGCCCCGGCGGTTGTTGCCGCCCGTCTCCGCGTACTCGACGGACGCGACGACTCTGCGCCCCGCGAAGGCGTCGAGGCGGCTCCGCGTGTTGAAGAGCCGGTCCTCGACGACGCCGAACTTCGTGGCGACGAAGCGCAGCTGGAGCGGCTGCGCCTTGCCGACCCTCGACCGCTGCTCGTCGAGCGACCGCTTCGCGATGGCGAGGTCCGCGCGCGGCCCGCCGACGAATTTCAGACCCAGCGGCGCCTCGACGCGCGTGAGCGTCTGCGACACGTTCCAGGTCCCGCGCATCCAGGGCGGGAAGTACAGGTTCGCGACGCCGCTGAGCTCGTTGCGCCCCCGGTCCGGCTCGGGCCGCGCCAGATCGAGCGACTCGAAGCGGCCCGCGAGCGGCGCCGCGGCCGCCGCGGGCGGCGCGGCCGCCGCGGACGCGAGGATGCCGAGCGCGGCGCGCCGCGTCGCGAGGAGGCAGGCCCCGTTGACGCGCTTGAAGCCCTCGTTGCAGTTGTCCGCGGACGCGGCGGCGAGGTCGAGGTCGCCGAGCTTCGCGTCGCGCTTGCGCAGTTTCAGGATCGCGACGCCGGCGACTTTCGACGGCGCGACGAGCGTCTCCGTGGCAAAGTACTCGCCGAGCTTGGCGATGGTCGCGTCGTCGTCGGCGACGCGCCGCTTGTGCGCCAGCAGCACCGTCGAGTCCGGCCCCGCGTGCGCGACGAGCGCGTTCGCGAGCGCGATCGCGTTGTTCGGGTTGTACGTCAGGTCCGCGCCCAGGACGACGTCGAAGGGCGCGCCCAGCGCCTTCGCGCTGTCGCGCGTCGCCTCCTCCCACTTCAACGGCGGCGGCGTCTCGAGCTTCAGGTCGTTCGCTCGCAGCACGGCCTCGAGGTGCGCGACGGCGCCGGCGTCGCCGTCGGTCGCGACGACGCGCGCCGCGCCGCCGAGGCTCGCGACCATGGAGCACAGGCCGCAGCCCGCGCCGAGCTCGAGCACGCGGCGCCCGCGGCAGAGCTCGGGCCGCGCCGCGAGGTACGCCGACAGCACCTCGGAGCACTCCCAGACACCCGCGCCGGTGGACCGCGACCGGCTGCCGGCGAAGTCCTGGTCGACCGTGAGCGTGCGCCCGAGCCGCTCGAACTTGCGCCGCCGCTCGAAGATGCAGTCGTCCTCGGAGCACGCCAGCGTGAGCGACGGCAGCGTGGTCAGCGTCGTGTCGAGGACCGAGCGCCGCGCGAGCTGCATGGCAGCGGTTGGGTCGCAGGCGACGAGGAGGACGGCGGTGCGGAGGATCGCTGCGCGTCGCATGGCGCACGGCTCGTTTTCGCTGCGTGCAAAGCCCATCGTCACAGGGTTCAAGCACTTTCAGCGCTTGCTTCAACCTGGCTTGCTTGACCTTCATCATCGCGCCAGCCCGCTATCTCAGCCCGCTTGGACGAGATGGAGACGATGGACTCTCGTGAACGCTCGTTCCTCGACAGGATACAGAGGTTGCACGCTTCCGGCGGCGATCTTAATGCGCCTGTTCTTGTAGACGTGCTTCACTCGTACCAGGAGCGCCTTACGCCCCTAAGTCATGTAGTACGCCAAGGCTGGTGTTCCGCCTTAGACTGGCTCACGCATCGCGCCGACGTCAACGGTCGCGACGGTGATTGGACACCACTGTGCATCGCCGCCTCATACGACCGACGCGATGCGGCGGTCCTCCTGCTCGACGCGGGCGCGCGAGTCGGCGATCGATCTGGCCGGACCGGGCGGACCGCGCTGCACTTTGCTGCCATGTTAGCAAAAACCAAAATGTGCAAGCTCCTCTCGAGTCGCGGCGCGTCGCTCGGCGCGCTCGATAACGACGGCAACACCCCCGAGGCCCTCGCGCGACGGCACAGCCACACGGCCATAGCCGACTTCCTCGCCGAGATCCGCGCCGCGGGCGGGTGGGCGAAATATGTCGCCGCGCCGCGCGCGGAGCTACTCGCGCTCCGCCACGAGCTCCCCTCGCTCCGTGAGCGCGGCCGCGCGTCCCCGTCGACCGTGCGCGCGCACGAGCGCCTCTTCCTGAACACGACCCTGCCCGACGACGTGTTCTGCCACATCCTCGCGTACTGGCGGACCGCGCGCGACTGCTCGAGGTAGTGACTAAGCGCACCACCCCTCGTGACTCGGATCTCATCGGTCCGATCGACAGAGACCGACAGCAACTTTACCGCGCTGAGCCGCGCCTACTCGATGATGGCGTTCTCGCCGCCGTCGAAGCCGCCGAGGCGCGTCGGCGGGTAGACGAACTTGGCCGGGTCGCCGGGGTTCGACTGGAGGGACTTGTAGTAGCCGCCGTCGAAGCCGCGGTAGTAGAGCGCGAGGCTGTCGCCCTCGCGCAGCAGCGACAGCTCCGACGTCGGGAAGAAGGGGCCGTAGGACCAGTAGGCGTCGGAGGTCGTCGGCTCGACGGAGCAGTCGACGCCCTTCTCGTCGCAGAGCGCGACGCCGCACTTCGTCTGGTTCGCGCAGGGAGGGTAGTTGCAGATGCACGCCGGCGGGCGGAGCGCGCTCCAGCTGTCCGGGTCCGCCGGGTCCTCGAGGTGGGTCTCGAAGATGTCGAGGTCGCTCATCTGGCGCACGAAGACCGTCGCCGTGCCGTTGGCGTCGACGTTGACGACGGGCGAGTTGTCGAAGCCGCCGCACGCGGGCGCCGTCGAGCACGCGATCTTGGACAAGTCCGGCGTGAGGCACTTCCAGGCGCTCCAGTCCGCGGACGCGTTCGGCGCGGTTTGGTGCTTGTGGTAGAGCTTCGTGTCCCGGCCCAGCACAATCACGTGCGTGCCGTAGTGGGCGCTCCAGAACGTGGCGATGATGTGGGCGTTCTCCTGGATGGGGTTGGGCACCGTCAGGTTGCTCGTGGCGGCGGCGGTGATGTTGCACGTCCCCGACGGCATGATCGTGTCCTTGTAGGCCGACAAAACACTTGCCTCATAGAGCAGCGCGCCCAGGAGAGCGGCCAATGGGCTGGCCATGCTTTCTCGTGGCTTTGGTTTCTCGCCTGCGAGCGCAGCGCGAGCAGTTCAACGTCTGTTCACAAAGCTCATTCGTTCAGCACACGAGCAGCATGAGGGGAGAAGCAGGGAGAGCCTCTCTTTGGCATTTGCCGGCGCGCGCGCGGCCGGCTGTCCATGGTCACGGGCTACGGATCGCGGCAGACGTGCCTCTGGTGTGCTCGGAAACGTGCTCCGTGACCATGGACACCCTGACCGTCATCCGGAATCGCTGCGCGAAGTTCGAGCATTTCGGCATGCTCTGCGAGCCGAAAAGCAGCCCATTTTGGGCTCTGGGCAGCGTGCTGGCTGGATCGGAGGCTCGGGGTACATGTCTGATACCCTCGGACTGCTCAGTTGCTGACTTGGCTCGAACGACGTGCGACACCGCGCGCGCGGGCGTGCGGGCGCGCGCGACGCGGTTTCAGCGCGAACACGTCAGATCGACTTCCTCGGGTCCGCGGGGCCAACCCTTGTGGCAGGGCGCTCTCGGGTCGACAGCGGACGATCCCTGCTGCTGCGCGGGGCTGCCCGGGCCGCTCACGGGCCGGGGGAGGGGCGTCGCGTCCGTCAAATCGGTCGCCCGAAGCCGCTTGTGTTCTCAGCGAGTCGCAATCCAAACGCTGCCGCTCCTTCGCGGATGGCAGCCCCGATGTGTGCGCTATGCGCAGTCCCAGCGATCTTGCACGCGGGGGGGCGCGCGCGGTGGTAGGCGCGCTCGACTAAATTTAATGCATCCATGCCGTCGATCTCTGAAATCAGCGGAACCAAATACATAGAGCGAGCCGATGAGCGGAACCAAACACATACAGCGAGCCGAGAGTAAACCAAAGCTCAACCGATCGCCGCGGTGTGGCTTTCCCCTCCTTCGTTCAGCTTTTATGTCGCGCCGCGCCGTCGCCGCAGCGCTCGCGCTCGCAATCGCACATGCGTCGGACCCGCTCAGCTACCACGGCGGCTCCGTGCTCGCCATGGCCGGCAAGAAAAGCGTCGCGCTGGTGCTCGACAAGCGCCTGGGCCAGGGCAACGCGCTCGTCGGCGACGAGGCCTGCCGCGTGCTCGAGTGCGGCCCGCGGGCCGTGCTCGCGCTCCGCGGGCTCCAGGGCGACGTGCAGACGCTGCTCGAGGACGTCGACGCGAAGCTGCGGCTCCGGCGCCTCGAGGAGGGCCCGAGCGCGGCGTCGGAGCCGAAGGCCGTGTCGGCGCTCGTGTCCGTCATGCTCTACGGCGGGCGCCTCTCCGGCGGCGCGCCGGGCTACGCCGTCGAGCCCGTGATCTGCGGCCTCGGCGCCGACGGCGCGCCGTACCTCTGCGCCCAGGACGGCCTGGGCGCGCGCATGGTCTCCGACACGTTCGTCGTCGCGGGCACGGCGGCCTCCTCGCTCTACGGCGCCTGCGAGGCCACCTTCGAGGCCGACCTCGAGGGCGACGCGCTCCTGGACGCCGCGCTCGCCGCCATGGCCGCGGGCCTCGACCGGGACTGCCTCTCGGGCCGCGAGGTCGTCGTCCACGTCATCACGCGCGACGGGACGACGTCCATGGAGCGCACGCTCGAGCCGAGTATACCATGATCTTACGGGTTGGACATTCGGGGGAGGGGGCGGGCGACCCTCGCCCTAGGAGTACCTGACGCCCTGGTCCATGCCCTCGGGCGCGACGCGGCCGAGGTTCTTCTTCGCGAAGGGGTTCTTCTTCGCGGGCACGGGCGGCGGCGGCGCGGCCTTCTTCGGCGGCTTCGGCGGCGGCGCCGCGGGCGCGGCGTCGCGCGGCGAGTCCGGCACGGACGCGGCGCGGAGCCGCGCGACCTCCTCCTTGAGCTTGAAGACCTCGTCGGACCGCGCCGCGAGGGACGCCGTCGCGCGCTCGAGCGCCGCGTGGCAGCCCTCGAGCTCCATGTCGCGCTGCTTGAGCTCGGCTTCGAGGCCCTCGGCCGCGCGCGCGGCGGCCGCGCGCGCGACGGCCGCGGCGGCCGCGGCCGCGCCGAGCCGCTCCTCGAGCGCCGCGCAGCGCGCCGCGTCGCCGAGCTCGGCCATCTCCTCGTGGAGCGCCGCCCCCTGGCGCCGCCGGTAGTCCGCGACGTCCGGCGGCGTCTTCAGGAGCCACGCGTCGCCGTCCAGGAACGGCAGGTCCCGCGAGAAGAGCGCGCGGCGCCGGTCCGCGGCGTCCGGCGCCGCGAGCGCGTCCGCGTAGGGCGCCGCGAAGGCGTCGAGCGCATGGAGCGTCGCCAGGGCGAGCGTGACCTCGCCGAGCGCCAGGTCCGCGCCCGCGAGGTCCGGCGCGAACGTCGGCCCGCCGGCGCGCGCGGGCACGAGCCGCGCGGTCTCGTAGCCGCGCTCCGGCTCCGGCGTCTCGCCCTCGGCGTCGACGGGCGGCACGGGCTCGAGGCCCACGCTCTCGTCGTCGTCGTCGGCGCCGTCCGGGAGGGGGTTTTCGGGCGGCGGCGCGGCCGTCACCTTCGCGTGCGCCTCGGGCGTCGCGGGGTAGACGGCCATGACGTTGGCGACGACCGTCGCCGCGCGGTCGCCGCCGTCGAGGTCCGCGGCCACGCGGCAGAGCCGCAAAGGTAATGTGTCTCCGCGCGTCGCCAGGAGCGCGAGCACGACGGCGACGACGTAGGGGTCCTCGGCGAGGATCGTCGCGGCCACGGCGTCGCGCGCGGCCATGGCGCCCGCGCCCCATTTGAGCTCCTCGGGCGTCTTCGACGGCTTGGCGACGAGCGCGCAGCGGCCGCCGTCCACCCGTAGAAAGGGCTCGTCCGCGAAGGGCAGCGGGAAGTCCGCGCCGCTCAGACCGAGCTGCGCGGGGTGCGCCGCGGCGTTGACCTCGTCGACCAAACCCTGGAGCGCGCCGTAGAGGATGGGCCGCGCGGCGCCGCAGCGCGCGCGCACGTGGAAGGCCCGGGCGCCCTCGCCGTCGGCCGCGTCGAAGGGGCAGGCCGTCGCGGCGACGGCCGCCGCGTCCCACCAGCTCGGCGCGTCCGCGGGATGGGGCTGCTCCGCGCGGTGGTGCGCCGCCGTGCCGTCGCGGGCGGCGTCGACGGCGCGCCGCAGAGCGTACCAGCGCTGGACGAGCGCCTCGTAGCGGCCCGCGCGCGCGGCGCCGCGCGCGCGCGCGAGCCTCTCGAGCTCGGCCTCGGCGGCGGCCGCCGCGCCGTCGAGGGCGCGGTCCACGTCCTCGAGGGCCGGCGACCCGCCGGCGACGGCCGTCGCCTTCGTGTAGGCGCCCGCGGCGCCGCGGAGGCGCGCGACGATGGTCGCGCGCGCGTCCTCGTTGTCGAGCGGCTCCCGGAGCGGCGACGCCTCGTCGCCGAGCGCCGCGCCGACGGCGCCGCGGTGCGCGCGGTCGCGCTGCAGCAGCGCGTGGCGCTGGACCTTGCGGTACCAGAGCTTGGCCGCGGACCGCGTCGTCCGCGCGGTCGACAGCGACGAGTCCGCGGTCTCCGGGCGCTTGTGCTCCTGCGCGAGGCCGCGCACGTCCAACAGGTCGTCGAGCTCGCGCTCGTCGAGGGCGAAGAGCGCCGCGGCGTCGACGCCGCCGGGGTAGTCGTCCGTGGCCTCGAGGACGCGCGCGACGAGGCCGTCCGTCGTCTTCGCGCCGTGCCAACTCAGCGCCGCGAACCACCTGGCCACGGAGTCGGCGCCCTCGAGGTCCCAGGCGTCCAGGGGCTCCGTGGCGCCGGCGCCCAGCAGCTCGTCGGCGATCCGGCGCCGGCGCTTCTCCTGCTGCTCGCCGCCGTCGGACGGAAAGTCCGCGGGCGGCGCGTCGTCGCCGAAAACGCTGTTCTCCGCGGCCGTCGCCGCCGTCGCCAGGCGCAGGGGCGTGAAGCCCGGCGGCAGCTTCAGCGAGCTCGGGTCGTCGACGGCGGACCGCATGGGCTTGCCCGGCGACGCGTCGAAGGGCGGCGGCCGCGCCTCCTCTACCGAAACCGTCGCGCGGTTCGGGTCCGCGCCGTGGGCCAGGAAGAGCCGCACGAGGCCCGGCCGCCCGAAGTAGACCGCCGCGTGCAAGCCGCAGGTGCCCCGCACGTCCGCGCCGTCGACGTCGGCGCCGTGGACGAGCAGGAGCTCCGCGAGCTCCTGCTGCGCGGCGACGGCCGCGCCGTCGAGGCACGCGCAGAGCACGAGGGGCGGGCAGCCGAGCGCGTCGGACGCGTTCGCGTCCGCGCCCGCATCCAACAGCCGCGCCGACAGCCGGACGGCGCCGGAGCGCACGCAGGCCGACAGCGGCGTGTCCGAGCCGTTTTTCGGGAGCTGGTTGACGTCCGCGGCGCCGCCCAGCAACACGGCCACCAGCGCCTCGCGCGCGGGCGCCGTCGACGCGATGGCCGCCAAGAGCGGTGTTTCTCCGGCATCATCGACGACGCCGGCGTCGGCCGAGGCCTCGAGGAGCCGCGCGACGACGTCCGTCGAGCCCCGGCGCACCGCGGCGTGGAGCGGCGTCGCGCCCGTCTGCCGCTTCCGGACGTCGACGCTGGCGCTGTTGCGCACGAGGACGTCGACGGCGTCGACGTTGCCCGTCGACGCGGCGAGGAAGAGGGGCACGGTGCCCGCCTCGTTCGCGCGGTCGACGTCCGCGCCGTGCTCTAAAAGCATGGTCATGGGCCCGACGTGGCCCTCCTGGACCGCCAGCGCCAGACTCGTGAGGCCCTGGCGGTCCGTCTTGTCCACCTCGGCGCCGTTGCGCAGCAGCAGGGACACGACGCTCGGCTGGTTCACGGCGACGGCCATCATGAGCGGGAACCAGTCGTGGTCCACCTCGTTGACGTCGGCGCCCTGGTCGATGGCGCGCTGGAGCGCCGTCGTCTCGCCCCGCTGCGCCATGAGGTTCAAAGCGTTGGCGTGGATCGCCACCATGGTGCTACTCTGGGCGCCTACACGAAGACTTTCAGCGCGCCATTGCTTAGTTGTAAAAACGGTAGCCGACCGTGCCTTCGGCAGCATCTTTGGGCTGCCGCGTTGAACCCTGTGCAAACCCTGTGTTTTACCCTCCTCCACGTTTGCGCATAGCCACTAGGACTTTGGACGTGGGCAGCCTCCAGGTGGGGCGCGGCGCGTCGCGGGCACCATGGCGGAGAACGATGGCGTGCCGGACATGACGGCGCTCGAGAACCTTGGAGAAGAAGCTATGTTACGAAATTTGGAAGTGAGATTGATCAAACAGAGCGCGCCCTACACGCTCGTTTCGACGGTCCTCGTCGCGGTCCCCCCCAGCGCGCGCCCTCCGGGGCGCGGCCCGCGTCCCCCGCGACGCCTTACCCCGGTCCGCCCCCTACCAACCCCCCGGCGCCGCAGGTGAACCCGCTCAAGCCCATCGCGCCGCCGGCGTTCGAGAAGTTCGTCGACGCGCCCTGGGATCCGAACCTGCCGCACCCCTACATGCTCGCGGAGCTCGCGTACCAGCGCCTCGCGGGCGGCCGCGCGCCGGACCAGTCGATCGTCGTGTCCGGCGAGTCCGGCGCGGGCAAGACGGAGACGTCCAAGATCGTCGTCCACTACCTCACGCGGCGCGGCAGCGGCGGCAGGGAGCCCGCGGGGGCGGCGGACCTCGCGAGCCGCATCATCGCCGTGTCGCCCGTGCTCGAGGCCTTCGGCAACGCGAGCACGCACCGGAACCACAACAGCAGCCGCTTCGGCCGCTTCGTCAAGCTGCTGATGACGCCGCGGGGCGACGGCGAGGCGGCGGACCTCGTGCTGAGCGGCGGCGAGCTCGAGACTTATCTGTTGGAGAAGTCGCGCGTCGTCCGCCAGGGCCACGGCGAGCGGAACTTCCACGCGTTCCACATGCTCCTCGAGAGCCGTCCCGGGGGCCGCCTCGCGCCCACGGCGGGGCTGCTCAAGGGCGACGACCACCGGCACCGCTGCATGCCGCCGGCGAACGCCCGGCGGTCCGAGACGTCCGGCGACGACAAGTCCGTGCCCGTCTTCCCGGACGTCGCGCGGGCCTTGACGGCCGTGGGCCTGGACAAGGCGAGCGCCGAGGACGCCTGGGCCGTGCTCGGGGCCATCGTGGCGCTGGCCGACGGCGACGTCGGCGCGACGGAGGACGCCGCGTCCAAGGAGAAGGTCGCGGCCGTCGACGCGTCGGCGCAGTCGGCCGTCGGCCGCGCGGCCCAGTTGCTGGGCGTCGGCGCGGCCCAGGTCGGCGACATGCTCGAGAAGCGCACCGTGCAGACGCGGGAGGAGGCCCTCACCGTGCGCCGGTCGCCCGAGGACGCCATGACCGCGCGCGACGCCGCGTGCCGCTGGCTCTACGGCGCGCTGTTCGACGCTCTAGTGGCGCAGTGCAACACCGCGCTCCACGACGAGGGCTCGGGCGTGACGCGGGGGAACCGCTTCGTCGGCATCCTCGACATCTTCGGCTTCGAGACCCTGGAGGTCAACGGCCTCGAGACGCTGCTGATCAACTACGCGAACGAATCGCTGCAGCAGCTCTTCTGCGACGCGGTCTTCGCCGCGGAGCTGGACCTCTACGAGGCCGAGGGCATCTTCTCCGAGGAGGACAAGCAGAAATTGGCGCCGCCGGACTCGCGGGCGACGCTCGAGTTCCTCGCGGGCAAGGGGCCGCCGCCGGGGCTGCTGCGGCTCCTGGACGCGCAGTGCGCGACGGGCGGCACGACGTCCGCCGCGGGCGCCGAGGGCGGCGACGCCCGCGACGGCACGTTCCTGAACGAGGTGTCGCGCGTGCACAAGGGCAACGCGGCCCTGGGCGCCACGCGGGCCCAGGACCGGCGCTTCATGTTCCACGTCGTCCACTACGCGGGCGCGGCGGGCTACACGGTGATCCGCGGCGACGGCGGCGACGGCTGGGTCGTGACGAACCTCGACGCCATCCCCGAGGGCGTCACCCAGGCCTGCGCCGGGTCGTCCATCGCGCTGGTGGCCAAGCTCGCGGCGACGGCGGCCGTCGAGGACCCGAACGCGAACAAGCGGCGGTCGATGTCCAAGCCCAAGACGGTCTGCGCGCGCTTCACGGCGTCCATGGCCGCGCTGACGGCGACGCTGCGGGCGACGGACTGCGGCTTCTGCCGCTGCATCAAGCCCACGCCGCGCATGGTGCGCGACGTCTTCGACGGCGCGTACGTCGCGGAGCAGCTGCGCGCGCTGGGCCTCGTCGCGGCGACGGAGGTGCTCCGCGTGGGCCTGCCGCACCGCGTCGAGTACGCGTCGTTGCTGGACACGCTCCCGGCGACGGCCAAGGCCGCCTTGGCCGGCGAGTCCCACGAGATCGTCGTGAGCTGCACGCTCTCCGCGTTCGACGTCCCCGCGGACGACTACCGCCTCGGCAAGACGCGCGTCTTCTTCCCCGCGTCGGCCCTGCGGCGCATCAACGACGTGCTGGCGTTTGATCCGGCGTCGGACCCGGCGCGCGCGGCCCAGATCGAGCAGCGCTTGAAGGACGCGAAGGCCGCGGCGAAGCTCGCGCGCGAGGCCGCCGCGGAGGCCGTCGCGGCCGTCGCGGCCGCCGACGCGGCCCTCGCCGACGCCAAGGCGTGCGTCGACGCCATCCCGAGCGACCTCGCGTCGTCCGACGTCGGCGCCGACGCGTCCAAGGCCCTCGCGGCGGCCACGGCCGCGCGCGGCGCCGCGTCGCGCGCGGCGGCGTCCGCGGCGGCCGCGCGCGACGCCGCGGACGGCCAGCCCAACGCGCCGCCGGCGAAGGACGCCGCGGACCTCGCCGCCGCCGCCGCGGGCGACGCCGAGGTCGCCGCGACGGACGCGGACATCGCCGCCGCGGACGCCAAGGCGCGCGCCGGCGACGCCAAGGCCGCGGCCGCGGCCGCGGCGGCCGCGTCCGGGGGCCTCGCCGCCAGCGCCGCCGGCGGCGGCGCCGCGGCCCTCGACGCCGCCTGCGCCGCCGCCGCCGAGTCGCAGCAGGCCGCCGAGGCCGCCGCGACCACGGCCGAGGGCCACGCGACGGCCGCGAAGGCGTCCGCGGAGGCGCAGCGCCTCGCGGACGAGGCGGAGCAGCGGCGCAGGGAGGAGGAGGAGCGCAAGCGCCGGGAGGAGGAGGAGCGCAAGCGCAAGGAGGCCGAGGCCGCGCGCCTCAAGGCCGAGGCCGAGGCCAGGGCCAAGGCCGAGGCGGACGCCGCGGAGGCCGCGCGGCTCAAGGCGTTGGACGACGCCGCCAGGGCCAAGCAGGCCGAGGCGGACGTGGCGCGCGGCGTCTTTTTTTTACCGGTCGGGGGGTCGCCGAAGCGCGAGGGGGAGCGCCGCGCGAAAAAAACGCCCGTTCGCAGGCGGCGATGGCGCGGCAGATCGCGGAGCAGGACGCGGCGGAGGCGCGGCGGCTCGCGGCCGAGGCCAAGGCGGAGACGGACGCGCGGCGCCTCAGCGACCTCGCGGACAAGGCCGAGCGCGACAAGCTCGCGGCGCTCGCGTTCGAGGCGTCGCCGCAGCGCGCGCCGTCGGTCGTGCTGTCCGCGACGCCGACGACGCCGACGACGCCCGGCGGCGAGGACTGGCCGAAGCCCCTCGGCGAGGACGAGAGCGACGCCGCGGGCCTGCAGCACGAGCCCATCGACGGCCGCGTGGCGACGTTCCGCGAGCGCGTCAACGACCGGCTCAAGGACGGCGGCGACGACGACGACGACGACGACGAGGACGACGAGTCCGAGGAGGAGGAGGAGGAGGACGACGACGACAACGTCGACGTGTCGCCCCAGAAGCGCGTGTCTACCGAGTGGGTCGTCCAGCACCTCAAGCGGTTCCGGCGATGGTTCGTGCTCGAGCGCGTCGCCGAGGACGGCACGCCCTTCCCCAACTGCCCGCCGCCGCCGCCGCCGCGGCCCATCTCGTCGCCGTCCCCCCTCGTGCCCCCGCCGCGGGAGACGAACGCGCTGCGGGACATGGCCTACATGGGCGTCGAGGTCCCGCCGCTGGATCCGGCGCCGCGGGACGCGCGGACGTGCCTGCTCCACGCGGTCGTCAAGCGCAAGAAGGGCGCGCTCATGTCGTCGCAGATGTTCGAGCTGAGCCTGAGCTCGGCGCCGGACAACACGATCCTCGCGGCGAAGCGCGTGTCCACGGGCTCGAGCCACTACTACTTCTTCGAGGCCGGCAAGAAGAAGCCGTTCGCGCGCGTCCGCGACGCGCCCGCGGACGCCAAGTTCCACGACACGTCCTCCGAGATGGCGCTCTACGGCCACCAGAGAGCGTCGCGGGGCGGCGCGCCGCGCGAGATCGGCGTCATCCTCGAGCCGAGCCCCGCGGCCGCCGGCGACGCGCGCGCGGCCAACGACTTCCTCGCGACGGTCTCCGGCGGCAGCGCGAGCCCGGCGCCCGGCGGCGGCGCATCCGGCAACCTCTTCGAGCGCTTCAGCCACCAGGACGGCGGCCTCGTCGTCATGATGCAGCGCGACCCCGCGAAGCGCGACGGCAAGTACAGCCTCGACTTCCGCGGCCGCGGCAAGGTCGCGTCCGTCAAGAATTTTCAACTCATCGTCGCGTCGGACCACGAATCCTTCAACCGCGAGGAGATCGTCCTCCAGTTCTGCAAGGTCGCCGCGAACCGCTTCCACCTCGACTTCGCGCCGCCCTTCACTCCCGCGACGGCGTTCGCGCTCGCGGTGTCGACGTGCCTGACGTGAGCGCCCGCGGCCCCGCCGCCGTCGCCGGCCGGCGTCGCGGCGCGGGCGCCGAGCACACCCCCCTCCTATCCCCGCCCCCCCCTCGACCCCGCGGACCCACCGTCCGCCGCGCGGCCATCCTAACATACCAGGTCCACGCTGTTCGTCTGAGGCGCGCTGTAGACAATAAAAAAAGACGCAGTACAAGGAGCGGGGTTTGAACCCGCGACCTACTGTGCGCGAAATCTCGGAGAGATTTGTAAGACAGTCGCCATAACCACTAGGCCATCCCTGCACTCGAACCGGCAATCCACGACGCGAACCCATCTCATTTCGGAAGCACTTTTGCCGATCCGAGCTCACCACACGGAGTCGGCCAAGAACGCGATGGGCGAGGCGTTTCTCGAGAATTGCTCGACTTTGATAACGCTGTGGACAGCGTCGTACGCGTCGCGCAGCGCCTCGAACAGTCGTCGCAACGCTGGCAAAGTTTCTCCTCCTCGCCGCGTTGTGCGCCACCATGGCGCAAGCGCAGCAAGAGCAATGCGCCGAGGACAGGCTCGCGCGCTGGCGCAAGAAGTGGGACGCGAAGGCGACGAACTTCCACCTCGACGAGGAGCACCCGGTGCTGACGCGCCACGCGCCGCCGCTGGCGTCGGGCGCGCGCGTGCTGCTGCCGCTCTGCGGCAAGTCGCTCGACCTCGCGGCGCTCGCGGACCGCGGGTTCGACGTCGTCGGCGTCGACGGCTGCGCCGGCGCGCTGGACGCGTTCGCCAGCGAACATGGCGGAAACGTCGAGCCCGGCCCGAATCATCTGTCGGTCGTGCGGCTCCCGTCGACGCGGACCGTGGGCTTCAAGGTCGGCGACTTCCTCGGCCTGGCGCCCGGGGACCTCGGCGGCCGGTTCGACGGCGCCTTCGACCGCGGCGGCCTCGTGGCCGTGGAGCCGGCGGACCGCCGAGCCTACGCGGCGACGCTCGCGGATTTGGTGCGCGGCTGGGTGCTCCTCGTCGCCGTCGAGCACCCGCCCTTCGACGGCGGCAAGCTCGGCCCGCCCTTCGCCGTGCCGGAGGACGTCGTCCACGAGCTCTTCGACGGCGCCTTCGACGTGGCGCTCCTCGAGCGCGAGGACCGCATGGACGCGGAGCCCGCCTGGCGCGAGCGCGGCTGCGACGCGTTCTTCGAGACGAGCTACCTCCTGCGGCGGCGACAGTAATTTGTCCCAGCGCGGCGACCCCTAGGCTAGGAAACTGCCCCAGCGCGGCCCCCAGGCTAGGACGTCGTTAGCCGCCCCGAGGAGCTCGCCTGGCGCGTCTGCTGCATGCGCTCCGTCGCCCACGCGCGCGCCTTGCCGTCCGCGTACTCGCCGAGCGCCGCGACGTCGATGCAGCCCGTGCCGTCGACGTCGAGCGTCTTGACCAGCTTGGCGATCTCGTCGTCGGAGATGTCCGCGGGCTTCAGCCGCAGGTCGCGGCGGATCATGCGATGGAGCTCCGCGAGCTCGAAGCCCTTGCCGTTGCGGTCGAAGATCTTGAAGAGCTCGTGGCCCTTGGGCTCGCGCTTCCAGACCCGGCGCAGGGACGCGGCGCGCGCGGCGAGGGCCGGCTCGAGCTTCGCGTCGCCCTTGCGCAGCGCCTCCGCGACGGCCGCGTCCTGCCGCTTCTCGCGTAACCGCTTCGCGCGCGCGGCCTCGGCCTCCTTCTTGTAGGCCAGCGCGACGACGTCCTCCTGCGACAGCTGCTGCTTCTTGCCCCGGGCGTTCGGCCGCGCGGCCTTCTTCGGCGACGCGGCGGCCTTGTGCGCCGCGTCGTCGTCGGCGGCGGCGGCGCCGTCGTCGCCGCCGAGGGCCGCGAGCATCTCCCGCAGCTCGCTCTCCAGGATGTCCTCGTTCGCCGCGAGGCGGTTCGCCACGGGGATGAGCTTCGACAGTTGGTGCGCGTCCATGGCGGTCCCGGACGCGCGCGGCGCTGCCCAGCCCCGCGGGTGTTTCGTGCAACGAAATAAAGTGTCCGTGTCGTTGACGCTCGTGGCTCCTCACTCGTGCTCCTCCTCGCGCCGCAGAACGACCGCTGGCCCGAGGTCGAGACCACGCTCCACGCCGCCGGCTACCGGCTCTACCCGCTGACGCCCGTCGACGCGGGCTTCGGCGCGGGCGACGCGCCGCCCGCGCGGCGCGACTTCGCGGTCGACGGGCCGCGCGTCCCGGAGATGGCGGGCGCCGTCGCGGACGTCGACGTGGTCGCGGTCCACCGCGACCTCCTATTCATTGCCCCCTAGCGGCCCTTAGCGCGGCCCCAGTCGCGCGCGAGCGCCGCGCCGGCGCCGGGGGCCGCGAGGTCGCGGTGGACGCAGAGGACGTCGAGCATTGTCGCCCAGAGCCGGTCGTCCATGGGCGCGAGCGGCGACCCGCCCGCGCGCCGGAGGGGCAGGCCCTCCCCCAGGACGTCGTGCGCGCGGTAGCCGTAGGGCGGCGGCCGCAGGCTCCGGTCGTGCGGCGCGAGCGGGTACAACGTGTACCCGAGCGCGCCGAGGTCCGCGGCGAGGTCCGCGGCGGCGCCGTCGTCGTAGTGGAAGGGGAGCCACTCCAGGATCACGACCAGCGGCGGCGCCTCCTCGAGGAGTTTTCGCGCGCCGCGGAGCGTCGCGGGCTCGGAGCCCTCGTTGTCGATCTTGAGCAGGATCGCGCGCTCGCGCGGCACGAAGCCCGCGGCCCGCTCGGCGTCGAGCGTCGTCACGTTCAGGCACACGCCGTCCGAAGCGTCGCCGGCGAGGACGCGCTGGGACGCGACGACCCTGTCGCGGAAGACGCCGTCGCCCGCGTGCGAGGCCGTCGAGCGGAGGTCCGCGGCCGCCGCGCACCGCGCGCCGGCGCCGTCGCTCGTCGCGAAGGGCCGCAGCGTCACGCCGGTGACGCAGTTCGCGGCCGCGTTGAACGCGGCCGTCGCGAGCGTGTCCGGGAAGGGCTCGTACGCGACGACGGAGTGGCCGAACGACGCGGCGAGGACGGCCTCCTGGCCGACGTTCGCGCCGACGTCGAGCACCAAACCCGGCGGCCCGCCGTGCCGCGCCCAGTCGCCCAGGAAACGCGCGAGCCACCAGCTCACGGAGTTGCACATGTTCCACGGCCCGGCGTCCTCCTCGAACCAGAAAGTGTCGCCGGCGTTGTAGTGGAAGAACAGCTGGCGCGGAAACGCGCACTGCGCGTGCGGCGAGAACAGCGGCCGGTAGGCCCCCGTCCGCTCGCCCGGGTTTTCTGCGAACGCGGTCAGGAAGGGCACGCACCCGTCCGCGAACGGCCCGACGGAGCCGCGCGCCGCGGGCGCGTCGACGCGGCCGCCCGTCCACTGGGCCCACGCGCAGTCGAAGAAGGAGGTCCGCATCCCCTCGAGGAGCTCGGCCGCGAGCCGCGGCTCCTCCGCGAGATATCTCTCCTCGAAGTCGGCGACGAGCGCGTCGACGCCCGTCGCGTTCGTCAGGTCGACGCCGTGGGTCGCCACGGTGCCGTCGCGACGCGTCAGGTAGACCTCCATCGGGCAGACCTCGACCAGTGACTCGATCGCGTACTGGTTCCAGTACTCGCTGCCGATCGCCAACGCCACCATCGCGGGCCCGAGCGCGTAGCGCGCGCTGCCCATCGTGCTTGTACAGAGTACTAGCAGGTGTGCACCGAGCCGGAAGTGTCGTGATCTTGTCGTGTAGATGAATTTGAGGCTACAGCTGCAGGCATGGCTTGATTCCGCTCAGGCTACCCCAGTCGAGCTATACTCTGGCGCCGACGCAACAACACATCTTGACCGCCGGCGCCGCCGTGCTTGGCGTCTGCGCCTTCCCGCAGCTGTCGGCGTGCATCGCAATCACGCTCGCAGCCTTTTGGCTCGAGTCGAAGCTGCGCGGGCGTCCACGGGGTGCGGTCGACAAGCATGGGCCGCAGTCGGGCGGCTGAGCTGCTCCTCCTGCTCGCGACCACGACCAGCGCTTTATACACGGGCGCCGGCTTCCGCGTCGTGCGCTGCTTCCCGGAGCTGAGCCGCCGCGCCGCGGACGCCGCCGTCGCCGCCGGCCGCGTGCGGGTCAACGGCGAAACGGCGAAGCCGTCGCTGCGCCTGCGCAGCGGCGACACACTCGCGCTCGACGGCAAGAAACGGGACTGGGAGGCCCTCGCCGCGAAGCTCGAGGGCGGCGGCGGCCTCGAGTACTACGCGTACCACAAACCGGAGGGCGTGGCGTGCACGACGGACGCGAACGACCGGCGGTCCCTGCGGCGCGCGCCCGCGCTCAAGAAGCTCTTCGCCGGCGGCAAGCGCATCTTCCCCGCGGGCCGCCTCGACGTCGACTCCTGCGGGCTCGTGGTGCTGACGAACGACGGCGCCGCCGCGGACGCGGCGCTGCAGCCGTCGTCGAAGTTGGCGAAGGTCTACGAGGTCGAGCTCGACCGCCGCGCCGCCGACGACGACGTCGCCGCGCTCGCGGCGGGCGTCGAGATCGCGACGCCGCTCCAGCGCGGCTCGAAGGCCGAGAAGACGGGAAAAACGCTGCCCTGCGACGTCGCGCGCGGCGACGGCCGCGGGCTCGTGATCACGCTCGCCGAGGGCCGCAACCGCCAGCTGCGGCGCATGGCCGAGGCGCTCGGCTACGAGGTCACAGGCCTGCGGCGCGTCGCCTTCGGGCCCGTGTCGCTCGGCGACCTCCGTCCGGGGACGCTGCGGCCGCTCGCGGCGGCCGAGGTCGACGCGCTCCTCGCGCACAAGGACAAGGTCGCCAAGGCCAAGCGCGGCGGCGGACAGCGGAGGCGGCCGCGGACGTAAATATTGACACGTTCCATGTTTTTAGTGTTCACAAGCTAGCCATCATGCAGTTCACAGGCGGCGACTGCGCATGCTGCGGTTGTAAATACCCCCGGCTTGGGGGTTCAATAGTCCGGGCACGAGCGGGATCTCGCTCGTCGACCTCGCGTAGATGCGGTGATCCTCGCGGAGTAATCAGCACGAATAATGCTACTCATTCCTTGTTCTTGCCCGTGGCCCTGAGTTCCAGCGTGCGAAGGGCGTGGAGGGCGTCGAGGACCTCGGAGAAGGACGGCCGCGCGCCGGCGTCACGACGCGTCATGTTGGCGATGAGTGCGCGAAGCCCGTCAGCGACGACGAGGTGGCCGTCTTCCCTCGCGAGCTGCTCGATGAAGGGCAGGGCCCATTTATGTGCCGCGACGTCGAAGACGTGCGTCGCCGACGACAGCGGGACGCATGCGCGATCGGCGCACCGGCCCTTGGACTCGGGCGCGCCGCGAGAGCCGTCGGGCCGGCCGTTCGGGCTGGACGAGCCGCAGCAGCAGTGGGATTTCTTCGTATGTGGGCAGGCGGCATCGCCAACGCAGGCCCGGGGGGCGGTCTCGATGACGTGGCTGCTGTTCTGGTAGAGCGGCGCGAGCTCGCCACTTCGCCCGAGAAGTTTCGGTCCGTCGACGAGCGCGATCCTCCGGACCCCGCGGCGCCCGAGCTGCGAACCGTCGGCGTAGACGAACTGGTGCGGCACAAAATCGTCGAGGAAGAAGCCACCGACCTGGCTAAAGCTGTGGAAGCACTCGACGAAGGCCTTTGCCGTCGCGAGCGGCTTCGAGCGGACGAAGGCCTTGTAGCGCTCGTCGGCGTACCTCTCCGGCCGGAAGTGCTCGCTCGGTATGAAGAACTTCATCGGCTCTCCGGCGTCTTCGACCACGTAGGTGAGGCCTCTGCGCCCGCGCGTCGCCCACGCGCCCCAGAGGACGGGAATGCCCGGCCGGCCCCGGAGGTACTCGAGCCAGACGAGCTCCGAGACGAGTTCGCTCGCATGCTTCTCGATCGCCGACGTGTTGACGAAGCGCGCGGTCTTCACGACAACGTCCATGGTCGCGGACCGCTCGTCGACCAACGCGGCGCATTTCTCGCCGCACTCGTTGATCTTGCCGCGACGGACGACCTTGGCCGTCCCCTCGAAGAGGAGCGTCGGGTGCTTCTCCAGGTCGTCGGCGGCGGTGACCGGCCACCACGGAGGCACGTCTCCCTCGAAACTGGCCCACCGATGCACCGCCGTCGCCCGGGCCACCGGATCCAAGTCCGCGTGCGCGAGGTGCGCGCCCTCGATCGCCCACGCCCACCACCACCATCGCAGCATTCTCCTTGCCGTGGTTGA
>NW_008705563.1:1449051-1451101 GCF_000186865.1 Aureococcus anophagefferens
ATCAACCACGGCAAGGATCGTGTCCTTTCACCTCGCCAACCTTGAACGGTATCCCACGTCGAGTTTGCGCCAGCCCCGACGACGCCACAGATGAAGAAACGCCACGGGCGCATCGCAGCTGTTCAAGGGCGCGGACCGCGACGCCGCGACCCCATCCGAAGGTGCGGGCAGAGTGGAGGCCGCGGCCCCGACGGTGGCAAAGCTGCGGCGTCGCGGGAGCGGTGGGCCAGGCTCCTGGAGGAGCGTTCATGAATGCAGCAGCACGTCGGCAAGTATCTTTTTTCACGTCGGCATGTATCTTTTTTTCAAGTTTCATCCCATTCTCCATCTTCGCGTGCGCCTACATCGTCGTCGGCGTGCACTCCAGGTCCCCCCGTCGACGCGCTGCAGGCGCACGTTTCTGCGGCTCGCCATGCGATTCCTGTTTGTCTTCATCGCCGTGCTCTCGGCCTGCGCCGGGGCAAGCGCCGCGCCGTCCGGCACCGCCTCGCTGATGCAGCTCTTCGAGAACTTGAAGCGCATCTGCTTCGGCCAGGCGCCGCCCGTCTTCGCGCCGAAGGCGCCCGCCGAGGCACCGCCCGCCGAGGGCCTCGGGTCGCCGGGCCTCGGCGAGCGGTCCGCGTTCCCGTCCGGCGACGAGCCCGACGCGGCGACGCCGCCGCACCAACCCAATGGGACGGCCTGCCCGAGGTACGTTTTGATCTCTCAGCAGCGGAGTGGCTCGAGGTTCTTCCTGGAGAAGATCAACGCGCACCCCGAGATCAGCTTCGCGAGCGAAATTTTTCGGATTAAGGACGTCGGCGGCGGCGTCCGCTCGTCCGCTCGTCTCATCCCGGCCCGCGACCGTAGCGCGAGCGCAGGTCGGCGGCGTCCTGGACAGCTGGGAGCGCATGGAGGCGGTCATGGAAAGCGAGTACCGCAGCCTCTGCGCCGGGGCACAGGTCGCCGTGGGCTTCAAGTGGATGTCGAGCAGCCAGCGTCCGCGCCTCGTCCGGGGGCTCTAAACGTCGTTTTGGGTAGGACGAACCAAGGCCACAGCATGCACCACGCGCGCATCGTCGAGTACCTGTCGCCGCCCCGGCGTCCATGGTCCGACCGCGCCGCGCCTCCCGACCATCCGCGCGGCACTCCCCGGGCGCTCCCCGGCCGTCGCGGCCGCGCGCGCGCGCTCCAAAAAAGCATCCGGTCGGTTCGTCAGAGCATCCGCCCTCGTCCAGCCGCACGGGCACCACCATTCTCTACCTCTTCCGCCGGAACCTCCTTCGCCGCGAGATTAGCAACGTGGCGAACGAGCAGCTCGAGGACGCCCGAGCGCACCCGAAGACGGAGGCCGAGCTCGCCTCCGCGCGCGGGAACGTGACGCTCGGCGAGGGCTCGGAGCTCGTCTCAGAGATGGTCAAAAAGCTCGAGGAGCGCGCTACGGCCGTCGGCTACTACGCGGGCATCCCGTCGCTGTTCCTCGCCTACGAGGACCTCGTCCCCGACTCGAGCGACGCGGAGGCGCGGTGGGCCGCGGTCTTCGAGTTCCTGCACGCGAGTTCGAACGCGACGATGTCGATGCCGGAGTCGCCGCTGCTCGCCATTCACCAGACGCGCGCGATCCTCAGCGGGGTCGACAACGCCGCGGCCGTCCGGGACACGATGCGGTCCGTCTGCTCGACGGAGGTCAGCTTCGGAGGCGCGTGCGAGGAGGTCCTCGCCGGAGCCGCCACCACTCCCGACGACGCCATGCGGCCCCTCCTCGAGCGCTACGCGGAAGCGAACGCGGCGCTCTCGGCCTACGAGGACGGACGCCCGTACGTCGCCCGCGTTTTGCGGCTGATATCGACGGACAGCCCCACGCTGCTCCCGACCTACTCGCCGACTGGGTGGTACACGCCGACTTACCTCCCGACGACGTTGGACCCGACGATGATGCCCACGTCCGAGCCGACATACGAGCCCACCGCGTACCCGTCGTCCGCGCCGACGACGGGCGTGCCGACGAGCGTGCCCGTGCCGGAGCCGACCAGGTCCTCCAACGACGTCTGCGAAGATAGCACCTCGGGTA
>NW_008705563.1:1451151-1455304 GCF_000186865.1 Aureococcus anophagefferens
GCTCTAGAGGACCCCCGCCGAGGACGTCCTTGTCGTAGACGTCGCCCATCCAGAACCTGGGCAGGAAGAGGGTGATTCGACGTCGCTTCGGCGAGAGCGTTTCGCGCGCGCAAGTTTCCAGAAAAAAGCATCCACGCTTCAAAATCGTTCCGAGAGATGATCGCTCGTCCCAAAATCAGCCGAAACGAGTTAGAAAGCGGCCGAGATGGGAAGTCGGGAATTTCGTGCGCTTTTCCCGCGCCGTCCGGAACCAGCAGAGGCACGCGACGCTCAGCGAGAGGCCGTAGGCCAGCAGGCCGAAGGCGTTCATGGCCGTCGTCTCGAGGACCATGGCGTCGACGCCGGCCTTGCGCACGAGCTTCGCCGTGCGCTTGCCGGATGACCAGAGCGCGTCGCCCGTGATGACGTGGAAGATGAGCGCGAACTTCGTCAGGAGGCGCAGGCACGAGTAGACGCAGCACTTGAGCAGCACGGCGACGTAGAAGAAGGGGCTCGCGAAGTTCCAGCAGGAGACCTTGGCCTTCTTGCGGAGCCAGGCGATGAACTCGAAGACGAGCGCGATCTTCGACGTCGTGCCGCTGCTCGTCGTCAGCGCGAGCTTCGCGAGCGTGCAGGGCAGCGTCGATAACGACGCCGCCGCGTCGCCCTCGGGGGCCGTCGCGTCGAAGTGGTGCTGGGCGACGCAGCCGGAGACGAAGAACATGAGCGTCGTCGACGCCCAGTACCACGTCCAGCACCAGACGACGTAGCACCAGCCCAGGGCGTTGTTCGCCGCGTCGCTCGCGACGAACTCGCACTCGGACCACTCGCCGATAACGGTGTAGCCCGCCTCGATGTCGTGCTTCGTCTCCTCGAGCTTGCTGTGGTTCCCCGCAGCGGAAGCGACGAGGATCAGCACGAGGATCAGCACCGCGGACACGGCGAGCCACGCGAAGACGAAGCCCAGGAGCGACGGCATCAGCAGCAGCGAGTGCGCCGCCGCGGCCACGGTCTCCGCGGCCGACGCGATGCGCGCGCGGACGTAGAAGACGTAGGCGGCGAGGAGCACGCCGAAAATAAGAAACATGATCGCCGTCGACGTCGCCTCGGACGCCCGCGCGAAGTCGTAGATGCCGAGCCCCAGCAGGAAGCCGATCTCGAGGAAGTAGGCCCCGAAGAGCACCGTCTTCGCGAATTGCTCCATGAGCTTGACGAAGGATAGGCAGAGCACCATGACGACGCAGACGAGCGTCACGGGGATCTCCGGGTGGAGGCCGAAGCCCTCCCAGATGTTGTCGGGCCTGGGCTTCTTCTTGTCGCCGAGGCGCCGCGATTCGAGGCGCCGGCCCGCGGGGGACCACTGGCCCGCGTCGTACATCTCGTAGCAGACCGTCGACTCCTTCCAGTAGTCGCCCCCCGCGTTGTCGCAGCAGGCCTTGGCGTCCGAGAGGTAGTGGTCCGACACGCCGTCGATCTCGCCGCTCTTGTCGAGGTCGTAGCGCGCGTGGCCGCCGATCCCGAGCCAGATGCTCGTACCGACGAAGGAGAGGACGCAGAGCCAGAAGAAGACCTTGAAACAATTGTCCGTGCTCTTGCGGTCGTCGATCTTCACGCGGCGCTCGATGGTGCCGAGCTCGTAGGCGTCGGCGAACGCCATCTCGTCGTCTTTGCGGGGGCCCGCGGTGGCGGCCATGGCTTCCAGTCGTCTACAGTCGGGCTGCCCAGAATCTCGATCGAGATGAATGGACGGCAGCGTTGTCGCAGGTGCAACACTGACTCGCACGGGCGCGGCGGTGTCGAGGCGAGTACTCGCGAGGCGATTTTGCGAGGCGTGATCTCGACGCGAGTCGAGCACCACTAGCGACCCGTTGTGCGCAATGGCCGCAACCCGGGATCAGAGCCGGCCACCCAAGATCCCCGTGGCGCAATTGGCCCCGGGCGTCGTCGCACCCGGCGTAGAATGGCTCCATCTTCAGGCCAAAGACGGCCTGAGAGCCATTGAAACATGGCTGGCGATGGGCGCGTTTCCGGTCGGAAATATCGATGCCCCGGACGGATGTGCAGGGGAAAGTCTTCTCATGGAAGCGGCTGAATTCGGAAACCTCGGCGCCGCGCGTCTCCTCCTTGAAAACGGCGCCGACGTGAATCGTCGTCAGATGGACGAAGGCTCTGACTTTCTGAGAAAATACCCGGGCGCAGGCGAACAGCCGATCCATTTCGCGGTTGCTCAGTTGCGGGAGTCGGAACGAGCCAATGCCCGGGGGCGCAGAGCCAATCACGAAATGGTGGAATTGCTACTCGACGCGGGCGCAGACGTGGATGCTTTGACGTTTTCCACCGATCTCCTCGAGAGAAGATCTATCGGCCAGACCCCGCTCATGTGCGCGACCGGACATACCGAGATTGAAACCGTGGTGGCGCTACTCCGCCGCGGCGCGTCGCTCGACGTTCGCGACAGCTGGGGCCACGACGTCCATCAAGCTCTGGAAGCCCACGCGTACATCTATGAACAATGCGAATACAGCACCGAATTTCGTCAACACCTAGACGTGGTCCGCGATTTCATCGCGCAGGTCCACCGGTCCGGCAGCTGGGCCAAGTATGTCAAGGCGCACGAGCGCGTCCTCTTGCTCCGCGTGCTCTGCGAACGAGGCCGCGCGACTCCCCTCCCGGCGACCCCGCCGCATCTCTCGCGCCTCTTCGAAGTTGCGTGCCCCCGCGACGTACTCCAGCTGGTGCTGGAGTACTGGCGGTACCAGCGCTAGCCGCGAGTAACTCCGACAGTAAGGCCAAAACCCCGGTTCCGCTTTAGCTCGCGACGGACTGGAGCCAGGGCGGCTTGGGCACCGCGCCGAGGGGCTGGCCCCCCGGCTTCGGCGGCGCCGGCGGGTGGTAGCAGAGGGCGATGCGGCTGACGTAGCCCGCGACGGGCGCGACGATGCGGAGGCGCTCCTTGCCGTCGACGACGAGGGGCGGGCCCGGCGCGATGACGACCGTCGCGTCGCGCGGCAGCGTCGCGACGTGCGCGCTCGCGAGGGACGCGCCGGACCGCACGACGGCGCCCTTGCCCTGGACCGTCATCTCCCGGCGCCGCGGGATCGGCAGGTCGTCCGCGGCGACGTCCTGGTCCACCGTCGCCGGGAGGTCCTTGGCCGTCGACGCGTCGCGCTTCGATTTGTGCAGGTGGAACCACCAGTTGATGATCATGTTGCGGCCGCGGCCGCCCTCGACGCAGTGGTACCAGAAGGCGGGCAGGAACAGCAGGTCGCCGGCCTTGACCTCGACCTCGATGGCCACCGCGTCCGCGTACTTCGGGAAGCGCCCCGTCGACGGGTCGTCGGCCTTGAGGAACGGGGGCACGCCGCTGTGGGAGAAGGAGGGGAAGGGCCAGGGGTAGAGGCTCTCCGCGTCGCTCGGCGGCCACAGCCAGAGCTTCTTCGTGCCGTCGACGACCAGCATCAAGTTGTCGAAGGGGTCGAAGTGCGTCTTCGTCGTGTTGCGCCCCCCGCCGAAGTACATGATGACGCCCATCTCCGTCACGTCGCCGAAGAGCGCGCCGTACTTGATCCGGGGGTTCGTCGGCGAGTCGGCGAGTTCCGCGTGCATCTCCGGCAGGAACTTGCGGAGCTCGATCTTGCCCGTGTACTGCCTCGGCGGCTCGCCCCGGGCGCGCGAGGCCGCGCAGGCGTCGATGTAGGTCCCGAACTTGCCCATGTGCGCGCCGCCCTCGATGAAGACGTGGCGGCCGGCGCCGTCGGGGATGCAGGTTGTTCGTACCAAGACATCTCGATGACCACAAATACGCTTGAGGTGGTCGTCGTCCCGAAAGGTCTGGAGGCAGGGCATGTCCTCGAAGGCCCGCTCGACGACGCAGGGCGTGTTCGTCGCGACGTACTTCCAGAGCTCGTCGTCGCTCGGATTCGCGAGGCGCTCCACGGCGCGGAGCCGCGCGGGCGCGGCGACGTTCGGCGGCCGGCTCCAGAGGCGCACGGGCAGCCCGGACCGCCCGAGCTCCGCGTGGACCTTCAAGACCGCGATGAACGCGTCGTCGTCGATGGTCCGCCGGATGACGGCGCGCGCCTCGCGCGACGTGCCCTCGCGGCAGGCGGAGTTGCTGTCGAGGGACAACAGGATGTTCTTCACGAGGTCGCCGGCGATCTCGTCGCTGCATCGC
>NW_008705563.1:1455354-1458497 GCF_000186865.1 Aureococcus anophagefferens
ACGATCTTTAGCGGCAGCGCGTCGAGCTCGAAGAGCGCGTAGATGTCGAGCCAGGAGCAGTGGTTCGACACGAAGACGGCGCCCGCGCCCTCCAGCGCCGCGAGCTTCTCGGCGCCCTCGACCGTCGTCTCGTAGAAGCACCGCGTCGTCAGCCGGCCCCACGCCTTCTGCACCCAGTCGGGCGCGCGCCGCCGGTCCCCGTCGAAGAGTAACGTAAAGGGCGCCGCGGCGAACATGACCAGCGACAGAGGGAGGGAGAGGAACCCGGTCGCGGCAAAGAAAGCGCAGCCGCGCGCCTCGTCCTCGCGCCCGCCGGCGAGGTGGTACGCGGCCAGCGTCGACGAGGTGATGGGCACGAGGCCCAGGAGCGCGTAGGGCGCCGCGGCGGCGCGGAAGGCGTAGGTGCGCGCTCTGCTGCGCGTCGACGCGCGGCGCACTGCGGTTTTGTGGAGCGCGGGACGTGCCACGACGCGAATTGCTCGACGCATCATCATCATTTGCCACAGGCCCCCAAACTCTTGAGACTTCAGCGAAACGTACTTGCCGCTGTTAATAAAACCAGGCAGCCCACGAAGAATCTATGTTGCGCGCGTGATGATGCCGCCCTCGCAGCCCACGGCGAAGAATCTATGATGAGGCGCGCGTCGTCGCGGCTCATCCTGCTGCGGCACGGCCAGAGCGAGTGGAACGGCGCGTCGGGCTTCGGCCCGGCGCGGTTCACGGGCTGGGTCGACGTGGCGCTCACGCCGAGCGGCGAGGCCGAGGCCGCGGCCGCCGGGGCGCTGCTCCGCTCGCAGGCGCCGCCCATGGCCGTCGACGCGGCCTTCACGTCGGAGCTCCGGCGCGCCGCGAAGACCGCGGAGCTGTGCTTACCGGGCGCGGCCGTCGCGCGCGACGCGCGCCTGAACGAGCGGCACTACGGCGCGCTGCAGGGCGTCCGCAAGGACGACCCCGGGCTCCTCGCGACGCCGCTCGCGCACTCGACGCAGACAAAGAAACCGCTCACGGCTTCGGAACTCGAGAAGATCCGCCGGTCCATGCGCGAAGCGCCTCCTGCGATGAGCGCGTCGCACCCGCATTACGACGCGAAAGCCCCTCCGACGGAGTCGCTCGCGGACTGCCAGCGGCGCGTGCTCGCGTGCTTCGACGAGCGCGTCGCGCCGGCCGTGCGCGGCGGGCGGACCGTCCTCGTCGCGGCGCACGCGAACACGCTCCGCGCGCTCATCGCGGCCTTGGACGGCGTGCCCGACGCGCTCGTGCCCAAGATCTTCGTACCCAACGCCGTGCCCTGCGTCCCGTCCCGGCGTCCGACGTCCTTCGAGGACCAGTTAAAAAAGCCCACGTCGTAGGTCTACGCGCTCGACGGCGACTCGCTCGCGCCCCTCGCGCCGCGGCTCGAATCGTCGAGCGGCGGGTCGCACGCGCGCTGGCTCCTCTCGGCGGAGAACTACGAGCGGCTCGCGGAAAAAATCGGCGTGAGTACGCTCGCGCGGAACATCTTCGAGGCCTGAGACGCGAACGGCGACGGGGTGTTGGATCTGGACGAACTGCGCGCGGGCCTCGCGCAAATCACGGACGGCGACGATGTGGCCGTGGCGGCGTCCGCGGGCGCGATCCTCGCGGAGCTCGACGAGGACGGCGACGGGACCATCTCCCTCGCGGAGTTCGAGGAGCGCGCCGAGCAGGCCTGCCGCCAGTTCGTCCCGTCGCCCGTGGGCCTCGGCGACGCCGCGACGCGCGGCTACGCGGGACCCGGGGCGAGTTAGGAGTCTTAGACGAGGTGGCCGTTGACGGCGGCGTACTGGCGCTTCGCGCGGAGGCGCCGCGGTCCGAGCGCCCAGGCCGACGCCCGCAGGCAGGAGAAGGCGGCGGCGACGCTCACGAGCCCGTAGGCGACGAGCGCGGCGCCGGACGACGCGCCGGACGCCGCGCGGTCGCGCCGCCGGCGCGGCGCCTTCCGCGGCGTCCGCGGCGGCGCCGCCGCGTGGCCGTAGGTGCGCCGCAGGAAGCGGGCGACCTCGGCCTCGTCCCATGTATCGCCGACGCGGCAGTGGCCGCACTCGCTCGCCGGCGGCCAGGCCCAGGCCGCGGCCGCGTCCGCCGCGGCCGCCGCGTCCGACGCGCCGCCGCCCTTGACGCGCGAGTTCACGGCGTTGTGCGCGCGCCAGAGCCACAGCGACGCGTCGCCGTCGGCGTCGCAGGCGCCGTGGTCGCAGGCGTCGTACATGGCGAGGAAGTGGGACCGGCACTCCGCGCACCCGAAAAAGTGCGCGACGAACGCGCGCACCGCGGCCCGCGCGGCCCGCGGCTCCAGCGCCTCGCTCGCGACGACGGCGTGGAAGAAGCTCCAGAGGCCGCAGGTGTAGGTGCCGCCGGACTCGGCGCCCCGGCCGTCCGGGTCGCAGCGCGCGCTCCAGGCCTTGGGCTGCGCGCGCCGCGTCGTCCCCCGGCACGTCACGGCGTCCGGCTTTGCCAGCCAGGCGTCCCACTCGTCGCTCGTCACGCCCTCGGACGATGCCCCTAAACAGTCCAGCAGCGCCGGCGCGACGGCGACGCCGGGGAGGGCCGTCGACGCGGCCGCGAGCACGCCCCGGAGCGCCACCAACCGCTCGCGCGACAAAACGGGCCCCTCCGTGAACACGGCCGACTCCAGCGCGTAGCGCAGCGACGCCGCGGCGTCGCTCAGCGCCGGCGCGCCGCGGAGGCCGGGCGTCTTGAGCGGCGGGTCCTCGGCGCGGCGGAGCCCGCCGCCCTTCTCGGCGGCCGCGCCCTCTTTCAACAGCGCGGCGTCGTCCCGCGTCAGGTAGCCGGGGTACTTCCTCCGCACGGTCGCCAGGAGCTGGAGCGGCGCGCGCTTGTCGAGGACGACGTCGTTCCCGAGCGCGCCGAACGCCTTGACCGTCGGGTAGCTCCTCACGCCGAACTCGGAGCACGCCTTCTTCTCGGCCGTGCAGCTCACGGCGCCCGCGCGCAGAGCGTCGCCGCTCGCCGCGAGCGCGGCGCCGAACTGGCGGAAGGACGGCGCGTAGTGCTGGCAGTGGCCGCACCAGGGCGCGTAGAAGGCGACGACCCAGCCCGCGGCGTCCGTCTCGTTGGCGGCCACGGCGCGCACGCCGGACCGGGTCGAGCTGGCGCACGCCCGA
>NW_008705563.1:1459367-1461398 GCF_000186865.1 Aureococcus anophagefferens
CATTCCAAACACCAGCCCGCTTGTCTCGGGAGCCCGCAGATGCTGAGATCGATTTCAACCGTCTTTCCCGCGCGAGAGGCTGCCCCGCGCGCTCGTGGCGCGAGTGCTGGGTGTTTGAAGGTCGCGCGGCCGCGCGAGAAACCGCTACCAAAACCGCGACGCACACCATAACCTCGTCCAAAACCTCGAGACCGGCTGCGGATACCGGGAAAGTGAATAAAGCAGTGCAAACCAAGGGGGTACCACATAGGGATGATGCAAACCAAGGCGGTGAACCCAAAGTGAATAAGCCGCTCTCGGGCAGCCCGAGCCACAGAATCGCCTGCAAACGCTGAAGTCTTTGCTGATTTCGACAGCAAACGCTCCAACGCTCTCGCCTAAGCAGAGCTCCATCCTGCGGCGTCGGCTGCGTTCGACGCTAGTGCACGTTTTTGCGAGCGCATTCACGTTCCGTGGCTCCAAATCCGTCCGATGATGTCGCATCATCGTCGCGCCGTGCCGTCAGGTGCTGAAGCTGCTGCGGAACGCTGCGGGGCTGCCACGGGCTGCTCTCGAGCCGCGCCGTTGCTGGGGCGGCGCCAGCTCCGCGCGCAACGAGATGCATTCGTTGCGCGACGCAGCCCTCGAGCCGCGCCGTTGCTACGTCCGTGACGTGACGGCGAGACCTGAGCGCTGCGTCGACGGGCGGTCGGCGCGACAAGCTTTGGCGCGCTGCCGGCTCGACAAGCTTTGGGCGCCGACGTCTGCACAACGCGGCAGCTTGGGCCGCGGCCGCGCGCCGCGCGCTCCGGCGGACGGCGGCGCGCCACGTCCGCGTCCAGCGGTCTCGCGCGCTCCGCGGCGCGCTCGCGGCACTCGCCGCGGCGGTTGCGGCGCGCGGCCGCGACGCTTGACGCGCGGCGCGGCGCGCGGCGCGCGGTCGCCGCCTGGCGCGCGCGCGCCGTCGGCGCGCCGTCGGCGGCGAGCGGCGGGGGGAAGGCCGCGCCGGGAGGCCGCGGGCCGGCGCCGCGCGGCCGCGGGCCGGCGCCGCGCGGTCCTCGCGCGCGCGGTCGCGCGCGCGGTCGCGCGCGTCGGCGCCGCCGCGGCCGAGCGGGCCGCGGCCCGGCGTCGCCGCGCGGACGGCGCGCGCGCAGTCGCCGCCGCCTGGATCTCGGACGAGAGCCTTCGGGCCCGTGGCGGCCGCGGAGCGCGCCGCGCGCTGCGCGCTAGGTCGAACCACGGTGCCTTGGGCACCGCATCCGCTTCTGCCCCCGGTCGTACCCTTCGGGCGCGCGCCAGAGGCTCTAAATTACCCTCCTCCCCTTCGCCGCCCCTGCGGGGCAGCGATTTTTTTTTGGTGCGCCCCCCGGTATCCAACGCAAGCCAGTGGGACGGGCCAGCGGCACGGCACGATGATGGTGCATCGAGAGCGCTTGAAGCTCGATCGACGCCAGCTATGAAGCTCGTGCAGATCGCCCTCCTGGGCGCGTCCGTCGGCGCCCTCCGGGCGCCGGTGGCGCGCTCCGTCGCGTCGCGCCGCGGCGCGCCGCCGCGCGCCGCGACGCTCGAGCCGGAGATCAAGAGCGCGTCGGCGAAGAAGCAGGTGGGCAACGACGCCTTCCTCAACAAGGACCTGCGCGCCCGCGCGCGGGACGGCCCCGGGGTCGTGTCGGAGTCGAAGCTCAAGGTGGGCATCGTCGGCGCGGGCCTCGCGGGCATGATCTGCGCCATGGACCTGCTGGACGCGGGCCACGACGTCGAGCTCTTCGAGCTGCGGCCGTTCGTCGGCGGCAAGGTGAGCTCGTGGATCGACAAGGAGGGGAACCACATCGAGATGGGGCTGCACGTCTTCTTCGGCTGCTACTACAACCTCTTCGGCATCATGGAGCGCACGGGGTCCTACGACCTGCTCCGCATGAAGGAGCACATCCACACGTTCGTCAACGACGGCGGCGACCTCGGCGCGCTCGACTTCCGCTTCCCCGTGGGCGCGCCCGTGTCCGGGCTCCAGGCCTTCGCGCGCACGGAGCAGCTCGGCTGGGGCGACAAGGC
>NW_008705563.1:1461448-1568530 GCF_000186865.1 Aureococcus anophagefferens
AGCGTCGACGTCTTCATGGGCGTCTTCAGCCGCGATGGGGGCATATGATCCGTTAACGTCGTCTCACGTTACCCTAGAGGAGGATCTTGTACTTCTCCGGCGAGGGGACGTGGTTGAGCAGGACGCGGCCGTCGAAGGACAGGGACGCGAAGACCCAGGCGTCGCACGAGGACCAGGCGACGGCGACGACCGCGTCGTCGTGGAGGTCGTAGTCCTTGACCTTGACGTCCGGCGCGTCGGGGGCCGCGGTACCCGCGGACGACGTCACCGCGGACGACGCGCCGTCGCCCTTGGCGTCGTCGAGGTCCAGCTCGAGGAGCGGCGCGCTCGAGATCGACGACACGCGCCACAAGTTGACGAGCTTGTCGGAGCCGCCCGACGCCAGGAGCTGGTCGTGGTACTTGTTGTACTCGAGCGCGCCGCACCAGCCGTCGTGGCCCCGGAGGATCTTCAGCGGCGCGCCGCCGCTGGCCCGCAGGTCGTAGAAGCGCACCGTGCCGTCGGCGTGGGCCGTCGACACGGCGCCCGGTTTGTTCGGGTTGCTGTCGACGGCGAAGCAGGGCCCGCCGTCCCCTGCGACGACGAGCCGCGGCGGTGCGGACGACCGCGCGTCGTAGGCGCGCACCGCGCCGTCGCGGCTCGCGACGTGGACCTCCGCCGCGTCGTGGGGGCTCCAGGACGCCGCCGTCGCCCGGGCGCCCCCGAAGGGCGCCGCGACGTCGACCGCGAGCGTGGGCTCGGCGGAGGCGGCGACGTCGTAGAAGCGGAGTTTCGCGCCGTCGAGCGCCGCGAGCGCGTTCGGCGCGCCGTGGTCCCGCGGCGACCAGGCGAGGGACCGGCAGGGCCCCGCCGTCGCCGCGCCCGCGAGCGCGCGGAGGTCCCGCGGCGCGACGGCGTCGCCCGCGGCGGCGCCGTCGGCCCAGCCGCCGTCGTCGCTCGCGTTCGAGACGGCCCGCCGCAGCGCGGGCTGGTCGCGGCCGAGCACGCCCGGGCCCTCGCCGTCGCTCAGCGCGTCGTCCGCCGCGCCCTCGCCGAACTCGGCGGCGTCCAGCGCCCAGACCGACGCGTCGGGCCCGCCGCCGCAGCTCGCGAACGTCGACGCGTCCGCCGGCGACGGCGCGAGGGCGAAGACCTCGCCGGCGTGCGCGACGCGGCCGACGCAGCCGAGGCGGTTCGACTCCTCGTCGAAGTCGAGCACCTGCACCTCGTTCTGCTCGCGGGCGCCGCCCGTGCCGAGCACGAAGCGGTGCTGCGTCGTGTCGGCGGACACCGCCGACAGGCAGCGGCAGCACGGGAACTTGGCCGCGGCGTAGGTCGTCGATGACGTCGAGAACATGGTTGTTTTGGTGGTCACGCCCACAGACGCGGCGTCGACGCCTGTGGCGCGGCCGCGACGATGCCCCTGAGTACTCTCGCGGCATCATGTCGATGATGTCGTGAGGAGCCGGCGGTGCAGCGACAGCCCGAGGAGTGTTTACGGGCTGATTCAAAGAGCATGGAGCCCGCCCGGGTCGCCGCGACGCGCGACGGCGCGACGCACACGGAGCACGTGTCCGTGCGGGTCCGCGTGCGGCCCGGCGGCGGCGGCGGCGTCGTCGCCCTCGACGACCGCGTCGCGGCGATAGGAGACAAGCGCTTCGCCTTCGACCGCGTCCACAACACCACCGCCACCCAGGAGGAAATCTACGCCGAGGCCGTGGCGCCGCTCGTCGCGGGCGTCCTGGACGGGTACAACGCGGCGGTGCTCGCCTACGGCCAGACGGGCAGCGGCAAGACCTACACCATGGGCTGCGGCGGCGGCGCGGTCGCGGGCGCCGCGCGGGGCGTCGTGCCGCGCGCCGTCGCGGACCTCTTCGCCGCCGCGGACCGCTCCGGCGGCGCGCTGCGCGTGCGCGCGACCTACGTCGAGATCTACAACGAGGAGCTCGTCGACCTGCTCGCCCCGGCCACGCCGAGCGCGAAGCTCGCGATCCGCGAGCTCGGCAGCCGCGGCGTCGTCGTCCAGGGCGCGCGCGACGTCGAGCTCGCGACGGCGGACGCGGCCCTCGAGCTCCTCGCCGCGGGCAACGCGAGCCGCACGACGAAGGCGACGGCGCTGAACGAGACGTCGAGCCGGAGCCACGCGATCCTCACGCTCGCGGTCGAGCGGCGCAAGGTGCTCCTCGAAGAGCGCGCCGGGTCGCCCGCGGACGTCCGCGCGTCGACGCGGCTCGCCGTCGTGCGCTCGAAGCTCCACCTCTGCGACCTGGCGGGCTCGGAGCGCGCGAAGCGCTCGGGCGCCGAGGGCGCGCGGCTCCGCGAGGGCATCGCCATCAACTGCGGCCTGCTGACTCTGGGCAAGGTGATCTCGGCGCTGAGCGACGCGGACCGGAGCCGGCGGCCCGTGCACGTGCCCTACCGCGAGTCGAAGCTGACGCGCCTCCTCGCCGACTCGTTAGGGGGCACGGCGCGCACGGTCATGCTCGCCTGCGTGTCGCCGGACGGCGACGACGCGCCAGAGTCCGCGAACACGCTCGGCTACGCCGCGCGCGCGCGCAACATCAAGAACGACGTCGTCGCCAACGCGACGGTCGTCGTCGGCGGGCCCGACGACGCGCCGGCGCTCGACGCCATGAAGCGCGAGAACGCGAGCCTGCGGGCCGAGCTCGAGCACGCGGGCGGCGCGCTCCGGCGCGAGAACGACGCGCTGAAGGCGGAGCTGGCGCGGGCGGCGGCGCCGCGGCCGCCGCCGCCGCCCGGCGCGGAGGACCCCGAGGCCGCGGCCTGCGCCGCGGCGCTCTGCGACGGCCACGGCGCCGTCCTCGCCGCGCGGCGCGCGCTCCGAAACCTCGTCGACGACGGCGCGCTCGACCGGAAGACCAAGGGCGCTTTAGTGGACATCGCGAAAGCCCTCGGCGACAACGGGCCGTCGCCCTTCCTCGCGAAGCTCCGCGCGGGCCCCGTGCGCTGCGTGCTCGACCTCCAGGGCGCGTTGGAGCAGCGCGACCGCGACCTCGCCGCCGTGCGCGAGACGCTCGCGGACGCGCGGGGCGACCTCGCGCGCGACGAGGAGATCTTCTCGGCCAAGGCGCGCGAGGCGCGCGAGGCGGCGAAGCGTGCCGACGCCGCCGAGGCGCGGGCGGCGCGCCTCGAGGACGACCTCCGCGCGTCGGAAGCCGCGCGGACGCTCGCCGACGCGTTACTGAAAGAGGCCGTCGCGAAGCGCAAGTCGCCCATGAAGAAGAAGCGGCGGGGCGACGACAGCGACGACGACGACGACGCCGCGTCCCTCGACGCGCGGCTCCGCGCGTCCGCGGCCCAGGCGACGTCGAAGCTCGCGCGCGACCTGGCCGAGGCCGAGCGCGAGAAGAGCGAGCGCGAGCGGTCCGCGCGGAAGCTCCAGGCCCTCGAGAACGACATCGCGCTCAAGGAGTCGTGCATCGCGGCGCTCGCGGCGTCCGAGGAGGAGGCGAAGCGCGCCGTGCGCCAGTACGAGGACCGCGTCGCGACCTTGGAGCGCGACTGCTCCGTGCTCCGGTCGCAGCTGGACCCGAGCCAGCGCGCGCGCGACGCCGAGGAGCTCGGCGCGCTCAAGCGGCAGCAGACCCTCGAGCTCGGCAAGGTCGAGGCGCTGCGCCGCGCGTCGGAGGCGCGCCTCGCGGAGCTCGGCGACGAGGCGCGCGCGCTCCGCGACGAGCGCGACGCCGTGTCGCGGGGCCTCGACAAGGAGAACCGCGAGGACGTCGAGGCGCGCGACAGGCTCGAGAAGCGCGCCGCGCGCTGGCTGCAGCGCAAGCTCGACGGCGTCCTGACGCGGGCCGACGAGGAGCGGCGGAAGCTCGCCGACGACGGCGCGACGCGCGAGGGGCCCGCGGCCGCCAAGGCCGCGCTCGACCAGCTCCGGCGCGACCTCGCGGACCTGACGCCCAAGCACACGAGCGCCGCGTTGTTCGAGTCCTGCCGGCAACTCATCGCCGTCAAGCTCGCGCGCGACGCGGCGGAGCGCGAGGCCGCGGAGCTCCGGGGGCGCCTGGCCGCGCCGACGACCGTGACGCCGCCGAAGCCCGTCGGCCCCGTGCTCGACGCGCGGACCGTCGAGGAGTACGAGTCGAAGATCGAGTTCCTGCTCCGCGAATTGAAGCAGCACGAGAGCACGCCGAGGTAGGGGTAAAACATCATCGGCTTTTAGGGGACCGTGCACCACGTGGGAGGGGCGGGGGGGGGAGGCGCAAAAGGGGGGCGGGGTTGGCTCCGCGCGCCTAGGCGATGACGCAGTTGAGCTCGGAGCAGGGCGCGTCCTCCTGGCCGAAGGTCGTCGTCATGCAGGACGAGTCCGCCGCGCCGTCCTTCGCGTCCGGGTTGACCTGCTCGAGGAAGGCGACGACGTCGTCTCGCTGGGCCCGCCGCGCGACCTCGAGGGGCGTGCGGCCGTGGCCGTCGATGGCGCGCGGGTTCATGCCCTTCTCGACCGTGAGGTACGTGACGACGTCGAGGTGGCCCCGGTAGCACGCCATGTGGAAGGGCGTGATGCCGTTCTTGCCGCGCGTGCAGTTCACGTCGCGCGCGACCAAGAACTTGACGACGTCGAGGTTGCCCTCCTGGCACGCGAAGAAGAAGGGCGTCGAGCCCGCCTCGTTGATCGGCTCTAGGTTGACGTCGTGGTCCGCGAGGAGCGACGCGATGTCGAGGCGGCAGTGCTGGCAGCAGATGAAGAAGGGCGTGTTCCCCTTGGAGTTGGGCGTCTCCAGATTCGCGCCGCGCTCGATGAGGAAGGACACGATGTCGATGTAGCCGCGGTAGGCCGCGATGAATATGGGCGTCGCGCCGTCGTGGATGGGGTGGTCCACGTCGGCCTTGCACTCGACGAGGTACTTGATGATGTCCAGGTGGCCGTTCTGCACGGCGGCGGCGAAGGCCGTGCCCCCGTGGATCTCCGCGTTGACGTCGAGCGGCTCCTCGCTCGCCTCCTCGACGATGCGCCTCACCTCGTCGATCTTGCCGTCGTAGCACGCCGTGTAGCACTTGAGCGCGCGGCTCGACACCGGCGCCGACTCCATGGCCGATGCGGCGTCGACGAGGGCGGCGAGCCCGGGCGGGACGGCGGCGGCGAGCCCGGGTGGGACGACGCGATGGCTGGGCTGCGCGCGATTGAAAAGCTGCCGATTGGCAGCCCGCCCGAAGTCGTTGAGGTCGGCGCCGCAGACCAAATCTCGCGAGGTGCCGCGGCGGTATCACGACGAGCGCTGAGCGCTGTTGGTCCGCGGGCTGGTGCCGCGCGGCGCGGCGACGCTCTCCGTCGGGGCCGGGCGGGTTTCGCCGCCATGGCGGACTCCGTGACGGCGTCCGTCGCCGAGGGCAAGTCCCTGGGCGGCCTGGAGCGCGAGCTCCACGCGTCGTTCCAGATCTCGCGGCTGCCGAGCCACGGGAACAAGTTCGAGCACGAGCTGCTACCCGTGCTCGAGAGCGACCTCGAGTCGACGGAGAGCGAGCGGGGCATGGTGCCCATCGTCATCGTCGGGCCGCCGGGCTGCGGCAAGTCGACGCTCATCGCGGAGTGGCTCGAGCGGCGGAGGAACCGGAGGCAGAGCCCGCTCGACCAGCAGCAGAGCAACGAGGAGTTCGTGTTCACGCACGTCGTGGGCTGCACGCGCCAGAGCCTCCAGGTGCGCGAGCTGCTCTGCCGGCTCGTCAGCGAACTCGTCATGCACTTCGACCTGCCGATGGTCCACGACTTCGACCCGGAGAAGCTCGCGTGGGACCTGCCGCGGCTGTTGGAGGCCGCGGGCAACAAGGGCTCGGTTTTGCTCGTCATCGACGGCTTGCATCGCCTCCGCAACGACCAGGGCGAGGCGAACCTGAGCTGGCTGCCCCAGGAGTTCCCGCCGAACGTCCGCGTCGTGCTGTCGTCGACGATGCCGCCGGGCTTCACGATCGACGACCAGGCGGAGCTCGAGGCCAAGGCCGCGCGGTCTACCCAGCAGCGGCGCCTCACGGCGGACGTCAACGCCGAGGCCGAGGCCGCCGCGGAGCGCGAGCGCTACAAGAAGAACCACGTCATCATCGGCGAGGCGGGCCGGACGCAGAAGCGCGTCATGGCCGAGCTCAAGCGGCGCCGGTGGCAGCTGCGGCGCATGAAGTTCAGCGCGTCCGTGAAGCGGTCCATCATGCGCAATTTCCTGGATAGCGCGACGCCCGAGGTCGTCGAGGAGGAGGGGCCGACGGACGAGTCCGTCTACCTCACGGCGATGCTCGAGAAGATCGACGACGGCGGCCGGGACGAGGAGGACGACAAGGACCCCTACGACGAGGGCAAGTCCATGAAGCTCGACCTCTTCGCCCAGCAGCATCGGGTGCTCGAGGACATGCCGACGACGTCGCTGACGCTCGCGACGTTCCTGCGCGCGCTCGTCTGGTCCGCGTCGCGCGGCTTCGACGTCTGGAGCCTGCAGGAGTCGTGGCTCGGCGCGCGCGCGCCGGGCTCGAAGACCTCGCCGTCCAAGGCCAACGACGCGTCGACGTCGACGACGGGCACGGGCTCCGTGACCATCCAGGCGCCCGGGTTCGAGGAGGACGAGGTGCCGTCGATCACGGCGGAAGCGCTCTTCCATAGCGTGTTGGACACCTGGGAGGCGGGCCACGAGCTCAAGGACGACAAGAAGCAGAAGGCGCGGCGCTGCTCCCAGATGGCCGGGTCCCTCATGGGCGTCGCGGCGCGCGCGAGCCAGATGCGGCGGCCCGACACGGCGGACGAGTCGGACGCGAACGAGGACAGCGAGCTCGACCAGAGCGGCGAGGCCGACGACCACACGTCCGTGCGCCTGTCCTGGACGCGGGCCCAGAATCTCGAGGCCCACGAGCTCGAGGGCGCCGCGCCGACGACCGCGGCGTCCGCGCTCGACAAGCCGCCGACGCCGCAGACGCCTTCGGGCGCCGCGGGCGCGGACGGGCCGCAGACGGGCCGCGCGAAGCTCAACAGCCGGGGCGTGCCCGTGCGGTCGCGGGGCGGCGGCGTGCGCGCGCCGCTCCACAAGTCGACGGCGGCGAACGCGGCGGCCATGGCCGACATCCGCTGGCGCCACAGCCAGAACAACGCGGACAAGGCGCTCGCGCGGACGCGGGAGCTGGCGAGCTCCATCACGGACAAGCTCCTGGAGAACGCCCTCGACGCCGCGGAGTCCCACTCCGGCGGGTCGAAGCGCCACGGGTTTCTCGAGGCGTTCCTGCGGGACCTGGACGACATCCACTTCGTCGACCGCGACATCGTCTTGCTGGCGGACGAGACGTCCATCGACCAGTCCATCTCGTCGGGCGGCGCGCTGTCCACGGGCACGCGCGACGGCCTCGTGGCGGCGGCGCTCGCCGGCGACGCGACGACGCTGGACGTGGAGGAGGGGTCCATCGAGTCGGCGATCGTCTGCGCGATCGGCTCCGCCGTCGACGACGCGTGGGCGCTCCACGGCGAGGCGCCGGCGGCGGCGCCGGGCGCGACGGGCGCGCCCGCCGGCGCGCCGGCGCCGGCGCCGGGGCCCCTCGTCGAGGGCTCCGCGCGGCCGCTGGAGCCCGTCGAGGCGCCGCTGAGCCCGTTCGAGGAGCCGAGCCGCTTCGAGGAGGGCGAGTACACGACGGAGTTCGAGGACGACTACGGCGACGAGTTCGAGGACGACCCCGAGGAGGACGACGTCTCGTTGGAGGTCGAGGAGGCGACGCTCGAGAGCGACGCGCTCGCGGCGGCCGCGGCCGCGAACGCGATCTCCGACAGCGAGCCGGGCTCCGAGAACGCGACGCCCCTCTTCTCCCCGCCCGCGACGCCCCGCGACAACGACCCGCCCATGGTCACGGTCGCCGAGACGGGCGACGCGGGCTCCGTCGAGCCCGACGAGGAGAAGGTGCAAGACGAGGGCGCGTCGTTCAACTCGCAGACGGCCATGGACCACGTGCCCGTCTATCTGCTCGGCGGCGTCGACAAGGTGCCGGGCCTGGGCATGCTCCTGGGGGATGCCCTGGCCCTGCTCTGCGTCGCGCGCTACGGTCTACGGGAGGACGAGCTCTGGGCGCTGCTCAAGGACCTGGACGAGGAGCGGAAGCGCGACATCGCGAACCTGGAGCGGAAGGAGGAGGAGGAGCGCGTCCAGGCCGAGTACGAGGAGTCCCAGGGCTCGTCGGGCTCCCTCGCCGCGCGGCGGTCGTCGCCGTCCGCGGCCGACGACGCACAAAAGGCGTCGTCGCCCGCGTCGAAGAAGAAGAAGGAGGAGGAGGACTTGGACGATCTGGACGATTTGGCCGCGTTCCTGAGCGCCGACGACCCCAAGCCCGAGGAGCAGGAGACGACGTTCCCGCCGGAGCTCGTCGAGGAGCTGCCGAAGATGCTCCGGGCGCTGGGGGTCCTGCACGACCCCGCGGAGCACGTGCTCGTGCTGCCCCTGGAGTCGGAGGCGCTGCGGTCCGTCGTCCACAAGCGCTACGTCGAGATCGGCGCCGCGCGCGTCAAGGCCTCGGTGGCCAAGCGCCAGGAGCTCGAGCGCGCCCAGGGCACGTGGAAGGACACGAAGTTCCGCCACGACAACGTCGGCGGCAACTGGTGGCACGCGCGCGTCGCGGCGTACTTTGCGGGGCGGCCGCCGAGCCGGCGCCGCGCCGAGGAGCTGCCCTGGCACCTCAAGCAGTGCCGCCAGTGGACGCCCTTGTGCGACTCCCTGTCGAACGTGCACACCTTCGAGACCATGTTCCTCGGGCCGCCGCAGATGAAGCTCGAGCTGCAGAACTACTGGAAGCTCCTCGTCGACGGGCCGCTGTACCTGACGACGGCCGCGGAGCAGGCGACGCACGCGGCGACGCAGGAGCTCTCGGAGTCGCAGATGATCCTGTCGAATTTAGATACGGCGCACGCGCTCGGCTTGATCGAGTCGCGGGCGAAGCGGGACCGGCTCCAGGACCAGTGCGCGACGTTCGACGTCGTCGACGCGTACACGATCGCCGTCGACAAGTGGCACGCGACGGAGCGGCCGACGACGCACCGGCTCAACGAGATGCTGTCGCAGATCGGCGAGTTTCTGATCGGGTTTTCCGAGCGCGCGGAGACGCCGCCGCCCTTTTTGCGCGGGTCCCTGGACTGGCGGCGTTTGGACGGCATCGGCGTCCAGCGGCCCAAGGTCGAGCGGCTGCTCCAGGACTCGCAGCAGGGCGGCGGCGGGCCCCCGGGCCGGTCCAAGACGTCGGCGTCGGACCGCAAGGACGACGACCTCGACCCGGAGGACGAGGGGTCCGTGGTCTCCATGTCCGCGCTCCTCGTGAACGTGCGCGGCAACGACGGCATGCACCACAACGAGAAGTCGAGCCTCTACCACTACGAGCGCTGGATCTGGATCCAGTTCCCGTGGCTGGCCCTCGCGCACGGCACGGCCATCTCCTGGACCGTGGGCCAGTCCTACGTGAAGACGACGGCGGGCGCGGGCGACGAGGCGAGCTCGCGCGCGTCGCGCGTCTCGCGCGGCGAGAACCCGGCGGGCCCGCGCGGGTCCAACGCGGGCGACGACGGCTCCCTGTACGACGACGAGATGTCCGTCGGCCTGGACGGCGCCGCGGCGGGCATGGCCATCGAGGCCGCGCGCCTCGCGATCGCGAGCTGCTCCACGGGGCCCCGGGGCCGCCGCTACTGGAACGTGAAGCGGCGGGACCCGAGCTCGTCGGTCATCGCCACCATCTCCGAGGACCGCATCAAGGCACGCGCTCTGGGCGCCAAGGAGCCCATCCGCGAGGACGGCATGCGCGCGCTCGAGCGCACGGCCGCGGGCGTCACGCTCGAGCCGCCGGGCGCGCCCCTGCGGTTGGGCGTCAAGGGCGAGGCGCCGCGGCTCCTGGACTCCGTGCGGTCCGACGGGTCCGTCTTCGGCGAGCGGGACCTGGACTCCCTCGCGGGCTCCGTCGAGGGCGACGCCGAGGGGTCCAAGCCCGCTCCTTTACCCATGCCGACGCCCGGCGGGTCGCTGGACGAGGTCATGGGCGCCGAGAGCTCCGCGGAGCGGCGCCTCGTGCGCCTCCGCCGCGTCGCGAGCCGCCTGCCGCCGCGGCGCATGCGCGTGGGCCCGACCTACGGCCAGGGCTACGGCTTGAGCCTCGAGTCCGGCTGCGGGCCCTTCTCGCAGTCGTCGCTCAAGAGCCAGCGCCGGGGCACGCGCTTCCCGAGCGCCGAGGGCCATTTGCTCTCGAAGGAGGACCCCCGCGACTCCCACGGCGTCGTCGCGTCGACGCGCTTCGGCGGCACGGAGGAGCCCAAGGATCTCGTGGCGCTCTTGCACATCCGCGAGCTCGAGAAGGTCGACGTCAACGTCGCGTCGAACTCGAAGGAGCTGGGCTTCTTGTCGGCGCACAGCTTCATCTTCCCCGCGTCGCACTACGACATCTCGCGCGCGTCCGTGCAGGCGCGCATCGCGCGCCTCCGCGGCGCCCACGACAAGCTCATCAACATCCGCAAGGACCGCAAGGCGCAGCTGAAGTCGCAGCGGCGCGCCATCGAGGACCGCGTCCGCGCGGACGAGCACTGCGCGCACCAGCTCGAGCGCGGCGAGAAGACGCTGGAGACGCTGGACCGGCGCCTCGACGCCGTGCGCGTCGCGCTGGCCGAGTCCGCGGCGCTGGGCGCCTACTACGCGGAGGTCGTCCGCGCGGCGACGGACGCGCGGCCCGTCGTCGGCTCGCAGCGCATCGAGATCGTCGAGAAGCAGCTGAACCTGGCGCGCGTCCAGGCCCAGGACCTCCTCTCGAAGCGCCGCAAGCTCCACGAGAAGTCGGAGGAGATCGGCGCGCGCGACAAGCCGCGGCACCGCCGCGAGCGGAACAAGTGGGCGGACATGCGCCAGGTCTGCCGCGACCGGGCGCGCGTCGTCACGGCGTCCATCGAGCAGCTCAAGAAGGCGACGGCGCCCGCCGGGTCCCAGGAGACGGAGGACGAGGACGGCGACCGCTTCGTGAGCTTCCACGAGACGCCCGACCGCGAGCTCACGAAGACGCAAAGATTGTTGAAGTTCAAGCACGCGTCGAAGAAGACGCACGAGGAGAAGTTGGACGACGAGAACTCGGCCGCCGAGGACCTCATGCGCCAGCTCAAATTGGCGACGGGCTCCGTGGACCCGTCGGAGATCACGCGGCGGCTCCGGACGTCCAAGCAGCTGAACCAGAGCCTGCGGGACCAGCACAAGCACAACCTGCTGCGGTCGACGCAGCTCAAGGCGTTGTTAGACGCCATGTCCCACGAGTTCAGCGAGCTGCGGCTCGGCGGCATGACGACGCGCGGCGCGGCGCCGGCGAAGGCGTCCGTCGAGTCCGATTCCACGACGGCGCCCGCGGACAAGGCCGGCGACGCGCGCAAGGACGAGGGCAAGGGCGGCGGCGAGGACCGCAGTGACAACGCGTCGCGGCGCATCGACAGCGACCTCTTCCGCGCGGAGATCCGCCTCAACCACTCGCAGCGCTACTACGAGGAGAACGCGGTCTTTGTGACCGAGGTCTCCAGCGGCATCATGCACGTCGCGCGGCTCCTCGAGGCCTACACGACGGACGCGAAGCGCGAGTCGGGCGTCGTGCGCCTCCGGCTGGACCCGGAGCTCGTGCTCGACGTCGAGCGCGGCGAGATGCCCGCGCAAGATCCGGACGCGAACCACGTGCAGCGCGCGGGCGTCGTGCGGCTGCTCACGCTCTGCGAGGAGACCATCGTCTCCGTGCGCGAGGCGCTGAGCATCCACAAGCAGATCGAGGACGAGGACGAGAGCTCGCGGCCGACGACCCCTAAGACGCCGGACTTCGCGACGGGTTTAGGCAAAAAGCCGTCGCCCAAGGACCGCATCCAGGCGACGCTCCACAACACGCTCGACTCGACGCAGCTCGTGCGGTCCGCCCACGCGACGGCCGTGCCGCCCGTGCGCGTCGTCACGGAGAAGATGCGCGAGCGCGAGATCGTCCGCGACGTCCGGAAGCGCGAGAAGAAGGACCGCGAGCAGAACGCCATCGAGTCGCGGCCCGTGAGCCGCGCCGACGAGAAGTCCGCGGCGACCTTCGTGCGCGAGGGGCTCGACACGCAGGCCGTCATGGACGCGCTCCGCCAGGCGAACATGCTCTCGAAATTGAAGCAGGGGCCCCGCGCGCCGCTGGGCCTCGCGATCAACCAGGCCATCCAGTCGTCGTCCAAGTCGGAGCAGGACAAGAAGTCGTCCGTCGTCGTCTCCAAGCCCCACCAGCTCGGCATCTCGAACCCCCACCTCAAGATCACGACGCGGGACATGATCAAGCGCCGCCAGCCCGTCTCCAAGAACTCGCCCGAGCCCCCGGGCTCCGCCGACTCGTCCTGAGGCGCTGTGTAAGAGGCTGTGGTCTTCTTTTCGGGGGCTTTGTTGTCCCATACTTGATCTGCTTGCCGGACTGTCCGGCGGACACTTCGGGGGCCCGGATGCGTCGCGCTTGGCGAGTCGCCACAAGACTCGACGAGGGCCTGATGGCGTCGTCGAGACGCGTGGTGGAGTCGGCCGACGCGGCGATTACCCGGGCGAGCGCCCCCGACGAGACCCGCGACGACGAGAGCGAAGCCGAGACGGTCTGCTCGCACGAACCCGATGCGGCCGCGATCGAGCTGCTCCCGGACGCTCTTCTCATTACAATATTGGGCTTCAGCGAAGACGCGGATCGTTTGGCACTCGTCCTCGCGTCCAAGTCGGTCGCCACGCGGCTAGGAGATGCGCGGCGAGCGATCGTCGACGGCTTGAATTCGACGGATCTGCACGCGCGGCTCAAAGCGACACAGCACCTCCGCGCGATGCTCTCATCGGTACGCGTGTTCGGATTCTTGAACCGACCGGTGCGTTTGGTCGTCGATGCGGGCGTGGTGCCGCGGCTCGTGGAGTTCCAGCAGGACGATACCGATCTCCAGAAGGAAGCCTTGTGGGTGTTGACGCAAATCGCGCTCGGCAGCGCTCAGCCGGGCGTAGCCGACGCCGTCGTCGAGGCGGGCGCCGTGCCCATGTTCTGCCGGCTGATGGGGACGGGCGACGAGCGCAGGGTTGGTCAGGTCACCTGGGCTCTATGGCTAGTTCTGAAATATTCGCCCAAGAGCCGCGATTTGATGCTCGACCACGGCGCGATGGAGGCGATCGTCCAGCAACTCCGCGAGGGCAGTGCTCAGAGCAAAAAGCGAGACTTGGTCTATGGAGCTGTGCGGCTGCTCTCGCAACTTTGCGCCGAGATTGAGCTGGAGCAAGTACGACCTGCGGTATCCGTTCTCGCGAAGCTTCTCTCTTTCCGCGACGACAATTGTCAAGTTCATTATTTCGCTTGTCTAGGGCTTGCGCACGTGAGCCATCTTGGAAGCATCGAGCGCGCGCAGACCATCATCGACGCGGGAGCTTGCCCACGTCTCGTCGAGCTTCTCGGGCACCCGTCGCTGGAGGTGGTGTCGTGCGCGCTGTTCGCTGTGGGCAACATATGCTCAACCGACGACGATAATCATGTGCAGACCATGATCGATTTGTCCGTTTTGGCCCGGCTTTATGCGCTCCTCTATCACGAAGATTTTGGCGCACAACGGGAAGCAGTCTGGATAACCGGCAACTGTTGTGCGGGCAATATGGAACAGATCCAGGCTGTTTTGGACTTTGCCGGCCTCGTCCCGCGAGTCGTCGAGCTCCTGGGCTCAGGGTCGCTCGAAGTTCGCGCGGAAGCCTCCTGGCTCATGGTTACGATATCACGAGGAGGTTTGCCCGAGCAGGTCGATGCGTTGGTCCAACATGGCTGCATCCCGGCGCTCTGCGAGCTGCTGAAAGTCGACTTAGGCTATCTCGATGACGGTGCTGTGATCGAAGAAGTCCGCGAACGCATCACGGCAAATATCTTAAGAGCGCTCAAAGCCCTCACGTACATCATCGACAGATCCGAGCGCATTCACTTGGGCACAGACCGAGTCCGTCGCATGCGAGCTGTCGCTGGTGGTGGTGCCGACGGTGCGCGCGCCTGGGTCGCGAATCTCCACGAATGGCATCCCAACAGGGATATAGTCCAAGCCGCGAGTTTCCTCCTCAGACAAATGCTGGTGCACAGAAGGGGGGTTCAAATCTAGTATCATTCGCAAACCAGCCTTAGTAACAGCAGAGCTCTTTCCTAGAGCGGGTATTCCACCGCGACGTCCTCGTCCTCCGAGTCGTCGTCCATGGGCTCGTCCAGCGGCGCCGGCATGGCGGGCTCTTCCGCCGCCGCGCAACAAGCCTCCTCCCGCGCGGGTAGTTCCGGCGCCGCGTCGGGCCGGGGCGGAAGGGCCGGGGGCGACCGCGGCGGCAGTGCCGGCGGCGGCGCCGCTTCGGGCTCGGGCTCCGCGGCCGCGGGCTCCGGCTCGGGTTCAAGTTCAGGCTCCGGCTCGGGCTCCACGGCCACGGGCTCGGGTTCAAGCTCGGGCTCCGGCTCGGGCTCGGCGACCGGCGGCTCGGGCTCAAGCTCCGCGACCGCGGGCTCGGGCTCCGGCTCGAATTCGGGCTCGGCGACGACCGCCGGCTCCGGCTCCGCCTCGAATTCCGGCTCCGCCTCGAATTCCGGCTCGGCGACGACCGCCGGCTCGGCGACGACCGCCGGCTCGAGCGGCGGCGACGGCGGCGACGGCGGCGGCGACTCGAGGCCCTTGCCCGCGGGCGTCGCGGGCGTGTCCGGCGGCGGCGGCGGCAGGTCGTCGCGCTCCGGGATCGCCGCGGCCGCGCGGAGCCGCTCCTCGAGGGGCGTCGCCTCGGGCGCCTCGAGCACGGTCTCGACGGCCCCCAGCCCCGCGGAGCACGCGTCGTGCTGGTGCGGGAGGCTCAGCTCGAGCTCGAGGAGCGCCGTCACGACGGCGCCGAGCTCGACCCAGCGGCCGTCGACGCCCGCGTCGATGGCGCGCATGGACGCCGCCGTCGCGTCCTCGTAGGCGGCCTGGGCGCGCTCCATCTTGACGGCGTTGCGCGCGTACTTCTCGTCCGCGGCGCGGCCCGCGGCCGACGGGTCCTGCGCGGCCATGCCGAGCGTCCGCGCGGCGGCCTTGCCGAGCTTCTTCTGCTCCCGGAGGCGCGTGAGGTCGCGCTTCTCCTTCTCGAGGCGCATGGGCTCGAGCTTCGTCTTGTAGTGGTCGAGCTCGCGGCGCGTCGCCTCCTGGCGCCTGAAGACCTCCGTGTGCAGCGTGCGGTCGAGCTTGGCGTGCCAGGACCCGCAGGCGGCGACGAGCCGCTCGCCGAACATGGCGGGCATGAGCGTCGTCTCGACCTCCCAGCGCGCCGCCGTCGCCGACGCCTCGTAGTCGTTGACGGGCGCCTCGAGCGGCGTGCCCGCGGCGAGGTCCTTGACGCGCGCGCAGACCTCGGCCTGGGCCGCGTAGTAGGCCCGCGCGGCGCGCTCCTGCTCCTTGAGCGCGGCCTTGAGGAACTTGATCTTCTCGAGCGTGACGTCGAGCTGGACCTTGGACGCCTCGAAGGCGACGTCCTTCGTCGCGCGCGACACGCCCGCGACCTCGGCCGCGCGGCGGCTGAAGCGCATCTTCGACATGGACTCGCTGAAGCTCGGCCGCTTCCTCCCGCCCTTCTCCGGCGACGAGTCGACGAAGTCGTCGGGCGAGTCCGGGGCCTTCCCCGGCGAGCCCGCGTCGGCCGTCGGCGTCTGCGGCGGGCCGTCGCTCAAGGGCTTCATGTCGCCCGTGGCCAGGTCCAGCTCCATCATCTGGCCCGTGTCCGAGTTGCGGATCAGCATGCGCTCCCCCTGCATCGTGGCTGGGTAAACCGTTCGTTCTCGCGCCAATGCCGGTGGTGGTGGAGGGGCTGCCCGGCTCGGACAATTAACAGAGTTCAAGCGCGACGAACTTGAACTCACGGAGCCGTGGGCGACATTTTACCTCAGCCGTGGCAGCCAATAACTAAAGCCAAGAAGAACGACCAACCGCGAGCGACAATGGCGGCCTACAACGCGAACGGCACGGTGAACGACAGCGTGCCCGTCATCGACATCTCGTCCTTCGTCTCCGACGGCGGCGCCGACGCGGGCACGAGCGCCTGCGCGGCCATCGCCGCGGCGCTCCACAGCCACGGCTGCCTCGTCGTCAAGGACCCGCGTGTCGAGGCGAGCGCCAACGAGGAGTTCCTCGACATGATGGAGCGCTACTTCGAGCAGAGCGACGGTTCCACCGACGCGCGGCCCCACCTCCACTACCAGGTCGGCGTCACTCCGTCCGAGGTCGAGAAGCCGCGCGGCCACTGCGCGTTCGGCAAGACGCTCAAGGACGTGCCCGTGAGCGAGTGCCCGCCCGTGCCCGACGCCAAGTGGCGCTTCTTCTGGCGCATCGGCGAGCGGCCCGCGGAGACGGCCTTCGAGGAGCTGAACGCGCCCGCCGTCGTGCCGGAGGCCTTCGCGGACGAGTGGAAGCCCAAGATGGACGGCTGGGGCGAGAAGCTCGTGGCGACGGCGGAGACCGTCGCGGAGATGGCGGCGCTGGGCTTCGGCCTCGAGCGCGCGGCGTTCAAGGACCGCATGGCCTGCGCGCCGCACCTGCTCGCGCCGACGGGCTCCGACCTGAAGAAGCTCGCCGAGTCGGACCCGGCGGACGACGAGGAGCCCCGGGCCAAGAAGGCGCGCATGCTCGGCCAGGCCGTCGAGCTCAACACCGTGCTCGCCGGCTTCCACTACGACCTCAACTTCCTCACGGTCCACGGCAAGAGCCGGTTCCCGGGGCTCAAGGTCTGGACGCGCGCGGGCCACGTCGTCGTCCCCAAGATCCCCCCGGGCCACCTCTTCCTCCAGGCGGGCAAGCAGTTCGAGTACCTCACGGGCGGCCACGTCCTCGCGGGCTTCCACGAGGTCATCGCGCACAAGGCCTGCGCCAAGGCCGCGCGCGACGCGAAGCGGGACGGCCGGAGCACGTGGCGCGTGTCGTCGACGTGCTTCTCCCAGATCGCCTCCGACGTCGTCCTCGAGCCGCTGGGCGCCTTCGACAGCGCCGACGCGCGCGCGGCCTACCCGCCCATCAAAACCGGCGACCAGGTCCAGGCGGAGCTCGTCGCCATCTCCCTCGGCGCGAAGAAGGAGTGAGCCGCGCGCGCGCGCGTCTTTTTAATCTGGCTGTTTTCTTAGGGTGACAGGACACCCTTCAAGGCGTTCGGACGGCGGCACAAAACTTCAAATCGACGTTGATGAGGAGTTGCACCGCTTGAATTCGAGTCGACGCCCCGCTCTCCGCGCCACAATCCCAACGATGGCTACTGCGACGGCGCCGGCGCCGGCGGAGTTCATCGGCCTGGGCAAGACGATGCCCCCGGAGAAGGAGGAGCTGCCGAACCCCATGGAGATGGAGAAGGGCATGCTCGAGGAGCTGCTGCTCGTGTGCCAGTTCGTCGGCACGCGGCGCGCCGCCGGCGACGACGACGACGCCGGCGCGTCGCCCGACGCCGAGTTCCTGCGCGGCGAGGACTGCCTCGTCTGTAGCCGGCGTCTTTGAAACACCAAATCAACCCCGTTTCTCATCCGCCAACGCCCCCGTAGGAGTGGCTCCAGGACCTGCAGCGCGCGCTCCGGCGCGACGAGGGCGAGTGCCGCGCGATCCGCGTCACGCTCGGCAAGTGGGACGTGCTGCGGTCGAAGCTGCTGCCCCTCGCCGAGGCGAGCGCCCTCGACAAGGCGTCCATGCGCACGCTCACGAAGATCTTCGTGCTGCTCACGATGCCCATGTCGGCGAAGGCGTCGACGGCGCTGACGACGTACAACGACCCGGAGGCGCAGCGGCTCCGCAAGAAGGACGGCCTCGAGAAGATGAGCAAGGGCAAGCTGAAGCTGCGCATGGCCGCCATCGAGCAGGCGAAGCTCCTCGTCGACTGCCGCGCGGCCTTCGCCGAGCGGCCCCGGGTCCTCGGGAGCCTCCTCCGGCTCTTCGACGGCCTACACAAGTCCAAGGAGCGGCGCAGCGACGTCGAGGCCATCGACGTCGAGCTCGCGCTGACGCTGATCCGCAACCTCGTGCACCCCATCCCGTCCTGCGGCGACGACTACGAGGACGCCAAGGCGTCGGCGGGCCTCGACGCGCTGACCGCGGGCCTCGGCGACGAGCTCGTGCTCGACGTGCTCTGCGAGCTCTGCAGCGGCATCCACCAGCGCGAGAACCAGCCCTGGAACCTGCTCCTCGCCGAGGTGCTCGGCCCCCTCGTGCTCCAGCACAAGCCCGGCGACGTCGCGGCCGTCGAATTCGTCGACGCCAAGAAGCGGCGGTCCGCGCTCAAGAAGCGCGAGGCCGAGGAGAACCTCTGCACGGCCATCCTCTACCGCGAGGACGACGAGGCCGCGGAGCAGGACCGGCGCAAGCGCGCCTACGACGACCGCCTCAAGCGGCCGCTCAACGGCGGCGCGCTGAGCCGGACCTTGGCCAAGGAGAAGCGCGCGCGGACGCTCGAGTCGTCGAGCCGCCACGGCCGCTTCGGCACGGTGCTCAAGGTCGCGGCGACGGGCGGCGGGCCGGACAAGTTCGTCGCCGGCACGGCCGCGCTCCGGAGCCGCGCCGCGCTCCGGGGCGAGGCCGACGGCGACGCGGCCGCGGCGCTGCGGACGGCCGCGCCGACGCGCGCGCGGCCCGTCTTCGTGCCGCCCCACAAGGTCGCCAAGGCCCGCCGGGGCGCCGGCGCGGGCAGGAAGAAGAAGAAGAAGAAGGCCGAGGGCCGGGACTCGGACACGGAGGACGAGGACGACGCGGCGCCGCACAAGGACGAGCTCTCGGACGAGGAACACGACAAGGTCGACGAGGACGAGGACTGGGTCGTGCCCCGGGCGCCGCGCGTCGACGAGGTCCTGCGCCTGGCGACGGCGACGCGCCGCGGGCCCGGCGCGGAGGCGTCGGTGCGCGCGGCGTCCGCGCTCGTGCTCAAGCTCTCGAAGCACGGCTTCGCGAAGCTGCTGGATTCCGTCAAGAACGAGCTCCGCGTCGACGGCGCGCGCCTCAACGCGCGGGACCGCCACCTCTTCTTCGCTCTGGCGGAATTCCTCCTCTGCTGGCGCCGCGAGCGCGCGGGTTTGCTGGCCAAACGGCTCCAGCAGCACGCCGCGGACGCCAAGGCCGCGAGCCGCCGGAGCGAGGCGAGCGGCGACGCCGGCGACGCCGACGGCAAAGCCGCCTACGGCGAGGGCGCCTTCTTCCCGCGGCCGCTGTTGCGCCTCTGCGACGTCTTCACGGTCAAGGCGACGCTCGAGAACGTCGAATCCGCGGTCAAGGAGAAGCGCCTCCTCGAGCTCGAGCGGTCCGCGGGCCTCTACAAGGAGCTCCTGCGGTCCCTGGAGGCGCTGAAGCACGGCGACCGCACGAGCCGCCGCGACCGCGCGGTCGTCGGCGACGCGCTCGCGGACGCCGCGGCGGAGGCGACGGACGTCAAGCTCGCGTCCGCGATGCTCGAGAAGATCTTCCTCGCCGCGGACACGGTGGACCCGCTCTACTCCATGCTCCAGGCCTGGGGCCCGGGCAAGCACACGAAGCGCTACGCGTGCGACCTCGCGGAGATCGTCCACGTGTCGCTTAAGGTCCTCGACCGCGACGACGCGGCGAACGCGGGCGACGCGGGCCTCGAGCGCTTCGACCTCGCCCAGTACCTCTACAAGCTGCTCAAGCAGCCCAACACCATGGATTTGTACGCCGCGTTACTCGAGGGCTACGCGTCGAATGCGCCGCACGTGAACCACTTTGTGTACGCGTTCCTCCGCCGCGTGGCCATGCTGCCCATCCGCGACGCGCGGGCGGGCCCCGGGTCCAAGAGCTTCCAGCTCCCGCCGACGTCGGCGGAGATCCGGACCTGCGAGCCGCTGCTCTACCGCGTCCGCTACTTCAAGGCCTTCGCGCGGTTGCTCGACGACCGCAAGGTCGGCCGCGTCGACGGCACCGTGGACCTGCTCTGCGACCTGGCCAAGTCGACGCTGCGCCACTTCGACGCCCACGCCCAGAAACACCCCATGCTCTACGTCGAGGCGCTCTTCGGCGCGGGCGGCCACCGGCCCGAGGTCTTCTGCGACAAGCTCACCTACGACTACGACGGCGCCGCGCCCGCGCGCGACGACGACGACGCCATGCCCGTCAAGAAGCTCTACGAGGACGGCGACTTCGACGACGACGCGCGCGAGTACGAGGACGACGAGGACGACGTCGACTTCGAAGCTCTGGCGGCGGCGGACGAGGCGGCCGAGGCGCGGCTCGCGGCCAAGCCCAAGGAGCCCAAGGCCAAGCGCTGGTCCCGCGCCGAGGACGCGACGCTCTGCCTCGTGCTCGCGAAGACCTACGAGCGCGAGGAGGACGCGGACCTCGCCGCGCTCGCGCGGCTGCCCGTGCTCCAGCCGCACCACGCGGACGAGAAGAAGCTCCAGACGCGGTGCCACAAGCTCGTCGACGACGCGCTGGCCAAGTTCCCCCAGCCCGACGACCTCGACGAGACGTCGAGCTGGGTCGCGGCGCTCCGGGCGTTCGCGGACGACCTCAAGTCCAAGCCCGCGCCCAAGCCCCGCGCGAAGAAGGCCAAGAAGGCCGCCGCCGAGGCGCCCGTCGAGGACGACGACGACGAGGAGCTCGTCAAGTCCGACGACGACGACGACGACGACGACGACGCGGGCCGCGGGCCCGCGGCGCCGCCGAGCCCCCGGCGGACGCGCGGCGACTCGGCCGCGGCCGCGGCCGCGGCCGCGCCGCCGCCGCCGCCGCCGCGCGACGACATGTCCGAGGACGACGCCGACGACGACGACAAGTGGAACGAGCGCCGCAAGTTCCACAAGCCCGCGGCCGAAATCCCGGAGCTCGACGACCTCGACGCGTCGCAGGGCGCGAGCCGCCTCAAGAAGCGCGCGGCCGCCGACAGCGACAGCGACGACGACCTCGACCTCGAGGTCGAGGACGCGCCCGCGCCCGCGCCCGCGCCGGACCTCGAGTCCGACTCCGACGACGAGCCGGTGCCGCCGCCGACGCACGCGAAGCGCCGGCGCGTCGCGGTCTTCGACGACGAGGACGACGAGTGAGGACGCGCGCGGAACCAAGTCCGCGCGCGCGCAGCCGCCGGTAAGGGGTGCTGACCGGCGTGGGCGGGTCATGGCAGCGCGTGGACGGGTCCGCACCGCGTCGCCCGCGACAGTTTTTTAGGCCGTCTTCACTTGCCGTTCGCTTTGATTGTCCTCGTCCCTGGCACTCGCTCTCGCGCGCGCCGGCCCGACCCCCGGCCTTCCGCGGCTGCGCGCAGCCGCAGACGCGTTGCAAGCGCGCGACGCATATCGATATGTCCCCAAAAAAGCGCAGCAAGAAGCAGAAGACGGCGCCCAAGGAGGACCCGGCCTTCGACACGGTCACCGAGGACGGCTACGGCAGCGGGCGCGACTACGCGGACTTTCGCTTCAAAGTCGGCGACGCCGTCGAGTGCCTCATGGACGCCGGCGACCATTTTTACCCGGCGACGGTCGTCAAGGTCACGGACGCGGGCCTCGACGTCGTCTACGACGACGGCTCGCGCGAGTTCGGCGTCGCGGAGCGGCTGGTCAAGGCGGCGATCAAGTGGGTCGGCGTCGAGGCGCTGATCAAGCGGCCCGACGTCGCCGAGCTCCTGAGCCGGCCCGTGCCCGAGCGGCGGCCGGCCGCGGGGCCCTACACGGCGCGGCGCGTCCGCTGCGGCGTCTGCGCGGCGTGCACCGCGACGGAGTGCGGCGAGTGCGGCCCCTGCAAGGACCGGCCGAAGAACGGCGGGCCGGGCCTCATGAAGGCCGTCTGCATCAAGCGGCGCTGCGCCAACATGGTCCTCCGCGCGCCGGGCGAGTACAGCGGGCGACCGCGGGAATGCCCGAACGAGGAGAGCGTCCTCGACCAGCTCGGCCGCTACGTGCAGATGTGCGGCGGCGACGTGTCCTGGGTCGAGGGCTGGGACGTGCGGAGCGAGGTCCGGCGCGGCGGCGCGACGGAGGGCACGTGGGACACGTACTTCTTCGACCCCCGGGGCAAGAAGTTCCGGAGCCGGGCCGAGGTCCGCCTTCGCGGCGTCCTGAACGCACCTTTTTCCTGACATCATCACTTTTCCGTCCGCAGGTCGCGCGCCACCTCAACCTCAAGCCCATCAGCACGAAGCGCGGCCTCCCCCCGGCGAAGCCCGCGGCGGCCCCGAAGCCCGCGCCGGCCCCCGCCGCGTCGTAAGGCACGCGTCGTTAGAGGTCCGTGTTGCCGTAGGCGTCGACGGCGCTGTTGGGTTTGGCGCCGGCCGAGGGGATCTCGTCGTAGCCGCCGCGGCCGGCCATCGCGCCGGCGAGCGGGTTGTGGACCTGCGTCGCCGTGAAGGACACGGGCCGGTTGGGGATGTCGACGAACTGGGCGCCGCCGACGGCCTCGCGCTTGCGGCGCTTGACGACGGCCTGGCGGATCGCGCACGCCGTGATGCCGCCGGCGACGAGCGCGATGAGGATCGCGGCCGTCGAGCTCGCGGTCGACGTCGCGCCCGACGGGAGCATGGACGGCGCGGCCGTGGCGGCGTGGTGCGACGACGGCGAACTGTGGGGCGACCGCGCGGGGGCCAGCGTCGCCACGGGCACGTCCGCGGGGCTGAGCTTGGCCCACGACTCCGGGACGCACGCGACGTCCGCGGAGCGGCTGACGACGCCGCCGCAGTCGCCGCAGTCGTCGCCGACGCACTCCGAGGGGTGGTTGCAGCGGCAGAGCGGGCAGTGCGTGACCGCGTCGAGGCCCGCGGAGTAGCTGCTCGGGAAGACTCCTTTCCCGCCGCACCGGTACTTGCCGACGTCAAAGTGCGTCTCCTTGAGCTCCGTGGACCGCGCGGGGCAGAAGGAGTCCATGTCGCCCCAGCCGACGCAGTGCTCGTGGATCTCCCGCGCGCCGCACTGCGACGGGCTCTTGCCGTCGTCGTACTCGCACTCGATGACGACGAGAGAGCCCTCCGCCGCGCAGTCGAAGGGGTTGCTCCAGGTCTCGCAGGCCGCCTCCTTGCCGTCGTCGGACTCGCCGAGGCGCACCTTGAGCGGCCGGCCGTCGTAGCAGAAGCCCGCCGTCACCGTGCTCATGGGCTCGACCTCGAGGCGCGTGGTCGGGAAGGGGCTGTAGGTGTTCACGCGCGGGTACGTCAGCGACGCCTTTTGTGGACAGCGGTTCGCGACGTGGAGCACGGGCTGGCTGTCGCCGCTGGCGCGGGCGGCGAGGCACGCCAAGAGAAAGGCGGCGCGCTCCATCGATCCAATTCGCACCATCGGCGCTCGCCGGTGGAGCTCAGGTGGATCTTGAAGAGGCAGCGTTTTTAGTTGCAGCCAGGCAGCCAGGTGCGAATATCCGATGGAGTGGCTGCCCCCTCCCCAGCCGGCGGTCGCCACCGCGCCGACGACGATCGTGGACCCCGTGACCGGGGAGGAGCTGCCGGTGCACGGCGACGACGACGCGCCGGCGACCAGCGAGACCTGCCTGCCCTGCCGCATCTCCAAGGTCCATGAACACCCGCCCCGCGCGCGCGCCACCGCGCCGCCGCCGCAGGTGCGCTGCGACAAGCAGGTGCCCTGCGGCCGCTGCCGCCGGCGCAAGGTGACCTGCATCCCGCAGACGGTGCGTCGGCGTACGCGTTCTCGCGAAACCCTCACTCCCGATTTCGCAGCGCGGCAAGCGGCGGCACCGGCGCAAGCAGTTCGCGGCCCGCGGCGACGCACCACGGCGGCGTCTCGTGTGTCTTTCTCGACTTAAACCGCGCCGCGCAGGTCGGCGAGCCCGCGTTCCGGGGCCTGCCGCTGCCCATCGCGTGGCCGCCGATCGGCGTCGGCGACCGCGCGCACGCGCGCGTCTTCGCGCCGGGCGACGCGTTCCTCCAGCCGCCGGCGGAGCCCGGCGGCGACTTCGAGGACGGCGAGGGCCGGCGCTGGACGCCCGCGGCCGCGCCGCCCGCGTGGCGCGGCGGCTTCCCGATGGGCGGCGGCCGCGTCGTCGCGCCGGCGGCCTTGGGCGAGCGGTCGCCCCACGACTGGACGCCCGTCGCCTACGCGAGCTACCTCGCGCCCCAGAACGTGCCCATCCTCCCGCCGCGGCCGTCCTTCCATTTCGCGGGCGGCGCCGCCGTCGAGCCCGTGTCGCCCATCGCGCCGCCGCGGGGCCGCGCGCCCTACCAGTTCCGCGCCGCGGCGCCGCCGGACCCGCGGCTCCGGAGGGTCGGCGCCCCGCTCGAGCCCGCGTCGCCGAAGCGCGCGGCCGTCGAGGGCGGCGGCTGGGTCGCGCCGCGCCGCTTCGCGCGGCCGCCGGAGCTCGCGCCCGCGCGGGCGCCCTGGCCTTCGCAAAGCGACGCCCTCGACGAGCCGGAGCCCCTCGAGCAGCCGCCGCTCTCCGCCGCGGGGCCCCACCGCATCGTCCACGGCGTCCTGGGCCTCGCGAAAGCGCCGACCTTCGACCGCGGCCGCGCGGTCGCGGCGCTGCGCCACCTCGCGGACGCGGCCCTCGCGGGCCGGCGGCCGTCGCTGCTCCAGCACGTGCTCTACCTCCACGAGGCCCTCGGCGCGCCCTTCGACGCGGACGCGGCCGTCGACGCCGCGATGTCGCCGTCGACGCCCGCGGCGCCGCCGCCGCGGGCGGGCGCGCCGCCCTTCCCGCCGACGGTCCACGGCGTGTCGACGCGCGCGTGCCCCGTGCTCGCCATGACCGTGGCGCGGGGCCGCCTCGTGGGCTGCGAGGCCAACGACGTCTTCAAGGCGAACGTCGCCGCGTCGATCCTCGACGACGACTCCGTCTTCGACGTGCTCGAGAAGCTCGTCGACGCCGACGACCTGCCGCGCTTCTACGACGCCCTCGCGGCGCTCTACGGCGGCGCGCGCGAGGTCACGCCCCTGCTGCGCTGCTCGCCGGACGTCCAGCACAACGTCGGCTGGCTCGCGTACGAGGCGCGGCCCGCCGCGACGCGCGTCCGCGTGCGCCTCGACCTCGCCGACGGCGGCGCCGCCGCGACCTACGCGCTCTGCATGCTTCCCGCGAAGCTCGCCGCGCCGCCGCCGGAGGCGCCGGAGCCGTGGGGGGGGGCGCGGGCGTGAGGTGGCTATATTTTAGTGACTCTAGTCTGCGCGTCAGGATGCTTGCGCGTCGAGTTCCGCGAGCGCAGACGCGGCTTTCTCGTGGCCCTTCGCGGCCGCGCGCGCGTACCAGCGCCGGGCCTCTTCGAGATCGACGTCGACACCCTCGCCATTCTCGTAGTAGATTCCCAGATTGAACTCCGCTGATGTATGTCCTCTGTCTGCTGCCAGCTTGCAGTAGCGAAAGGATTCCCGGTAACTCGAAGGACCTTCGTCGTAGAGCATGCAAGATAAGTTGAATTGCGCTCGTGCATAGCCACGGTCCGCTGCCATTCGATACAGCTGCGTAGCCTTCTTCTTGTTGACTTTGACGCCGTCGGACTCGGACCCATGTTCAAGTAATTTACCTAGACTGTACATCGAGTGCGAATCCCCGAGCTCCACACCACGCTTGAAGATTTTCGCGGCCTTCTTGAGGTTTTTCAGAATTCCATAAAAGCCGTGGCGGTACGCCTGACCGAGATGGTTAATCGCCTCTGGCATCTCGTTCTCCACGTGGCGACGAAGCCGAGCCAGTCCCTCCGCGTCGTTCTTCGGCACGGGCGCCCGACACACAGGACACGTCGGCTCGTCGTTTCTGTCGTCACATGATCTGCAGATCAGCCGTGCGCAGCAGGTTACAAACGCATTGGAAGCATTCACGTCCCATTCCTCCAAGCATATCGGGCACCGCGACCCGAACCGCGCCGACACCGGCTCCGGCTCCGGGTTCGCCTCGCGCCGCAGACGAGCGGCCTCGTGCTCCGCGGCGATGCGGGCCCGGATTTCGTCGGCGTGCGACCGCGGCGCGGGGCCGTAGAAGACCTCCCGCGGGGGCGACGCGGGCGTCGGGGCCTCCGCCCGCGCCGCCTCCGCCGCGCGCTCGTTCCGGATCTTCTTACACGCCGTGCGGTGGCCGCGGTCGCGCCAGTCGATTCTTTGACATTCAACGGTGCAATACTGCGTGGTTTCGCACGGGCAATTGAGTTTCGCTTTTGCGCCGCAGATGGTACAGGTCAAACGCAGCTTCAGGGCTTTCGCCCGAGCCTTGACCTTCTCGAACTCCTTCTGCTTTTTTTGCCAGTCGGGGACGTCCATATCGAATTTGTGGCGCTTCGGGGAGACTGAGAAGCGGCGTCGCGGGTCGCGAATGTAGCGGGCGCGTGGCCAATCGCGTGCGCGACGCCCTGTACGAGTCGCGCTAGAGATTTTGCCTCAAGGATTTTGCTTTTTGCTGCCGATCTCAAATCTGCCACAACGCTGCTAGAGCTCTCCAAGTCCTCGACGGCGAATGGCGAGGCCCAGACGCACGTTCCTTGGCGAGGACGCCGGGACATGGAAAATCATCCTGATGGTCTGGGCCACCACATTTGTGCTCACGGTCCTCTACGAAGAGACCATGCTCGCGCGACGCGCGGAGCAGGAGCTCCTCGCCCGGCAGGTCACGCTCCGCTCGGCGACGACGACGACGGCGCGACGGGAACCGGCGCTCGCGGCGGAGCGGTCGGTGCCGCGCGCGCGACCGGTCGTTGCGCCTGCGAACGCGTCGAGCCTCGCGGCGTCGCTCCGCGAAGAGCTCGCCGCCGCGGGCGCGCTCGCGCGCGAAGAGTTCGCCGCCGCGGGAGCGCTCGCCCGAAAGGACCTCGCCGCGGTCGAGGAGGCGGCCGCGGCCGCGGGCGCGATGGCCCGCGGCGACCTCGCGGCCGCGAGCGACCTGGCCCGGCGGGAGGTCGTCGCCGCGTCGAGCTACGCCGGCCCCTTGCTCGCCCTCGTGGACATGCTCCTCGCCGCCGGCGCAACCGCCGCGCTTTTCTACACGATCTGGCGGTGCGCGGGCGCCGCCGGCGACGACGCCGCGACGGACGGCCGCAAGGCCCACACGATCTGACCGCCGCGTTCGACTTCGCCTATAACTCGCAGACACCTAAACGCCGCGTTCGACTTCGCCTATACTAACTCGCAGAAGACGCCTAAAACTTTACTACTCCTCCTCCTCGGGCAGGGGCAGGAAGTACTTGAACGCGGCGGCGATGTCCGCGTCGCGGTCCGCGTCCAAAAGGCGGGAGATGTTGAGCTCGAGGCGCCGGGCGTCGATGATGCGCTGGTCGTACATGCGGAGCTGCTTGAGCACGGTGCCGAAGACCTGCGCGCCGACGGCGGCCCGGAGCTCCTGGAGGAAGCCGAGCGCGTTCGCCTCGTCCTGGAGCTGGAGCCGCGACGACCGCCGCGCGCCCGCCGTCGCCTCGGCGCCGCCGTCGCGGTCGACGACGACGCGGAAGTAGCGCGCGACGATCTCCGCGCGCGTCTTGTGCGGGAGCGCCGCGCGGAGCGCCGCCACGTCGTCGCCGTGCGCCGCGACGGCCCGCGTGAACGCGTCGACGTCGTCGGAGTCCCAGGGCGGCGCCCCCGCGAGGGTCGACCGCTCCGCGGCGACGCGGAGCAGGGCGCCATCGCCGTCGTAGCCGCACTCGTAGAAGACGCGGAGCAAAGCGGCGTCGTCGCCGGTCGACGCGCCGCCGGACCCGGGGGCGCCGACCATGCCGCGCGCGCGCCGCAGGAACGCGGCGACGTCGTCGGGGGCCACGTGCGCCGCGGGGGCCCAGAGCTTCTCCTCGCCGGGGGCGGCGGGCGCGGCGCCGGCGGGGGGCGACGCCTCGTGCGGCGGGAGCACGGCCTGGTAGACGTCGCCGACGCGGATCGTCCCGTGCTCGGGGTCGACGAGCATGGTCGCCGGTCGTTGCCGGTCGAAGGTCGTCGCGCGAGGGTCGATCTCCGGGGCGACGCGTTTGGCTTCGGGTCGCTTGATCGGACTCGGCTCGGGGATGATGCACGGCTTCGAGCAGTTCCACGCTTCAGCAGCCCGCAACGAAGGACGATGGCGTTCGATGCCAGCTCACGAACGCCGGCGCGGCGAATGACGGCCGCGATCATCATCTTCGCGCTCGCGCCCACGATCGCGCTGAGCCCGAGCGCCGCGCCCACAATCACGCCAACACCACCGGCGCTCTCCCCGGCACCGACGGCGACCCGCGCGCCCAGCCACGCCCCGACGACGCGCCACCCGTTCTGGGCCCCCTTCGACGCCCGCGACGCGCCGACGCCGGCGCCGACCCTGGAGCTGACGCCCGCGCCGAGCGCGTTCGCCAACTCGTCCGCGGCGCCGACGGCCGGCCTCGGCTGCGCGCCCAAGTGGCTCGGCGTCTGCCGCGTGTCCACGGCGCGGGGCGAGGACGTCGACGGCGAGTGCTGCGCGCGCGAGGAGGTGGCGTCCTGCGCCGAGGGCTTCCGCTACGACCGCGACCAGGCGTCGAAGTCGTGCGGGAAAGTTCGCTGCGCGCGGCAGACGTGCTGCGTCTACTGCCTCCCGGGCCAGCCCTGCCCGCGCCACAGCGACAAATACGGCGACGACGCGCGCTGCTCCGACATCGTCGGCTTCGTGCTGCTGGTCGTCGTGCTCATGATCGGGCTGTGCTTCTGCGCGTTCGCCTTCGGCTGCACCGTTGCGACGTCGTCCTGGCGGCGGCCGCCGGGCCACCGCGTCGCGCTGGAGCAGGTCCTCGTGGGCGACCCGGCGCCGCGGCCCGTCGTCGTCGAGGGCCGCGGCCTCGACAGCGAGGTCGAGATGGCGGGCGCGGTCGTCGTCGCCGACGACGACGCGCGCGACGAGGCGCCCGTCGCCCGCGCGACCTTCGTCCCCGCGGCCGCCCACGTCGTCAAGATCTCGTAAGGGGCGGACCCGAGGAACGAGGGGGGTTCTTGTGGGGGGCCGCGGGGAGACGTGCGGGGAGCGTGCGGGCGGCTGCGCGTGGCCTGCGCGTCAACATCAACTCAGAGCACACAACAGTGCCTCTCGCCTTGTGGCAATCGCGCGCGGCCGATCAAAGCTTGTGAACGTCGAGCGGCGCCCCGCGCCGCGCGACGAAGCGACGATGGGCACCCGCGTCCACAACCTCGAGGCGGAGCTGTTCAAGCGGGAGAAGGGCCCGCTGGGGTCCAAGTGGGCTAGAAAGCTCGTCGTCGTCGACGGCGCGAAGCGCACGATTCGCTACCACAAGCCCAACGAGGACAAGCGCAAGACGCCGCGGAAGATCTTTCGCCTCGCGAACATGTCCCTCGTGCCCAGCGCGTCGGGCCCGAAGAACGCGCCGGCGGCCTTCGCGCTCACGTGCTCGGAGACGGGCTACGCGCTCGTGCTCGCGTGCGAGCTCGGCGCGGAGCAGCACCGCGCGTGGTGCACGCTGCTCGCGCCGCTCTGCGCCGGCGGGAGCAAGATGCCGCCGCCGCCGGGCGCGCCCGCCGTCGCGCCGCCGCCGGCCGTCGCCGCGGCGACGCCGCCGAAGCCCGAACCGCCGCGGCGGGCCGCGCCGCACGAGGATTTGAGCTTGTTGGCGTCGCGGTTCCCGGGCCTCGACGCGGCGGCCGTCGGCCGCGCCTACGAGTCGACGCACGGCGACGTCGACAAGGCGACGCGCGTGTTGGCGTCCCTCGAGGCCGCGCCGAAGGACGCGCCGCCGCCCCCCAAAACGGTGGACGTGGAAGCGACGTTTCTCGAGGGCGAGCCGCTCGGCATCCAGCTGCGCCTCCTGCCGTCCGTCGACGGGTCGCGGAAGATTGTGGTATTGACGGTGAAGCCGACGTGCCCCGCGCGCGACGTAGTCGCGCCGGGCGACGCGCTCACGGGCATCCGCGGCGAGCCCATCGAGACGCCGACGGCCGAGAGCTTCCGGCTCGTGACGACGCGCCTCGCGCGCGCGGCGCGGCCGCTGACGCTCACGTTCTCGCGCCTCGTGGACCACGACGACGCCGAGGCCGAGGAGCGGCTCGAGTCGAAGTACGGCGCGGAGGCGCCGACGGCCGACGAGGACGACCTCTCCGAGTCGTCGGGCGAGGAGGACGACGACGACGACGAGGAGGACGAAGAAGAAGAGGAGGAGTCGGAGGACGACCCGGACCAGTGCGGGTCCTTCGGCGAGGACGAGGAGACGAAGGACGCGGCGTCGGCGCTGGACCGCACGCAGGAGCTCGAGCTGCTCGAGGCGACGTTCCGCGCCGCGCCTCTCGGCTTCAAGCTCGTGCTCGCGCGCTACGCGTCGGGCCGCCTCGCGCTGCAGCTCAACGAGATCGGCGGCGACTGCGGCTGCTTCAAGCAGTTGCAGGTCTTCGACGAGGTCACGCACGTCGACGGCGCCGCGCTGCCGGCGGACGCGGCGGCCGCGTTCCGCGAGGCGTCCGGGCGGCTGAGCGACGCCGTCGCGCGCGGCGCCTTTCCGTTGACGCTGTCGCTGGCGCGGCGGCCGTCGGTGCTGTCCGTCGACTTCGACGACGAGAAGCCGCTGGGTTTGCTGTTACGGCTGACGTCCGCGTCCGGGCGCCGCGCGGTCGTCGTGCACCAGGTCCGGGGCGACGACGGCGCGCCCGCGGCCGCGCTGCAGCCCAACGACGACCAGCTCGTCGCCGTCCACGGGCGGCTGCTGCCCCGGGACTGCACGAAGGAGGTCTTCGAGGACATGATGAAGGCGCTGAAGAAGGCGCCGCGGCCGCTGCGGCTCACGTTCTGGCGCGCGTCGTTGGGCGGCGCGGACGTGCTGTCGGGCGAGGCCGTCGAGGAGGAGGCGCTGCTCGAGACCATGGACGGGTCCGTCCAGGATTCCCTGGACGCCGCGGCGGCGGCCCAGGACTCGCTCCAGGACATCGCCCAGGGCATCGCCAAGGCCGAGCGCCTCGCGACGGAGGCGCGCGCCGCCGAGGCCGTCCGCGGCGCGGCGGACGAGTACGACGACATGCACCACCAGGACGGCGCGACGCCCCTCGGCCGGCCGGGCGCGGCGAGCGACGGCGAGGCCGAGGCGAGCGACGACGACGCGGGGGAGCCGGAGGAGCCGGAGGAGGAGGCTCCCGAGGACGAGGCGCCCGAGGAGCCGGAGGAGGCGCCGGAGGAGGACTCCCCGGAAAAGGCGCCGGAGGAGGAAGCGCCCGTGGAGCCCGCGAGCAAGCTCGGCGCCTTCCTCGCGCAGACGCCGGCGAACGACGGGTCCGCGGCGCCGTCGAAGCTCTCGGCGTTCCTCGCGGCCGCGCCCGCGCCCGCGCCCGAGCCGGAGCCCGAACCCGAGGAGCCCGCCGCCGTCGAGGCGCCCGCGGAGCCCGTCGAGGAGCCCGCGGGCAAGAGCCTGCTCGAGCGCGCGCGCGCGGTCGCCGCCGCCGAGGAGGCCGCGCCCGCGCCCGCGCCGCCGCCCGCGGCGGCGCCGGCGGAGAACAAGCTCGCGGCCTTTGTGGCCGCGACGCCAAAGGCGGAGGAGCCGACGCCCCGGGCGCTGACGCGCAAGTCCATGAGCAAGCTCGCGGCCTTCGTCGCCGGCGTCGACCCGCCGGCGGACGACCCGGAGCCCGCGGCGCCCGCGCCCGCGCCCGAGCCCGAGCCGCCGGCGCCCGCGCCGGCGAGCGCGGACCCGTGCCGGTCCTCCGGCGGCATCAAGGAGCGGCTCGCGGCCATCGAGGCGCGGGAGCAGGCGGCCTTCTCCGCGCCGCCGCCGGCGAGCGAGCCCCGGGCCGTGGGCAGGCTCCGGCCGGCAAAGGACGAGCCGTCGGACGACGAGGCGGCGCCGCCGCCGCCCGAGGCGGCCGCGCCGGCGCCGCCGCCGCCGCCGGCCGAGCCCGAGCCGTCGCCCATGGTCGAGCTCGGGAAGCGCGCCCTCGACCGGCTCCAGAGCCGCGGCGAGGAGCCGTCGACGGCGCTCGAGATGGAGGCGCTCCGCGCGGAGCTCGAGCGGTCGACGCGCGAGCTCGCGCGGGCCAAGGAGGAGAAGGACAACGTCGCCCGCGAGCTCGAGGAGGTCGCCGAGGACGCGCGCCACTACCGGAGCCGCCTCGGCGAGGCGGAGCGCGCGTCGCGCGCGTCCGTCGACGCCGCGCGCGCGGAGGAGCGCGCGTCGACGCGCGCGCGCGACGAGCTGGCGAGTGTCCTCGAGCGCGAGCGCGAGGAGGCCGCCGCGGCGCGGGCGACGGCCAAGATCGCCGAGGAGGCGAAGGCGCGGCTCGAGGCCGACGCGACGGCGCGCGAGGCCCGGCTCGTCGCCGAACTCGACGCGGCGCGCGAGTGTCGGGCGGCGGCGGCGCCGCCGCCGGTCGAGGACGGCGCCGCGGCGGCGCTCGTGGACCGCTACGTCGCGGGCGAGCTCGCCGGCGTGGACCTGGCCCACGCGGCGCTCTGCGTCGCGGCGCCGCCGAGCCGCGCGGCGCTGACGCGCGCGTGCCTCGCGCGCGCGCCGAGCGCGAGCGCGGGCCGCTGGTGCGCGCCGGACGCCTGCGGCGCGGCGCTCGCCGCGCTGGGCCCCGGCGACGCCGAGGACGAGGCCGGCGCGGCGCCCGGGTCGTGGGTCGACGCGCTCGACGCGGTGACGACGTGGTGCGCCGCGCGGTCCTTCCCCGTGCTCCGGGGCACGCCGCTCCTCGTGGCGCTCTTCGACGCGTTGGCGGGCGTCGCGCCGCCGGCGGCCTTCCTCGCCTGGCGCCGCGGCGCCGCGGACCGGTCGACGGCCAAGGGCGACCTCCGCGCGGACGTCGCGTCCGTGGCCCTGCGGCACACGGACGCCTGGTTCGACCGCCCCATCGAGGCGCCCGTGCTGTCGCCGCCGGCCAAGGCGCTGCCCTGGACCTTCGGGTCCGCGACGGGCGCGCGGACCGTCGCGGTGCCGCTCGGCTTGGACGACGCGGAGCAGTTCGCGTCGCCGCTGTCGCCGCGGCCCGCGGACGACGGCGAGCTCGAGCTCGCCGGCGAGCTCGCCTACGCCTGCGGCGCCGGCGCGCCTCTGGATAGACGCGGCGCGGCGCTCGCCAAGGTCGCCGCGTCCGCGGCGCCGCGGCCGCGCGGCGCGCGCGTGCTCAGCGCGCTCCTCCGGAACCTGCCCGCGGCCGTCGTCTTCGACGCCGACGCGCCCTGGGCGGCCCCGGGCGCCGCCGGCGCGGCGCTCGAGGCGCTGCTCGAGTTCGACGTCGCGGAGCAGGCCGCGGCCGTCGGGGCCGTCGTCGCGCACTTCCGCGTCCACGGGAGAGCCGCGTGCCTCAACGACGCGCTGCGCAAGCTCGTCGATTTAGATGTGCTCGAGTCGAGCGGGCTCGCGGCCTGGCGCGCGGCGGCGCTCGAGGCCCGCGACGGCCCGCCGGGCCCGCGGTCCGCGGCGGCGGCCGACGCGCTGCAGGCGACGGAGCGGCTCTTCGACTGGCTCGACGGGCGCGACGACGAGGACCTCGACGACGACGTCGACGACGACGAGGAGGAAGACCACGGGAGCGTCGCCGAGGCGCCGCGCGCGCCCCTGGACGCGTCGCCCGCGGCCGAGAGCGAGAGCGAGGACGGCTACGCGACGGCAAGGAACCGCGCCGTGGAGACGGACGACGACGGCTTCCCCCGGCTCCCGCCGTCGTCGGGCCCGGCGCGCACGCCCCGGAGCCGGCGGCCGCCGCGGTCCGACGACGAGCTGCTCAAGACGGCGACGGCCGCGCGCGACGAGGCCAAGACGGCGCACGACGAGGCCGCGGACGCGACGGCGCGCGCCGAGCGCGCGGAGCGGTGCGCGCGCGACGCCGCGGCGGCGTCCGAGGCGACGGCGGCGCGGCTCGAGGCCATGGTCGCGGAGCGCGGCGCCCACTCCGAGGCGCTGCGCCTCGACCGCGACGCGTACGTGGCGTCGTTGGAGGCGCGGCTCCGCGCCGCCGAGGCGAAGATGGCCGCGCCGCCGCCGCCGCCGCCGGCGGAGCCCGAGGAGGAGACGCCCGAGGAGGTCGCGGAGCTGCCCGCGGACGTGATGCCCGCGGACGCGGCCGACGAGCCCGCGGCGCCGCCCTCCGACGACGACACGACGGCCGAGCATCCGCCCGAGGCGTCGGGCTCGCCGCGGGCCCGGGTCCTCGGCCTGCCGGCGTCGGCCCAGCCCAAGCTCCGCGAGCGCTTCCTGCGGCTGCTCTGCGCGGCGTCGGGCGCGCTGCTCGAGGACGACGACTGCCTCGTGCGCGTGGCCGTCGAGCACGCGTACGAGGGCGCGCGCGGAAGAGTGAGGGTGGAAGTGGCGAACGCGTCCTCGTCCCCGATCCGCGACCTCCGCGTCGACGTCTTCGCCGACGACGGCCGCGACGCCGGCGAGGCGCCGAAGTTGAGCGTGGGCATCACGACGGACGGCGGCGGCGCGGCCGAGCTCGCGCCCGGCGCGCGCGTCGTCGCGCGCGTCTCCGCGACGTGCCGGAGCCCCTTCGTCGTGCCCCCCGAGCTCGCCGTGCGCTTCGAGACGCGCGACGCGGCCGGCGAGGTCACGCGCCACGCCTACGCGCTGCGGTTGCCCGTCGCGGCGACGTGCTTCGCGGCGCCGGACGGCTTCAACGCGCGCGACGTCAAGGCGTTCCGCGCGCGCTGGGACGACGTCGGCGCCGTCGGCGGCACGGAGCACCAGATCGTCGTGTCGTCGCGGTCCCCCGTCGACGACAAGATGCTCGACGACCTGCGCACGCGCGTCGTCGCGGACGCGCTCAAGGGCGCGCCCGTGAAGCACGCGGACGTGTCGCCGTTCACGATCACGGCCGCGTCCGTCGTCCACGCGACGTCGGGGCCCGTGGACGTGCTGCTGCGCCTCGAGGCCAACGCCGCCGCGCGCGCCTTCCGCATCACCGTGCGCTCGCCGTCGCCGGACGCGGCCGCGGCCTTCAAGAACGTGCTCCAGGCCCTGCTGACCTCCTACTACATCATGTGAGATGAGGGGTCCCCTTTTTGTGATAAGCGCACCGTTCCTTGAGCTCCAGTTACGTGCGACGAAGGGTTCGAAGCGCGCGCGTCTAGGGGAAGAGCGCGGCGGCGTCGACGGGCGCCGCGTTCGTGCGCTTGGGGACGGCCTTGAGCGCCGCGAGGAGCTTGATGAGGGTCTTGACCGCGCCGTGGAGATCGCCGAAGGCCGCGGCCTCGCCCGTGGCGCCGAGGTTCGTCGCGGGGCCGCCGACGCCGTAGGTCGCCGCGTTCGGGAGCGCGGCGGCGACGGCCGCCGCGAGCGGGAGGTGCGCGGGCGCCGGCGCGAACGCCGCGGGCCGCTGGGCCTTGGCGGCCCGGGCGAGCTTGTCGAGGAAGGGCTTCGCGATGGGCGACAGGAAGCCCGCGCGCGCGTCGTCCACCGTCGCGGCGACGGTCGCGCCGAGCAGCGGCGTCGCGACCGCGCGCTCGAGCGCGGCGACGGCCGGCGCGGCGGGGAGCAGCGGCGGGAGGTACGCGGCGACCGTCGCCGCCGCGGACTCGACGTCGCCGTCCTGGCGCACGACGGACACGCCCGGCTGGAGGCAGAGGTCCGCCGGCGGCGCGGGCGGCGCGCCGAAGGCCGCGAGGTCCGCGGCCGCGACGCCGGCCATCGCGGCCTCGAAGGCCGTGCCGGCCGGGAAGCGCGGGATGTCCGCGTCCTTGGCGGCCGCGACCGCCGCGGCGAGGACGGCGCACGCGTCGACGTGGGGGCCCGGCGGCGCGCCGGGCTTCGACGGCCCGGCGCCGCGCGACGCCTCCAGGCGCAGCGTCGCGAGGCCCCGGCAGCCGAAGGCGACGCCGAAGGCGTCCGGCGCGACGGCCGCGAGCGACTCCCGGCTCGTCGACCAAAGCGTAGTCGACGGACGCGCCGTAGGTCGCGCGGAGGAAGGCGCCGAGCGCGTTCTCGTCGCCGCGCGCCAGGCAGACTTCGACGTTCGCCGCTTTGACGTCCGCGGCGCCGAGCGCGGCCGCGGCCTCGAGCATGGCGACCGCGCCGGCCTTGCCGCAGGCGCCCGCGGCGACGACGGACTCGTTCGCGACCGCGGCGTCGAAGGCCTCGGGCCAGGCGACCTGTGTGGAATTCAAATCTTCAACCCGACTTCAATGTGCGCATATGCGACGGTTTCGACGCAAGCTCTTCGGCTGTGCTTCGAGAATCCGACGAGAGCAATCGATTCGTCCAAAAATCAGCCGAATCGACTTCGATTTGATCGAGCTAGAGAATTCTGAAGTTTGGTCAGGACCACCCAAACCAGTGGTTGAATTCCACACAGCAGGCGACGGGCGCGCCGACGGCGTAGTCGCCGACGAGCAGCACCGTCGGCAGCGCCGGGTCGCGCTCGCGCGCGGCCGCGGTGACGAAGCCGCCGCGGACGTCGACGGCGGCCATCTTGCGGAGCTGGGCTTGGTGGCAGAGCAGTCGCGCGGCGTCGTCGCAGGCCGACGACCCGACGACGGACGGCACCTTGCAGAGCGCGACGAGGTCGTCGCGCGTCTCCCCTTCGCGCGCGGCGGCCGCCGCGAGCGCCGCGCCCGCGACGTCGCTCGACGTCTCCGGGAGCCGCTTCATCAACTCCGCGAGATACGTCACCTATAAATTCATCGGGACTCGGAAACGGAACTCTCGCGTCGGACGCCGGGCGCGCGCCATGCCCTGCTCCTCCTTCCACAGGTCCGCGTCGTCGCCGTCGAGCAGGACGGGCACGCCGTACTTGTCCGCGGCGTCGTCGAACGCGGTCTTGAAGTTGTGCGTCGCGACCGCCGACGGCTCGTAGGGCGACCCCTCCGCGTCGACGTCGTGCAGGATCGCGAGGAACGCGCGGCCGCCCTTGAACGAGTCCTTGAGGTTGCGGACCTCCACGTCCGGGTTCTTCGCGGTGCGCTTCTGCGCCCAGCGCAACAGTTTCTTCTTGAGCGCGCTCACGTCGTCGACGCCGCCGAGGTCCCGCGCGGTGAAGAAGACGATGAGCGACCAGAGCAGGCCGAGGATGAGCGTCTCGTTGCCGTCGGCGACGTCCGCGGGGCCGATGCCCGTGATCTTCGTCGTCTGGTTGATGTAGCGGAAGACGATGGACAGGTTCGACACGTGGTCGATGCGCGTCTCCGCCTTCTTCAAAGGCGCCTTCTTCTTGATCTTGCCGATGGGCGCGAGCGACTGGCCCGACAGCTCCTCGAGGAGCGCGTAGAGAATGCGCCCGTCCTTCAGGTCCTCGAAGATGTTCGTCACGGGGCTAATGTCGCGGTCCATGAGTTTCGCGTTGACGAAATTCGTAAAAAGTTTGCGCTGGCGCTTGAGCCACTTGGGTTCGCCGGTGAGCGGGTCCTGGCCGAGGGCCTCGCGCATGGCGCGCGTTTCCTCGGGGCGGACGGTCATTTTGAGGTGGGGTTTTCGGGGTTGTTATCCCAGGGGGGCTAGACTGGTATCTTCGCGAGTTCGAGAAGCTTTAGGTGGCCTCCGTGTTCGATCGCGAGCGACGCCGAGAGCAGTTGCGGCGCGCCCTCCGCTCGATTTGATTTCTCCACACACTGGATCGGCGATCACTCTCTCCGGAGAGCTCCGAGAGGCAATATTGCATTGCGTCCACTGGCGCCTCCCGCCTGTGAGACCCTCTGAGCTCCCGTCCCCCGCGGTTCCTCCCGGGCCCCCTACGTTTAGAGACGCGTCAAGGCAATATTGCATTGGGGTCATGGAGGCCGAGCACGCGACGAGCTCCGACGGCGAGGGGGATGGTTCGAGTGTGAATATGGATGAATTCAGGGAAAGTATTCGCGTGGACCGTCAGAATTTCTATTGCGATTGGTGCATGATGGTCATCCGCAGCAGCGACGACTGGAATGCGAAGGCGCTCGACGAGCATTTCGAGCGCGAAGAAGGTAAAGACGACGACGAGCGCCACGACCCGAACTATAGCTCTGAGCAATTCGAGGGCATCACGCCGCTCCACATCGCGGCGATGGAGGGCCCCGCGTCCTGCGTCGCGGTGCTGCTCAATCACGGCGCGCGCCACGACGTCCGGTGCTACCACGGACGCACGCCGTTGCTCTACGCGGCGCTCAACGGCTGCTTCGACGAGTCGGTCCTGCTCCTCAAGGCCGGCGCGGACGTCCACGCCCACGACGACCACGGAGACGTGCCGTTCGCGTGGGCCGCGCGATACGGACGCCCGGCCACGGCGAAGCTCCTCCTCCGGCACGGCGCGTCGCTCGACGACTTCGACGGCAACGTCTACGACCCCTTCACGGACAACTCTCCCGCGGCGCAGCACCACCGGGAATGCATGGGCGATATTCGCGCGCTCGTCGAGGGCGTCGGCGCCGCCGGGAGCTACCGCGAGTACGAGCTCCGGGCCCGCGTGCGGCTCCTCGCGCTCCTCGAGCTCTGCGCCGCGGGCCGCGCGACCCCCGGCTCGCGGTGCCCCGAGGTCCTCCGGCGCCTCTTCCCCGCGCCGGCGACGTCGGGCGGCGCCGCGCGCGGGCGGACCCGCGCGGCCCGTTTCGCGCACAGCGCCGCGGTCAACGCGCTCCCGAAGGCGCTCCTCTGGGAGGTCCTCGCCTTCTGGCGGAACTTTTAGCTCCTCGGCCGCGACCTGGCAGCCTGGCATTCTCGGACGCGCAGGAGCTACGAAGCTTTTCTTAGATAACTCACCGCCGCCTCTTCTTCTTCTCGGCCCCGGGCGCCGCGCCGGCGGATTTCCGCTTCGCGGGCGCGGCGGCGGGTTTCCGCGCGGCGGGTTTCGTCCGCTTCGCGGGCGCGGCGGGTTTCCGCGCGGCGGCGGGCGCCGGCGCCGGCGGCGCGGGGCGCGCCTCCGCGGGCCGCGACGCCGGGGGCGAGTCGAGGCGCAGCGCGAGGCCTACGCGGAAGAGGCGCCACGCGATGACGTCGCCGACGGTCCGGGACGGCGGCGTGGGTTCCAAATATCTCCCACCGTCCATAAATCTCGCCTCGGCGCCCTGCACGCGCAACATCAGCGGCGCGGGCCCCGCGTAGGCGGCGTAGGACTCCGTCGGAGAGTCGCGCTCGCCCAGGAGGCACGCGAGCGCGTAGGCGGCCGCGTCCGGGAGCGCGGCGGCGAAGGCGTCGCCGTTCGAGCCCGACCGCGCGATGGCGCGCGGGTACATCCGCGACCGACCGAGGCTCCGCGCGCGCGCGACGCAGCGCTCGACGGCGGCGGCGGCGAACGCGCGGCGCTCGGCGTCGTCGCGCCACGTCTCGCCCGTGCGGAAGTCGAAGATGATCGCATTGATCCTTTCAAATAGTCTAAACATGGCAGCGCGCGCGCGAGGCAGGCAGCTGCGGCCGAAACGGCGATGCGGCAGCGTTCTGATCAGAGCGCAGGGACTGCCCGGTCGCGGCGCGGCGATGGATTTGTGTTTCAGGCACGATGCAAACTTGGAAGCACTGGAGCGAGGCGAGACGCGGCGCAGCAGCTCCTAGCCCGCCACTAGCAGCGCCCACCGCTCATCGAAAACCCAAGCTTCTCGGCAGCTCAGATCCACCTCGTTTAGCTCTGCAACCAAGATCGAGCATTTGCCGCATTCCGGTCGACCCTGGCCACAGGATGAGCCGTAGCTGGTGTGGATGTAAATGCGGCCCTTCCGATGAATTGAGGTTGCCCACATTACTGAGTCAGCCACAACAGCATCAAAAGTAACCTGTACTTCCAGGCTGAACGAAACCGCAGAGGAGGATGGGGGCAGCCTAGAGCAGATCTCTGGAGTAGCCGGATGGGCGCGGGCGCCTCCCTGACCTTTGGCGGCGGGACGCTGAGCGAGCTCGACGCGAAGCAGCAGATCGGCGTGTGCTACGACCTCGACGCCGAGGCCGTGTTCCACACCTACGCGGTCAGCGACGACGGCGTGCTCGTCGTGCCCTACGAGCGCTGCGCCGCCTTCGCTGCCCAGACGAAGCTTCTGGACGGGCGCGTCCTGTTCTGGAACCTGGCCCAGCTCAAGCGGGCGCGCGCGGGGCTCGAGGAAGCCTACGCGGCCTGCTGCCCGCGGCACCTCTGCGGCGCCGTGGAGGAGACGCGGCCCGCGTCGCCCGCGCGCGACCCGCGGTCGCCGCGGTCGCCGCGGCGCGCGGCCTTCGTCGATGAAGGCCCGCGCCAGCGCGCGGCGACGGGCGGCGTCGCGACGACCTGGGACCAGGTCGCCTTCGTCGCGGGCTTCGCGCGCGTCGCGCTGGAGGCCAAGGTGTCGCGCGCCTTGACCGCGTGCGGCGTCGACGGCGCGTCGTTCCGCTGCGCGGCGCTCAAGGGCGGCGAGCGCGCGCGGCGCAAGGCGGAAGCGGACTACCGCGGCTGCGTCTGCGACCTCCTCGACGTCGCGCGCGGCGAGGTCGTCTGCGACGACGAGGCGGCCATGGTCGCGGCCGTCGCGGCGCTCCGCGGCGCCGCGGACGTCGCCGTCGCGCGCGTCAAGAATTTTTGCGCCCGCCCGCTCTTCAACGGCCACCGCGGCCTGCTCGTCACCGTCGCCGTCGACTGCGACGCGGCCGGGGGCCGGTCCGCGACGCACTACTGCGAGGTCGCCGTCGTCCACCGGGATCTGAAGGCCGCGGAGCTCCGGCACGGGTCGCGCGCGGCCTACGAGTTCTTCCGCGCCTACTTTCGCGCGCCGCGGGCCGCCGCGGCGCGGCGCCTCGACGCCCTGCTCGCGCTGCCCGTCGAGGCCGCGGGCTCCGTCGGCGACCTCGTCGACCGGTTGCTGGAGGAGGACACGGACGTCGACCGCCTCCGCGACGTCGTCGCGCTGCTCGAGACGCTCGACGAGCTCGCCTGCGCGCTCCGCGTCCGCGAGCGCGTGCTCGAGCTGCTCCGCGCGGGCGGCGGCGACGCGCGGAAGCTCGAGGACGCGGCGCTGGGCATCGCGGGCGAGCTCGAGAAGCTCGGCTTCGCCTACGCGCTGCGCCGCGCCTACGCGGACGCCGCGCCCTTGGTGGCGCGCGCCGTGGCCATCAAGGAGGCGCACCGCGGCGCCTTCGACGTCACCGTCGCCGCGCCGGCGCTCCAGCTCAGCGGCATCCGCTACAAGCAGGGCCGCTACGGCGACAGCGAGGATTTGGCGCGGCGCGCGCTCCGCATCTACGAGGACGAGTACGGGTGCGACCACGCCTTCGCGATCCCCGCGCTCCGGCGCCTCGCGCTCGCGCTCGAGCGCCGCGCGACCTACGCCGAGGCCGCGGACGTCGCCGGCCGCCTCCTGGCGTCCCAGGAGCGGCAGCTCGGCAAATGGCACCTCGACGTCGCGGCGACGCTCGAGCTGCTCTCGACGCTCGAGGCGACGATGGGCCGCCACGAGGCCGCGGTGCCGCGCGCGGAGCGCGAGCTCGCGCTGAAAGAGAAGGTCCTCGGCGGGGACCACCCGACGACGGCGGCCTGCCGCCTGCGCGCGGCGACGCTCGCCATGGCCGCGGGCGGCCGCGACGGCGCCGCGGCGGCGTCGCTGGAGCGGGCCGCGCGCGACCTCGAGGACGGGCTCGGCGCCGGCCACGCGCTCGTCGGCGACGCGCTCGTCGCGCTCGGCGAGCTCCACGAGCGGGCCGCGCGCTGGGCGGACGCCGAGGCGTGCTTCGAGCGCGCGCTCGCCGCGCGCGAGGCGCACTTCGGCCCGGAGTCGCCGCCCGCCGCGGCCCTGCTCGCGTCGCTCGCGGCCGTGCGATGCCGCCACGACGGCGACCGCCGGCGGGCCGCGCCGCTCTACGAGCGGCTCCTCGCGCTCGGGGAGGCCCGGCTCGGGCCGTCGCACCCGCGGCTCGACGTGCCCCTCATGAATTTCGCCGCGGCCTACGAGGACCTGCGGCGCTACGACGACGCGGAGCGGCTCTACCGCCGCGCGCTCGCGCTCCGCGAGGCGCGCGCGGGCGGCGCGCCGTCGCCGGACGTCGCGTCGGCGCTCAACGGCGTCGCGGCGGCGCTCCGATGCCGGGGGCGCCTCGACGACGCCGAGGCGCTCTTCGCGCGGTCGCTCGCGATCACGGCCGCCGCGAACGCGGCCGAGGACCCGCCGCCGGGCGCGTCGTCGCCGCGGAGCGCCGTCGCCGCGCCGCTCCGGGGTCTGGCCGCGAATCTCGCGGACCGGGGCGCCTACGGCGACGCGGAGGCCCTGCTGCGCCGCGCGCTCAAGTTCGACGAGATGGAGCACGGCGCGGACCACCCGGACACGGTGCCCGCGCTGAGCGCGCTCGTCGACGCGCTCCTGGACCGCGCGCGGTACCGCGACGCCGAGCCCTACGCGCAGCGCATCCTCGCGATCCGCGAGCGCCGCGCGCCGGGCTCCCGGGACGTCGCCGTCGCCCTGAACCGCCTCGCCGTCGTCCTCAAGCTCCAGCGCAAGCACGACGCCGCCGACGCGCTCTACGCGCGCTGCTGCGACATTCTGGAAACCCGCGTCGGCGCGAACAGCCCCGCGTACGCGGCGGCCGTCGCGAACCGCGCGTCGCTCAAGCGCGCGACGGGCGACTTCGACGGCGCGGGCGCCCTCTACGGCGAGGCGCTGCGCATCTTCGTCGGCGCGCTCGGCGAGGACCACCCGAACGTCGCGGTGACGCGGCGGCACCTCGCGGACAACGCGAAGCTCAGGACGGGCCTCGCGCCGCGCGACGCCGCCGGCGCGTCCCCCCGCGGCGTCGATCGGACGAGCTCCTAACGCCGGCGGCACGCGTTCTGCCGGTTCGGTTCCGCGGACGCTGATTCCGAGACGTGCCCCGCGCACGCCAAGCGCAGCGTCGGAAGGGGCGGGAGCGCGCATGTCGCGGCCGCGGCCTCGTCGCCGACGTCGTTCGGGTCCCGGAGCGAGAGCCGCCGCGGGAGCAGCGCGCGCCAGAGCTCGGCGAGCTCGTCGGGCGTGCGGTGGCGGGCGCCCGGCGGCGCGCGCAGGTCGACGACCTCGGAGACGTACGCGGTCCCGAGCGGCGCGAGCGGCGACGCCGTGAAGTGGAGCGAGTCGTAGCCGAGCTTCCGCCCGAGCTCTACCAGAAAGCCGTCGTAGTGGTCCGGCAGCACGAAGCGGTCCCGGCACTTGAGCCAGGGCTCGCAGGCCGCGCGGCCCATCCGCCGGACGGCCTCGAGCCAGCGCGTCGCGTTGCCGCCGTCGCAGCGGAGCCGCGCGGCCCGGCAGGGCGCGGCCACGTTCCGGCGCGCCGCCTCCTCGAGGAGCGCGACGGCCATGGCGTTCTTGTAGGGCGCCGACAACGTGAGACCGGCGTCGTAGAATATTCCCGTGCCGCGCTGAACCGAGAACCAGACGCCGGGCCCGCTGTCGAAGTAGTCGCGCCAGCTGGTCACGGGGCCGACGCGCTCCTTGCCGTCGTAGGCCCAGCGCGACACCTCGAGGAACGTGCGCGACCGCCGCGGCGCGGCCGCGAAGAGCGACCGGACGCAGTCGCGCGGCCGCGTCGGCGGCGGCAGCCGGTCCACGCGCGCGAGCTCGCCGAGGAACCAGCCGTCGGCGCAGTCGTGCGTCGCGGGGCTCATGACGCGGCCGTGCGCGGGCGCACCGCGGGCGTAGATGATGTCGATGATCTCGTCCCAGTACCGCATCGCCGTCGCGTTGGTCCACGGTGTTGTTGGGTAGACGCGCCGGAGGTAGTCGACGATGGCCTGCGGCTCCGCGGCGGCGAGGCCGAAGAGGAGCAGCAGCGATTGCCTGCGCCTCATCAACCTATGCGCAGCCCATCACACGGGAATCCATCAACGACGGGGGAAACTAACTTCAACTAAACGACGTCCTTATCGGGCCCGGCGCCGGCGTCCGCGTCGTCGAAGTGCGCCCGTCCCTCGTGCTGCCGCGCCGTGCGGCCCGCGACGGAGGACCGCTTCTGTCGCTTCGACATCTCGACCGCGGCGCCTCGGGCGGACCCGCGCGGCGAGAAGGCCGAGAGGCGCGCCTTCGAGAAGGGCGAGCGCCGCGCGTCGACCGGGGCGGCCTTCGCCGGCGCCGGCGCGGCGGCCGGTTTCGCGAGGCGCGCGCTCGCGGTCGCGAAGGACTTGAGGCCGACGACGAAGGCGACGCGGAGCGCGACGAAGACGAAGAAGAGGGAGAGGAGCACGAGGACGAGGCGCGGGATGACGCCGATGCGGGGCTCGAGCGCGATCGCGATCGCCGTCGCCGCGCCCCAGACGAAGAGCACGAGCTCCTCGAAGAGCGCCTGCTGGAGCTCGCTCGGGAGCACGATGACGAAGGAGATGAGGAAGATGGCCACCTCCGTCGGCAGCGACGGCCGCCACCCCTCGTCCGCGAGCGCGCCCGCCACGGGCGCCGCCGCCGCGCCCCGCTCCTCCAGGCGCGCCTCGCCGAGGCAGTGCCGGCCGATGGCCGTGTGCCGGAGCTCGTCGTGCCACGAGGCCACGAAGAACGTCGACAGCGACGGCAGCCTCGTCTCGAAGGGGAAGCGGCGGATCGCCGTCGGATCCGCGAATTGCGCGTAGTGCTCCTTGAGCAGGCCCGGCAGCAGCACGCTGAAGAAGGCGACGAAGAGCGTCTCGATGACGCCGTAGAACAACACAAACGTCAGGCAGAGCTCCAGGAGGAACAGCCGCGTCGCGGGGTTGCCGACGCCCGACGCGTAGGACGCGAGGTAGTAGGCCGCGGCGGCGACGAGGGCCGCCGCCGCGACCCAGGCGACGAGATAGGCGCCGAGGGACGGCGGCAGCTTCGACGCCTCGTCGTCGTCGGCGTTGCGCTGGATCGACCGATCGTAGATGAGCTGCTCGGGCCGCGCCCACGCGGCGACGCGCTCGAACTCGTAGAGCTTCGCCGCTCGGAGCGCGACCGTGTCCTCGTCCGTCTTCCCGACGAGCGCCGCGAGGTCGTCGTCCCACGCCGCCGCGAGCTCGATGTGGGCTCGCACGACCTTCGTCGCCTCGAGGACAAAGGCCGCGCGGTCGTCGCGCCAGCGCCAGCGCCGCCGGAGCGCGCGCCGCAGGTCGACGAGCTGCGCGGCCAGCGCCGGGTCCGCCGCCGCCGCGATGGCCGCGTCGAGCTCCCCGCAGCGCGCGACGACGGCGTCGGCGACCGCGGGGCCGACGCGCGCGGCCTCGCCGTCGATCTCCGCGCGGTCGCCTGTGTGGAAACCAAATCTTCAACCCGACTTCAATGTGAGCGTATTCGAATGTTTTGACACAAGCTCTTCGGCTGGGCTTCGAGAGCTCGACAAGAACAATCGATTCGTCCAAAAATCAGCCGAATCGACTTCGATTTGACCGAGCTAGCGAATTTCAAAGTTTGGCCCCGACGTCCCAGCTCACTGGTTGATTTCCACACAGCCTGTCGCGCGCCGCGCGCCGGCCGCGCGTGAGCGACACCCAGAAGATCGCCAGCGTCGACGCGACGCCGTAGGCGTTCTCGCTCGTGCCGCCGACGCGGCGGCGCGCGACGACGGCGTCGCCGGGGACCTCGAAGCGTCTCCGCCGCGCGCCCTCGGGCCGCTCCGGCGGCGCGTCGCCGCAGCAGTGCCAGCGCAGCGCCGCGGGGTAGGGCGCGGCGAGGTAGCGGTCGAAGAGCACGCCGAAGGCCTGGATGACGGGCACGAGCAGCCCCAGCGCGATCGCGAGGCAGACCGTGGACGCGACGGAGCTGACGTCGTCGACGTCGGGCTCGTGGAACGCGCACGAGCGGCCGCACGCGTCCCAGACGCAGGCGTCGCGCCGGGCGTGGAACGGCGTCTGCCGGTCGAGGCAGGCGCGCTCCGTGCGGAACCCGTCGCAGCCCGGGTCCGGGAACTCCAGGGAGTTGCCGAGCGCGATGCCCGCGGCGAAGAAGAGGAGCTCGCAGCCCAGCTTCAGGATGCGCGCGCGCCGGGAGACGACCTCGCCCCGCACGCAGACGATGTTCACGAGCGGGTGGCTCCGCTCGAGGGCCCGGAACAGCGCGTCGAGGGGCTTGCGCTGCTCGAAGATGTGGCGGTGCCGCTGGCCGTGCATGTACGAGCGCTGGTCGACGTCGAGCCCCGCGGCGCTGTGCGACCGCGCGCGCACCGGCGGCACGAGGCGCGCGTAGACGTCCGTCAGGGCCGCCGCGACGACGCAGGCCGCGAAGAGGGCCGCGAGGGCGACGAGCATGACGCGCGACCGCCGCGCGTCGACGGGCGCCGCGAAGACCGCCGCGTAGGCGAGCGCGTCCTCGGCGTCCGCCGCGCGCGCGCCGAAGTCGTAGGGCGCGTCGAGGCTCATGCGGCACGCGCAGGCGCCGTCGACCCAGGCGCACGCGTCGTCGACCCAGGCGCCGCCTCGCAGCGCGACGCACGCGGCCTCCGTGCCGCCGCAGCCGAGCGTCACGACCGACGGCGACCCGTCGCAGGCCGCGGCGACGACGCGGCCGTCGGGGCACGTGTGGTTCACGGCGCCGAGGAAGCCGCAGGGGCACGTCGCGTTCGCCGCGTCGACGATCGCGGGGCCGAACGTCGCGTTGTACGCGATGCGCACGGTGATCGCCGCGGACGACGGCGTTGGCGCGGTCGGCGCGGGGGAGGTCGGCGCGGGGGACGGCTTGAGAGCGATCGGCGCGGGGGACGGTTCCGCGGAGCTCGGCGCGGCCGTCGCCGCGCCGCCCCGGCCCAAGACGTGGAGGTGGACCTCGTCGGCGACGTCGTCGTCGCCGACGTCGATCTTCGCGGCGACGACGTCGACGGTCGCGCCGGCGCCGGCGACGGCGTCCGGGAGCGTCACGGTGGACCCGCGGACCGCGACGTCGCGGGCGCCCGTCGCGTTGCGCGAGAGGCGCCGGGCCGCGACGGCGACGTTCTTCGACGCCGCCTCGATGGCATCCTCGCCCGCGACGGCCCCGACGAGGCTCGCGGCGCCGACGGCGTCGGCGACGGCCGCGGCGTCGCCGCGCTTGTCGCCGCCGTCGTCGAGCCGCCGCCGCCGCGCGTAGAGGCCCGAGTCGAGGACGTCGGAGACCGCGGCGACGACGGAGCCGGCGCTCGTCGGCGCGAAGCCGACGTCCCCCGAGGCGACGGCGAGGTCGAGCGCCGCCGCGAGCGCGCTCGCCGCGTCGTCCGCCGCGAGCGCGGCGGCGTCGCGCGTCGCCGCCGCGAGCGCGGCCGCGGCCTGCTCGACGAGGGGCGGCTCGCCGTCGATGGCCGCGACGACGCCCGCGACGGCGCCCACGAGCGCGCCGGACACGGCGCCGGCGCCGGCGAGCGACGCGGCGGCGACGACGGCGCGGCACGCGGCCTCGGGCGCGGCGAGCGCCGCGGCCTCGGCGAGGAGCCGGTCCGTGGCGTTTTGCAGGGCGCCACCGCCGTCGAGGGCCGCGACGTCGACGGCGTGGGACGCCTCGCCCGCGCCGCCGAGCGCGTCGACGGCGGCGGCGACGACGGCGACGCGGCCCGCCGGGAGCGCCGCGGCCGCGAGCGCCGCGCTCGCCGTCGCCGCGCGGAGCGTCGTCCGCGCGCCGTCCACTTCCGCGTAGAACGCGTAGGCCAGCGGCGGGTCCTCCGTCGCCCAGAGGCTCGTGGACGCGTCGAAGGCCGTCTCCAGCGCGACGCCCGAGGCCGGCGCGACGGCGACGACGCCGCTCGTCGGCGGCGCGGCGGCGACGAACGCGACGGCCGCGGACCCCGTCGCGCCGGCGGCGGTCGCCGAGAGCGCGAAGCGGTAGGCCGCGCCGGCGACGAGGCTCCCCGCGGGGAGCGCGAGGTCGTGGCTCGCGGCGTCGAAATACGACGCCGCGAGGCGCGTCGTCGCCCAGCCGCCGGGGCCCCGGCCGCCGGCGAGCGCGCCGGAGACGAGGGCCCAGGTCGCGTCGAACGCGCCCGCGGCCTCCGCGGACCCCGCGAGCACGACGCGCGCCGACGACGCGACGCGCGGCGCGGGCGCGGCCGCGGCCACCGCGGGCGGGTCGTCGGCGACGGCTGTATAAGTTGCGCGCGCCGCCGCGGCGCGGCCGTCGGCCGCCGAGACGACGACGGCGAACGCGTACGTCCCCGGCGGGAGCGCGCCCGGCGGCACGACGACGGTCTCGTTCGCGGGGAGCGCGAGGCCGCAGGCGCCGCAGGTCCAGTTGAAGGCGAGGCCCGCGGCGGCGCCCGCCGCGCGCTCGACGTCGCCGTCGCGGCTCGCCGCCGCGGACGCGACGAAGCCGCGCGCGGCGGAGACGACGCGGTCGCCGCCGGCGATGTCCGCGACGACGGCGGACCGCGGCACGGAGATCGCGACGACCGCGGACGCCGTCGCCGCCGCGAGGGCGTCGCGCGCCGTCACCGCGAGCGCGTAGGTCGCGCCCGCGTCGAGCGCGTAGGCCGGCAGAGGAAGCGGCGCGCGTCGCGCGACGTCGACGCGAGGCCCGTGTCGTCGCCGGCGGCGTCGCGGAGCGTCCACGCGTAGGTCACGCCCCGCTCCGCGACGGCGCGGCCGTCGCAGGCCGTCGCGATGGCCGCCGCGGCGACGTCGAGGCCCTCGGCGCGCGGCGCGACGACGTCGACGCCGCCCGCGACGGCGAGCGTCGGGGCCTCGTCGGCGGTGAGCGCGACGGGGAAGGCCGCGGACGCGGCCGTCGCGCCGAGGAAGTTCGTCAGCGTCGCGACGACGTCGACGAACGCGACGCCCGCGGCCGCGAGGGCCTCGAGGTCCGCCGCCTCGAGGCGGAAGAGCCCGTCGCCGGCCTCGGTCGCGCGCGCGGCGGCCGCGGCGAGCGCCGGCGCGGGCGCCGCCGGCCGCGGCGCCGCGGTCCAGTTGTAGGCCGCGAAGGGCCGCCCGCCGCTGCCCAGGGATTCCAGCGCGGAGAGCTCGAGGCCCCCGCAGACCGACGCCGTCGACGGCCCGGAGACGACGGCCGCGGGCGCGGCGGCCGCCGCGGGCGCGGCGGCTTCCACCGTCGCGGTCGCGGCGGGCTCGTAGCACTCGCAGCGGACTCCGGCGCAGGCGCGCCGCAGGACGCCGCCGCGGAGCGCCACGGCGCCGCCGGGTAGGACCGCGGCGTCGGCGACGGCCGCCGCGAGCGTCGCGGCGTCGGTCCACGCGCAGGCCGCGGCGCCGGCGCCGGCGAAGTCGACGACGTCCGCGCAGGGCACCGCGGCGCCGGCGACGGCGCCGGCGAGGTCCGTCGGCGCGTCGAAGGACACCGTCAGCGTCGCGCCCGAGGACGAGAAGGCGCGGCGCCGGCGGCGCCGGGAGGCCCTCGACGCCGTCGCAGGGCCCGAGCGTCGGCGCCGCGGTCGTCGGGGCCGGCGTGGGTTCCGAGGTCGCGCTCGGCCGGGCGACGGCGCGCGGCTGGGCGCGGGCGCGGGCGCGAAAGAGGGCGCCGGCGACGGCTCGGGTCGCGGCAGCGCGCTCGGCGACGCGGAGGGATTCGCGCTGGGATTCGCGGGAGCGTCCGGGTCGTCGGCGTCGCCGCAGTCGTTCTCGTACCAGGCGACCGTGTCGTCGTTCTCGGACGCCGACAACGCGTCGATGTCGCCGTCGCCGTCGACGTCGATGGCGTAGACGGAGCGAGCAGCGTTCGCCGAGTCGGTGATGACGCGCTTGGTGAAGGACTCGGAACCGTCGTTCTCGTACCACGCGATCGTGTCGTCGGTGTGGGACGCCGACAGCGCGTCGACGTCGCCGTCGCCGTCGACGTCGATCGCGTAGACGGAGCGGGCGCTGTCCGCCGAGTCGGCGATGACGCGCTGAGTGAAGGACTGCGACGCGTCGTTCTCGTACCACGCGACCACGTGGTCGTAAACGGAAGCCGACAGCGCATCCACGTCACCGTCCCCGTCGACGTCGATCGCGAAGACGGCGCGGGGGTTGTTGGGTGTGCCGACGACGCGCTCGGTGAAGGACTGCGACCCGTCGTTCTCGTACCACGCGACCGTGTTATCGGTAGCGGACGCGGACAGCGCGTCCACGTCGCCGTCGCCGTCGACGTCGATGGCGAAGACGGAGAAGACGTAGTATGCCGTGCTAGAGATGATGCGCTCCGTAGAGAGCCGGGACCCGTCGTTCTCGTACCACGAGACCGTGTCGTCTTGGGCGGACGCCGAGAGCACGTCCACGTCGCCGTCGCCGTCGACGTCGATCGCGAAGACAGAGAGGGCGTTATCAGCCAGATTCGTGATGATGCACAATGTGAAGGACTCGGATCCGTCGTTCTCGTACCACGCGACGGTGTCGTCTCCGTAGGAGGCCGACAGCGCGTCAACGTCGCCGTCGCCGTCCACGTCGATCGCAAAGACGGAGTGGGCCTCATCCGCCGAGTTGGTGATGACGCGCTGAGTGAAGGACTGGGACCCGTCGTTCTCGTACCACGCGACCGTGTCGTCTTGATGGACCGCGGACAGCGCGTCGACGTCGCCGTCGCCGTCGACGTCGATCGCGAAGACGGAATTCGCTTCCCCCGCGAGCGTCGTGATGATTCGCTCGGCGAAGGATACGCTGGCGCAGTTGTTGGTGGGCCGCGGCGTCGGCGCGTGCGCGGCGCAGTCGTTCTCGTACCACGCGACCGTGTCGTCGTCGATCGACGCCGAGAGGACGTCGACGTCGCCGTCGCCGTCGACGTCGATCGCGAAGACGCAGATGGCGCCGTTCGCGAGCGTCGTGATGACGCGCTGCGTGAAGGACTGGGACCCGTCGTTCTCGTACCACGCGACCGTGTCGTCGTAGACGGACGCCGACAGCACGTCGACGTCGCCGTCGCCGTCGAGGTCGATCGCAAAGACGCCGAGAGCGGCGTCCGCGAGCGTCGTGATGACGCGCTCGGCGAAGGACTGGGACCCGTCGTTCTCGTACCACGCGACCGTGTCGTCGTTGAAAGACGCGGAGAGCGCGTCGACGTCGCCGTCGCCGTCGACGTCGATCGCGAAGACAGAGCGGGCGCTGTCCGCCGCGTCAGTGATGACGCGCTCCGTGAAGGACTGGGACCCGTCGTTCTCGTACCACGCGACCGTGTCGTCGTAGACGGACGCCGACAGCACGTCGACGTCGCCGTCGCCGTCGACGTCGATCGCGAAGATGGAGGAGACGCCGTCCGCCGTGCTAGAGATGATGCGCTCCGTGAAGGACTGGGACCCGTCGTTCTCGTGCCACGCGACCGTGTCGTCGTTCATCGACGCCGACAGCACGTCGACATCGCCGTCGCCGTCGACGTCGATCGCGAAGACGGAGGAGGCAAAGTCCGCCGCGTCGGCAACGATGTGATCCGTGAAGGACTGGGACCCGTCGTTCTCGAACCACTCGATCGTGTCGTCGCTTACGGAGGTCGATTCGTCCGGCGCCAGCACATCGACGTCGCCGTCGCCGTCGACGTCGATCGCGAAGACGAACGTGGCTTCGTCCGCCGTGTCGGAGATGATGCGCTCCGTGAAGGACTGGGACCCGTCGTTCTCGTACCACGCGACCGTGTCGTCGATGTAGGAGGCCGATAGGACGTCGACGTCGCCGTCGCCGTCGGCGTCGATCGCGAAGACGAAGATGGCGTAGTCCGCCGTGTCGGTGATGACGTGCTCCGTGAAGGACTGGGACCCGTCGTTCTCGTACCACGCGACGGTGTCGTCTTCGTAGGACGCCGACAGCACGTCTACGTCGCCGTCGCCGTCGACGTCGATCGCGAAGACGGTGGCGACGCCGTCCGCCTTGCTAGAGAGGACGCTCGTGGTGAAGGTCCGCGCCGAGGAGAAGCCAAACGAAGACCAGAAGTTGTCGTACCAGGCGACCGTGTCGTCCTCTCTGGAGCCCGAAAGCACGTCGACGTCGCCGTCGCCGTCGACGTCGATCGCGAAGACGGAGTCGGCGCCGTCCGCCGTGTTAGAGATGACGGTCTCCGTGAACGAGACGACGCCGTCGGAGCACCCGTCGCACCCGTGGTCGTACCAAGCGACCACGTGCGCGTTGTAGTCCGCGGAGAGGACGTCCATGTCGCCGTCGCCGTCGACGTCGGCCGCGTAGACGGATTGGACGTAGGAGGCGTCTGTCGTGATGCCGTGCGTCGCGAACGCCTCGGATCCGTCGTTCTCGTACCAGGAGACCATGTTGTTCCACGCCGAGAGCGCGTCGACGTCGCCGTCGCTGTCCACGTCGATGGCGAAGACGGACGTGGCCTTGTCTGCGAGCGTCTCGATGATGTGTTTTGTGAAAGACTGGGACCCGTCGTTCTCGTACCACGCGACGGTGTCGTCTTCGTAGGACGCCGAGAGCGCGTCGACGTCGCCGTCGCCGTCGAGGTCGATCGCGTAGGCGAAGACGGAGATGGTTGCGGCGTCCGCGAGCGTCGTGATAACGCGCTCCGTGAAGGACTGCGACCCGTCGTTCTCGTACCACGCGACCGTGTCGTCATATTTGGACGCGGACAGCGCGTCGACGTCGCCGTCGCCGTCGACGTCGATGGCGTAGACTGAGCAGGCACCGTTCGCCAGCGCCGTGATGACGCGCTTCGTGAAGCCCTGGGAGCCGTCGTTCTCGTACCACGCGACCGTGTCGTCGGTGACGGACGCGGAGAGCGGGTCCACGTCGCCGTCGCCGTCGACGTCGATCGCATAGACGGAGTGGGCGGTGCCCGCCGAGTCCGTGATGACGTGCTCCGTAAAGAGCTGGGAGCCGTCGTTCTCGTACCACGCGACCGTGTCGAGGGCGGATGCTGACAGCGCGTCGACGTCGCCGTCGCCGTCGACGTCGATCGCGAAGACGTCGTCGAACCTCGAGCTGCCGCTGCCAGCGATGAGGTTCGGCTCGCTAAAGCCGGGCGACATCGACCCGTCGTTCTGGTGCCAGAACACTTTGGAGATGATGGACTCCCTGTCGTACTGGGATGCCGAGACGACGTCGACGCTGCCGTCGCCATCGAGGTCGATGGCGAAGGCGTCCGTCGCCGTGTCGACGTCGCCCACTACAATTCGCGTAAAGTCGCCGCAGCTGCCCCGCGCCGGAGCTGCGAGCCAGCCCAGGAGGATCATGAGCCGGCGGCAGCGCATGGCTAGAGGGCTGCACGGCCTTGTTCAGCTAGTTGAGGGAGAGAGCTGCCCGCCCATCGGATTCCGGTATGGGGTCAAACATGCACGCGCCGAGATGGTGCCGCGATACAGCTGTAGTGCGCGATCGCCTCTCGCTGCCCGCCGCGCGCCTCGTTGACGGGCCTCTCGCAGTTCTCTCGCGCGCTGCATCCGCCGGCGACGCACCCATGGAGCCAGAGGTGCAGCTACCTCTAGCCAAAGACGGAACGGTCTGCGTCTGCTTCGAGTGCGGCGAGCCGGGCCACTTCGGGCGCGACTGCCCCGTGCGGCTCGCCAACGGCGGGCGCCGCGGCAGGGCGCCGAAGCGCAAGCGCGTGCGCTTCGACGAGGAGGACGACGACGAGGACCCGCTGGCGAGCGGCGGCTGGTCGCGGCCCCGGCCGCCGCGCGACGACGACGACGACGACGACGACGGCGGCGGCGGCGCGCGGCCGTTCGACGACGGCGACGACGACGGCGACGACAACGTGGGCGACCGCGCGGGCGGCGACGAGGACGACGACGACGAGGACGACGACGACGAGGACGAGGCGCCCGTGCGGCGCATGACGGAGGAGGCCGTGGGCGAGGAGGACGACACGGGCGAGCGGTTCAACGAGGTCGGCGAGCGCATCGAGCCGTTCAACCTGCGGAGCGAGCGCGAGAACGACGGCTTCTTCGACGCGAACGGCAACTTCGTGTGGAAGAAGGGCGACGAGGAGCCCGACGAGTGGCTCGCGCAGATGGACGAGGCGACCATGGAGGCGGCCATCGGCGCGGCGGCGCGCCGCGCGGCCGACGACGACGGCGACGACGACGGCGGCGAGGACCCCGCGCTCATGGGCGACGACCGGAAGCGCGCGGTCGCCGCCGAGCTCGCGGCGCTCCTGGAGCCCGGCGAGAAGGTCGCCGGGGGCGTGCGGCGCCTGGGGCGCGCGCTCAAGGCCAAGGGCGCCGGCGCCGCGGAGGCCTTCGAGACGCTGAGCGGCCTCGCGGACGCGCTCGTGTCCGCGGGCCGCGCGGCGGTCTACGACGAGACGCGCGAGGACCTCGAGCGGTTCGCGGCGCCGCCGCGGGCCCTCGCGCCGGCCGGCGACGACCGCGCGTGGGAGTACCGCGCGACGGACGGCGGAGTCTACGGCCCCTACGACACGCAGACGATCCTCGACTGGCGGAGCGGCGGCTTCTTCACGGGCGACAGCGCCGTGCCCATGCGCGAGGTCGCCAGGGCCCCGGCGCCCAAGCCCGCGGCGGCCGCGGACGACCTCGCCGCGGACCTCGAGGACTCCGACGACGACGACGCGCCGCCGCCGGAGAACCCGAACCGGTGGGTCCACTCCGACGACATCGACTTCCTCGGGGACGGCGTCGAGAGCCCCCTGCCGTAACTCGTAGCTCGGGGCGGTGTGTACCGGGGGCCCTACGCGAGCGCGGCGCGCTCCGCGTCGACGGCCCGCGCGTAGCCGAGGCCCGCGGACTCGTCGAGCAGGGCCAGCAGCGTCGCCGCGGTCTCCGCGTTGGCGTCGAGGGCGGCGGCGGCCGTCGCCGCGAGCGGGTCCGGCGACGCCGCGAGCTTCTCGCGGATCTCGGGCAGCGTCGCCGCGGAGAAGCACGCCTCCGCGAGCTCGAGGAAGGCGTCGGCGTCGCGGGCGCAGGCGTCGTCGAGGAAGGGCGCCGACGCCGCGGCGCGCGCGTCGGCCACGGCCTCGAGCGCGCCGCGCGCGTCGGCCGCGGCGGCCGCGCCGGCCGCGGCGTGCGCGAGCTCCGCGGCGAGGCCGTCGAGGCAGTGGGACGTGACGACGTGGCTCGCGAGGCCCGCCGCGACGAGCGCCCGGCCGCGCACGGGCAGGCCGCTCACGAGCGCCGCGCGGCCCGCGGCGCCGCCGCGCGAGAGCTTGTACGCGGCGCCGCCGCCGCCGGGCGCGACGCCCGCGGCGCGCGCCGCCGCCCCCAGCGGCGGCACGAAGACGGCGCCGTCGGACGCGACGGCGAGGCCGTTGAGGCACAGCGCCGCGGCGCCGGGCAGGAGCAGGCCGTCGACGAGCGGCGCGACCGGCACCGCGGAGCCCGCGACGGCTTTGCAGAGCCGCGCGGTCGCGCGCGCGTCGGCGGCGGCGAACTGGCCGAAGTAGCCCTCGACGACGACGGCCTTGACGAGCCGGTTCGCGTTCCACTGCTCCACGAGCGCCGCGAGCTCCTCGCAGGCCCCGGGCGCGGCCCAGGTCGCCTCCTCGAGGACGACGCAGCGCGTGTCGACCCGCTCGCGCACCTCGACGACGGTTGAGGGGACCTCCTGCCGCACCTGGGCGAGCCGCGCCGCGCGCCGCTCGGCGACGCTGCCCAGGAGGCGTCGCGCTGCTCGCATGTCGTGCTGCTCGTCGCTTGCGGTGCTGCGCGGCAGCTCGATCGAGCTGTTCTCGTTCGCCGGGCCTCGCAAAGGGCGGCGGCGACGCGCGTCGTCGACGCCCTGGTCGACGCCGTCGTCTACAGGACTCGTCGTCACCACCTCCTCACCCCACATCGTCGCCGTTGGGAGGACTTCGAAGAATCCCCAAAAAAGGCGCGCTTACCTCCCTAGGCCGAGGAGATCGACGCGCACTCCCCGCCCGCGACCTCGGCCCAGAACGGCAGAGCCGGGAGGAGGTTCTTCGCGAGCATGAGGGGCCCGCCGTTCGGCGCGCAGGGCTCGAGGACGTTGTCGACGATGCAGAACGGCCGGTCGGCCCACCCGTACCTCACGCCCGTGACGTTGTCGCCGTCGAGCGTCGCCGTCGCGGACGCGAAGTTCGCGAGGCGCGTGCCGTTCTTTTCGTCGAAGGGACGCTGCGGCGCGATCGCCGCGGCGCGCCACGCGTCGCCGTAGCGGACCATGAGCGCGTCCGTCGGCGCGCCGGAGGCCGCGGCGCTCGGCCAGGCGCGGACGCCGTCGTCGCCGAGGAGCGCCTCGTCGAAGGCGAGGACGAGCGACCCGCCGTCGACGCGGCAGCCCGCGAGCGTCGGGCCCGCGCGCGGCGCCGCGTCGGGCGCGGCGCCGACGAGCGCGCGGTAGGCGAAGGCGAGGCGGTCGCCGACCCACTTCTTCGTCCGGGGGTGGATGGAGCCCATGAAGAACTTCGTGTAGGGCGTGTCGTTCGGCGAGCCGTCCTCCCTCTGGCACGCGTAGGGCGCGTCCGGCTCGTGGCATCGCGCCTCGGAGCCGCTCCAGGGGTCGCCGACGTCGTGGCCCGCGGCGACGAAGGTGCGCGCGTGGGCCTTGACCGCGGCCTGGGCGTGGCGGAAGGCGCCCATGGACCGCGAGAAGCCCTCGGACGTGCCGCCCGCGAGCTCGACGACGCCGAAGGGCAGCGTCGCGTCGCCCCAGGCCTCGCGCCAGCTCGTCACGAGGCGCGAGACGAGGCAGGCGTAGCCCGTGCGCTCCTCGAGGACGCCGCAGGCCCCGGGGCCGTTCTCGGCGCCGCCGTCGTCCGCGCACTGGAACAGGTTGTTCTCGCCCTGGTACCAGAGCACGCCGGCGAGGGAGTAGTTGACCCAGGGCCGGACCATGCCGTTGTACAGGGCCCCGTTCGCGTAGTCCTTGCGCTGGTAGGGCGGCCCGCCCGTGGTGTTCAGGCAGCCGGCCGATGCGTCGTAGAGCGTGGCGTTGGGCAGCCACATCTCCGCGATCGTGCCGCCCCAGGAGCTGTGCACGAGGCCGAGGGGCGCCGGGGCGCGGCCCGCGGCGCGCTCGACATCCGTGAGCGCCGCGGCGAAGAACCAGCACATGGCGGACATCTGCGCGACCGTGTTGTCGACGTCCTCGGCGCCGCCCGTCGCGCGCAGCCACCCGCCCTCGGGGAACCCGCCCGCGGGGTCGTAGGCCGGCGGCGGCGGCGCGAGGTAGCTCGCGGCGCCGTCGCTGATGTTGAGCCGCGTCTGCGTGCGCATGCGCACGTGGTCGTAGCGCCCCGCGCGCACGTCCGCGTACGTCTCGTTGCGCTCGAGCGCGAAGTTCATCACGAGCCACGCGTTCGACTGCCCCGAGCAGAAGAAGACGTCCCCGAAGGTCACGTTGGCGATGATCGTCGCGTCGGCGCCGTAGGCCGCGCGGATCGAGAAGTCGCCGCCGGCGTCGCGGGGTTTCAGCTCGACGCGCCACGCGTCCGCGTCGCCGCCGAGCGCCGCGACGGGCGACGCGTAGGTCTCGGTCTTTCCCGTTTGATCCGTCACGGTCACGGCCACGACGTCCGCGGACGCCTTCGCCACGCTCCCGTAGACGGCGACGGCGACGCCGCGCTGCAGCACCGCGCCGTCGGAGAAGACGCCGGAAAACTGGACGCCGGGAGCGGCCGCGGGCGTGCGCTTGTCGCGCGCGTCGATGTAGGCGTCGGTCAGGGCGAAGGGGTCGGGCGCCGCGAAGGTCGCCGGGAGCGCGAACAGCGCGAGCAAGGGCTTGAATACCATCATGCCGAACGCGAGGAAGAATTTGTGGCAGCCTTCAGCGAGCGGATGGTGCCGTCGAAGGTTAAGGCTGGCGGCAGACTAGTCCGCGCCTCCCCCCAAAAAAACGCACGTCAGCTTACGCCCTCGCCGACGCGCATGGCGTAGTACCACGCGGGGTTGCCCATGGTCGGCCCCGACGCCCACAGGTCCGCGCGCCGCTTCGCGTACTCGTGCTTCAGCGCGCGGTTGTTCGTCTCGACCATGGCGACCATGTTCCGGAACAGCTCGTCGGACTCGCCGACCTCGCGCAGGAAGAGCGCGACGGCCTCGACGGTGCAGACGCGGCCGGTCTTGGACTGCGTCCGCGCGTAGACGGAGACGAGGTCCGTGTCGAGCTTGACGTGGGGCAGTTTGTTGCCGAGGAGGCGGTCGAGGTGGCGCGCCATCTTCCGCGCGAGCGTCCACGTCGCGTCGACGACGACGACGTAGAACGGGGCCCCGGCGGCCGCGCCGCGCGCGGGCACGGGCGCCGCGCCGTGCGCCGCGAAGAACGAGTCGACGGTCGCCGCGCCGTCGTCGGGGAAGAGCAGCAGGCAGCGCCGCTCGGCGCAGGGCGCGCGCAGGATGGCCCCCAGCCGCGCGTCGTCGCCGCGGCGGCCGTGCACGAAGACCTCGGCGTCGTCGGGCGCGACGGCCGCGAGGACCTTGGCGTCGTCGCCCGCGCAGTAGTACTCCTTGTGGTGCGTGTAGAGCACGAAGCGCACGTCGAGCCGGAAGCGCAGCGTTTCCAAGCGCGCGCAGATGCAGTGGCCGTCGCGCGCGTTGTGCCAGCATCGTTCGCAGCGGCCGCGGGCGGCCATGTCGCGCTCCTTCGCATCGACGATGGCCTCGACGCGCAGCGCCTCTTCCTGCGCCGTGAAGCGCTTCGTGTGGTGACGCTGCTTTTTTTGCTGCTTGCTCGACTGGTCATTTTTTGGCTGCTTGCTCGGCGGCTGCTGGCCATTTGTTGGCTGCTCGGCCGGCGGCCGCTGGTCGCCGCTGGGAGACGCGCACATCGCTCCCGCTGGAGTTGTACTTCACCACAGCACGGTGCCGTGATCGAAGTAGACGTTGAGTCATATGATACAAAGTATGCTATCTGCTACATCGTCTCAAGGGGATCTTCAAGTATTACTTGAAGATCCCCTTGGTCGTCTTTTGTTCGGAAAGCCCAAACAGAAGCGTCTGCCGCCGTCGCCACCTCGCACCCACCAGCCGCTCCGTGCACCACCCGGCCTCCTCCTCTCCCCCGCTCCTCTCCTTCCTCTCCGCGCACCGCACCACCACCCGTGCACGTCGCGCACCGCAGCCCCTCGGCCGCCGTCCCATCCCACCACCACATCGTCACCGGTGCCCGCCGCGCGCCGCCGCCGCAGCCCCTCGGCCGCCGCCCCACGCACCACCACCACCGCCTCTGCCTCGCAACCCATCACGCACCACCACCGCACCATCATGGGCCTCTGCCGCGCGCTCGCCGCGCTCCTCGTCCTCGCCCTCGGCGCCGCGGCCTCCGAGGGCTTCTCCGAGGTCGCCAAACTCGTCGCGTCCGACGGCGCTGCGGCCGACCGCTTCGGAACCTCGATTTCGACGCATGGGGACCTGACCGTCGTCGGCGCGTTTCTCGACGACGACGCCGGCTCCCAATCCGGTTCGGCCTACGTCTACCGCAGGTTAGATTCCATCTCCGCGTCCAGCGACGGCGTCGTGACCCACCTCGCGTCCCTCTCCTGCCTCGGCAACGACGCCTGCCCGAGCGCGTTCACCCTCGACGAGTCCGGCATCGCGTCCGAGGTCACGCCGTCGTCGACGTTCGGCTCCGACGGCACGGTCACGCTCGTCATGGACGTCGTCACGACGGGCAGCAGCTCCGAGCTCACCGGGACGCTCTCCGTCGGCGTGGACTGCATCGACTTCCAGCTCGCGGCCGGCTTCTGCCAGGAGGCCGATTCGGCGTCGTTGTGCGCGGAGCACTCGACCGTCACGCGGACGCTCGACCCGACGACGCTCGTCGAGGCGTGCCCCGGCAGCGCGGTCCAGGACGAGAACGGCATCATCACGCTCACGCTCGGCGTCACGATCGGCGTCGGCCACTCGGACCCCTTCGACGCGCTCGCGTCCTTCGAGCACGAGGTGACGTACACCATCGACGTCGTGGACCAGGTCGCCATGTCCTCGTCCACGGCCGGCATCGACACGCAGACGGTCTCGGAGAGCCTCGACCTCGGCGTCGCCGCGCACCGCGTCGCCCTCGACTCGAGCCCCACGGCGCCCTGCGACATCTACTCCGCGTCCTCGAGCGCGACCATGGACGCGAACTCGCGCGTCTGCCTCATGCTCAACACGACGGACGAGGACTCGGAGTCCTACGTGGCATTCCTGAAAGATGCGACCGTGCGCAATCTCGACTCGGGCCTCGAGTACGCGCTCGTCTCGAACCGGAAATTCGGCCAGTCCGCCCCCGGCTACAAGTACGCCGGAGCCTGGCTCAACGACGCCCACGCGGACCTCGCGGAGCTGACCAAGGCTTACCACGACTACTTCACGTTCTTCCTCCCTCCGGGGCTCCGCCCCGACGAGGGCGCCGCGGCGAACCTCGAAGTCCAAATGGTCGTCGAGTACCACCACGTCGACACCGGCGCGCGGAAGCTCCGCCGCGCGACGCGCGAGCTCCAAGCCGCCGCGAATGAAGACTCGGCGGTCCTCCAGCTCGGAGCCTCGAACCCGTCGCTCGCGGAGGAGGGCACGGCCGGCGTGGACCTCAAGCTCGAGCTCGACGGACTTCCCATGGACGACTACCTGGCCTCCGGCGACGTCGACGAGAGCCTCGTCGCGAGCACCGTGGACGCGGCCCGGGTCATCACGGGGGACCAGGTCGAGCTCACGGGCGTCGCCGCGTCCGCCGACGGCATCTTCGTGCAGATCCACGTCTCCGGCATCGACGACGCCGGCGCGCGCTCGGTCTCGGCCGCCGTCGCGGCGGACGTGACGTCGGGCAACTTCTACTTCCGCCTCGCGTCCAACGGCCTCGTCGTGAACACCGTGGTCCTCGCCGGCGACGTCGTCGCGTACGAGGAGGCCGCGGCCATCTCCGTCGTGGACCTCGAGGTCGAGAGCGCGATCGCGTTCGAGAACCTCGACGTCTCGGCGTTCAACGACGACGCGCGCGCGCGGCTCCAGTTCAAGAAGGCCATCGTCGCGTCCGTCGCCGACGTCACGAGCACGGACCAAGTCACGAACGTCCGCGCCGTCGAGGCGCGCCGCCGCAAGCTCGAGGCGGGCGCCCTCGTCGAATACACGGTCGTCGTCACGCAGACCCTGCGCGACGCCGGCGCCGACTACGCGGAGACCTACCTGTCCGAGTTCGTCGCCGGCGTCGCCGAGGCCGCCGACGACGGCCTCTTCGTCCAAGTCCTGCAGCAGGGTGGCCAAGTCTTCGCGGACGTCGCGGTGGACGTCGAGGCCACGTCCGCGGTCCTCGAAGCGACGACCGTCGCTGCCGAGGAGCGCTCCGAGGCCTCCTCCTCTTCCGATGACGGCACCGAGTCCGCGAGCGCGGACGTGCCCATGTTCATCGGCATCGCCGGCGTCGTCGTCCTCGCGGTCGGCCTCGCCGCGCTCTACAAGGCCCGCAAGACCAACGCGGCGGTGCCTCCCGTCGTCGAGGCCGAGACCGCCAAGGCCCCCGAAGTCTGAGCGCACCGCGCTCCCGCCGAGACCAGCACGCCCTCGCGTTGCAGTGCGGCTCCGCGAAAAAAGTCCCCACCAACCCGCCGAGACCAGCACGCCCCCGCGCGCAGTGCGGCTCCGCGCCTTTTTGCCCCGCCAAGTCCCCGCCTCCACAAGTCCCTCCGATTTCGAGCCCGACGCCGTCCCGACGACGCGCCGTCCGTAGCTCTCCCCCGAAAATAATACGCTCAAAGTCCGTCGGCGGTGTGCTAGTTCGGCAGCCATCGCGACCGTCATCCGCGGTGCACCCCCGGCCGGCGCCGGCGCAAAGCAGCCCGGCATGTCCGGCATGAACTAGCGCGCAAGGTCCACTAGGTCGTGAGGCGCTCGACCGTCGCGCGGCGAGCTCGTCCCGCAGGCGCCCGACCTCGTCGTCGGGCGCCGTGCGCGCCGGCGACAGCGTCCAGCCGGGCGTCGGGCTCTTGCATCGTGCCCACCCGCCAGAAGGGCAGCAGCCCCCGTAACGCAACGATGCCCGCGCGCGTCGCGCCGGAGGCCGCGGACCTGGCGTCCGTCGTCCAGACCGTCGTGGCGACGAGCAGGTGGCGGCGCGCCGTGCGCGGCTGCACGGAATTGGACACGGAGGGCCTGGGCGGCGAGGTGGGCCTGCGGCGGCGGCTCGTGGGCCTGGCGGCGGCCGTGACCCTGGCCATCTTCGTCGGCGAGCAGTTCGTCTGGGTGACGCCCTCGGGCAAGCCCATCGGCCTCAAGTGGCTCATCTACCTCGGGACGTGGGCCGTCGTGTACACGCTGGCCTACGAGGCCGTCGCGTACGCGGCCGCGAGGTCCGTCGCACGCGACGAGGCGCGGGGCGTCGACCTCAGCGACGACAGCAAGGACCTCGCGCGCTGCGCCGTGCTCATGCGCGCGTTGATCAACCCGCTGGGGCTCGTCGGGTGCGCGTCGTGGCTCGTCTTCGTCAAGGACAGCGACGAGGGCGAGATGCGCCGCGCGTGGCTGTGGGAGATCATCTCCTTCGTCAAGCACGTCGGCCCTGAGGCGGCGTTCCTGCTGGACGTCCACGTGCGGCCGCGGCCCATGCTCCACGTCGCCGACGCGGCGCTCGGCCTCGTCGTGCCCGCGACGTACGCGACGTTCCTCGTGGCCTACTACTACGCGGGCGGCACGAACTACGAGAACGAGCGCGTGCTCTACGCGTCCCTCGACGACCCGCCGACGATTTTGGCCGCAGGCGCGCTCTGGGTGCTGTCCGTGCCGTTCTGCGTCGCGATCCATCGCGGCTACATGGAGCTCGTCGTCAAGGGCAAGCAGCGGTCCGTCTTCGCGCTGTCGCGGGCCCAGATTGAGGACATCGAGGGCGACATCCTCGACGGCTTCCGCTCGACGCCCAAGGACGACATCCTCAACGGCTGGGACGCGACGTCTCCGCAGCCCGCGGAGGAGGCCAAGGCCGCGGACGACGCCGGCGGCGCGGCGGCCGGCGCCGCCGCCGCGGACGACGCCGAGGCACCGGCCGACGACGCCGAGGCACGGGCCGACGACGCGGCGGCGGGCGACGCGGACGCGCCGGCCGCCGCGACGCCGACGGCCGCGGCGCCGCCGACCTTCGGCGACGGCACGCCGCACGGCGCCCAGCTTCCGCCGATCATTCGATGATGGAGGTTTGGGTTGGCTTGGTTGTACATTCTCTTGTTTTTCAATTTACTTGCCTTCATGTTGAAGTCGTCCCATTTATGTTGCAGCAGAGCATGATTGATGGGCGCCCCGCGCGCTAGACTATGATCTAGCGCCCGAAGCATGGGTCGCTTGAGCTTCTTGCTTGCAAGCGTCGCGCTGTCCGTGCCCGACAAGCCGCACATCGTCATCATGCTCGCGGACAATGTTGGGTGGGCGGTCGTGGAGTGGCATCGGCCGCCGGCGCTCCCGGCGCGCGAAATCAGCACGCCCAAGCTCGACGCGCTGCGGGCGTCGGGCCTGGAGCTGGACCGGCACTACACCTACAAATTCTGCTCGCCGTCGCGCTCGGCGCTCATGAGCGGCCGGCTGCCGGCGCACGTCAACGTCTACAACGACGACCCGGCGATGGCCGGCGCGGGCGCGCCGGCGCACATGCGGCTCATGCCCGCCATGTTGCGCGACGCCGGCTACCGGACCCACTTCGTCGGCAAGTGGCACCTGGGCATGGCGTCGAGGTCGCTGCAGACGCCCGCCGCGCGCGGCTTCGACACGTCGCTCGGGTATTTCCACAGCACCAACAACTACTACGACGGCACGCGCGCCGAGGGCTGCGGCGACGCGGCGCACGCGGACCTCTGGGACGGCGACGGGCCCTCCCACCTGAACGGGACGGCCTACGAGGAGCTCGTCTTCCGGGACCGCGTCGTCGACGTCGTCGAGGCGCACGACGCGGCGCGGCCCCTGTTCATTTACTACGCCCTTCACACCTCCTGCGTGGGCTACGACCCGGACGGCACGGCGGGCGGCGAGCGCGACTCGCTCCAGCCCGACCGGGCGTACTACGACAAATTTTCGTTCATCGACGACGACGACCGGAGGGCGAACGTGGCGATGGTGGCGCTGATGGACGACGTCGCGGGCGACGTCGTCGGCGCTCTGCGGACCGCGGGGTTGTGGGCCAAGACGTTGCTTTTATGGTCGTCGGACAACGGCGGCGCGGTGCACCTCGGCGGCGGCTCGAATACGTGGCCGCTCCGCGGCGGCTACTACAACAACTTCGAGGGCGGCGTCCGCGCGCCGGCCTTCCTCGCCGGCGGCGCGCTCCCGGAGGTGGCGCGGGGGAAGCTCCTCACGGAGTGGATCTACATCGCGGACTGGTACGCGACGTTCGCCCGCTTGGCCGGCGCGTCGCCCGACGACGGCGCGGTCCCGGCCGTCGACTCGCTCGACGTCTGGGACGCCATCGCGGGCGACGGCGCGTCGCCGCGCGTCGAGTGGGTCCAGACGCCGCTGGGGGAGAACGCGACGCGCGCGACGCACGGCGGCGACGCGTGCTATTTTTCCAAGCCCTACAAGCTCCTCGTGGGCTCCGTGCGCCAGAACGGCTGGCCGGGGCAGGTCCATCCGAACGTGTCCGTCGCCTGGGACTCCTTCGCGGACGTCCTCGACTGCGCCGCGGGCTGCCTCTTCGACATCGTCGCCGACCCGGAGGAGCGGCGCGACCTCGCAGCCGCGATGCCGGACACGGTCGCGGAGCTTCGGGCCAAGCTCGAGCGCGCGGCCTTCTACGACCCGGACCGCGGCGACCCGGACCCGCGCGCGTGCGCCGTCGCCGCGGCGACGGGCTACTGGGGGCCGTTCTTGCCCTAACATGCCCTCGCGCCGCGGACCTTATAAACTTCACCTTGAGTTCATGCTGACCCATTGGCGATCCGCCAGAGGATAGGCCGGCCTCCGACGCCAGCCGCGCGTACAAATGGCCGAGCTCGACAACAAGAAGAAGCGCAAGCGCGGCGACGCGGACGTCGCGCTGCAAAAGCTCGAGGAGACCGAGGAGGTCTCCGCCGAGGCCGCGCAGGCGGCCAAGGAGAAGGCGGAGGCCGCGGCGCAGGAGGCCAAGGACCGCAAGCGCGTGCAGGCGCTCGAGTACCTGCAGACCTGGGAGAACCGCGCGACGCTGCCGTGGCGCTTCAACAAGAAGCTGCAGCAGTGGTGGGTCGACCACTGGGGCTCGACGGCGCTCGTGTCCAAGGGCGAGTTCGCGCGGTTTCTCGACTACGCGGCGACGATCGCCGGCGCCGTGCGCGGCCGCCTCGCGGACGACGCGGCGGCGGCGGCGGCCGTCGAGGCCGTCGAGGACACGGCGGACCCCGCCGTGCGGGCCGTGCAGAAGAAGCGCATCCGCGCGAAGAAGCTCGCGAAGGTCCTCGAGGCCGCCGCGCCGAGTCGATGACGACGCGCGCCCGCGGCGTCCGATGCGCGCGGAGACCGCTCGAGTGATGCCCGCTCATGACAGAGCCATTCAGAATCGCTAACGGCATCGCGCGCCCGTGGTAACAGCGGGCCGCGAGATGGCCGAACTTCCTGAAACTTGACGAGAGAACCCGCCGCGTCGCCGGCTCCGAGCGGCGTTTTTGGCGGCCAATGACCTTCTTCCCGCGCAGGCGCCGCGCACGCTAGGTAGCTGGCGTCTTCTAAACCGCCGTCCGTTTCGTTGTGAGCCGATGTGGTCGTTGAAGCGGTTGTTGAAGGGCAACAAAAAGCGCGCGTGACGATGCTTGTCGTCGCGCGGCGCCTCGCGCCGCAGCGCTTCGCTCCGGCCGCGCCAGCACTGCGGCGCGCATCGTTGCTGCCGAGCGCGCACTACCTCGCCCTCGTCGCCGACGGCAAGATCACGCGCGACGAGCACCAGCTGACGGCGCTGGCGGCCCTCGACCGCGTCTACGCGGCCGTCGAGGGCTACGCGCCGCCGGCGCCGGCGCCGGCGCAGCCGTCCGGCGGCCTCGGCGGCGCCTTGGGCGCCTTCGCGCGGCACGTGGGCCTCGCGGACGCGCCCGCGGCGAAAGAGGCGCGCGGCTACGACTCCAAAGCCCCGCGCGGCGCGTACGTCCACGGCGGCGTCGGCGCGGGCAAGACCTTCACCATGGACATGTTCTTCGACCTCGCGCCCACGGCCTCGAAGCAGCGCGTCCACTTCCACGCCTTCATGCTCAGCGTGCACCGGAGGCTCCACGACCTGCGGGGCGACGATCGGATCAAACTCGTCGCGGCGGACGTGCTCCGCGAGGGCGCGCTCGTCTGCTTCGACGAGTTCCAGGTCACGGACATCGCCGACGCGCTGATCATGAAGGCGCTCTTCGAGCATCTGTTCGAGGGCGGCGCCGTCGTCGTCGCGACGAGCAACCGGCGGCCGCGCGACCTCTACGCGAACGGCATCCAGCGCCAGCTCTTCCTGCCCTTCATCCCGCTGCTCGAGGCGCGCTGCGAGGTCGTGAGCGTCGAGGATTCCGTGACGGACTACCGGCTCTGCATCGGCGCCGACGGGTCCGCGGGCGTCTATTTCCTGGAGGGCGACGCGGACGGGTTTTTGGACGCGCGGCGGAGGCTCACGAAGGAGGCGGACGACGCGGTCGCCGCGATTTTAAAGACGGAGACGGGCCGCGAGGTGCGCGTGCCCCGGGCCTTGGTGCAATCGCGCGCGTGCTGCTACCACTTCGACGAGCTCTGCCGCGCGAACGTCGGCGCCGCGGACTATCTGGCCATCGCGCGGGCCTTCGACGTCGTCTTCCTGGACGGCGTGCCCCTGATGACGACGGGCACGCTCGACGTCGCGCGGCGCTTCATCACCCTCGTCGACGCGCTCTACGAGCACGGCGTCAAGATCGTCGTCCGCGGCGCCGCGCCGCCGACGGGCCTCTTCGTCGGCGACAAGGGCGCGCGCGACGAGGCCTTCGCGTTCGACCGGACGGCGTCGCGCCTGATCGAGATGGGCTCCCTCGCCTACCTCACGAAGCAGCCGACGCGCGCGCCCGAGCCGCTCGTCGTGGCGAAGGACTAATTTTTACCGTCGTGGCGAACTTGAAGGACTAATTTTTACCGCGGCGTGAAGAGCCGGCGCGCGAAGTCGGCCGCGGGCATACAGGGCTCGCCGCGCGAGTCGAGGCCCTCCTTGCCCGCGCGGACGGCGTCGTAGGACAGCGGCGTGCAGAGGCCGAGCGGGTCCTGGGCGATTCGCTTCGTCTCCGCGTCGGCCGTCGCGAGCGCGACGTTGAGCACGGCGAGGCCCGCGACGACGGCGATGCCCGCGTTGCGCGGGCCCGCGCGGCCTTCGGCGTACGCGACGGCTCGCGGCGGCGGCGTCGCTCGTTGCCGGACGAAAGCGGACGCGGACGCGAGCAGCGAAAGCAGCGAGAGCAGCGCGGCCGCCCATCCGCGGCGGCCCATGCTCGTCGACGGCACCCAGGCTGCGAGCGCGATCGCGATGCAGACGAAGATCTGCGGGAAGCGGTAGATGCGAGCTCCTTGCACGAACTATATGTTCCGGCCCCGTGCACGCAGCCAGAGGGTGGCCATGAAGCAGACGAGCAGGAAGAAGACGCAGATGACGATGAGGATGGTGAAGGACTCCGCCATGGTTAGGCAGCGGCGGTGATGGGTAAGAGGGCGCGGCGGATGATGCCAAGCACGGCTGCGCCGGCGGTCAAGGTGCGGAGCAGGTGCCCAGCGGGGGCTGCCAGTTGCAAGCGTGCGGCGCGGATGGGCCAAATAATCCTTTGACTGCAACATCATCAACATGCCGCAGCCACAAGCGATGGCCCGCCCCTACATCAGCTTGCAGCGGCCCTAAACGACTTCAAAACGCGTCACAGAGCCGCTGAAACACGCCTTTAAAAACCATGGGCGGCAAGTCGCGCGAGAGCGCGAGACAAGAGCGCCGCCGCAAGGCCTGGTGGGAGGTGCAGACGCGCACGACGCCCGTCGCGCCGCTCGACGAGGCGACGGCGCGCGAGCTCGTCGCGGCCATCGACAAGAATCGCTCGTCGTCCTTCGGCATCGAGAAGCTCTGCCGGTTCGACCTCGACGCGCCCGTGGGCCCCGTCGCGCCGTGGGTGAAGCGGTGCGCGACGGCGGGCGGCTCTCGCTCGTGCGCTACGCGGCGCTCCGCGGCCGGCTCCAGATCGTCGCCATGCTCCTGCGCGGCGGCGCGTCCGCGGCGTCCTTCGCCGCGGGGCTCGGCGGCGGCGAGGCCGGCGCCGTCGCCGCGGCGCGCGACCCGCTCGCCGCGCTCGCCGGCCGCGAGACCGCGGCGGTCTTCGTCGCCGCGGCGCGCATGGCCGAGGGCGCGAGGGCGCGCGGCGTCGCGGCCGACTTCGCCTGGCTCTGGGTCGTCGAGACGCGCATCCAGCCGGGGAACCACCGCCGCGTCGACTGGGCCGGCTGCGGCTGCGCCGTCGCGGACCCGCTGCTCGCGCTCTGCGCGCGGCGCCGCGAGGGCGAGTGCCTGCGCTGCCCGGCCTGCGGCGCGCTCGGCGGCCTCGCCGCGCCCGTCTTCGACGCGGCGCCCGAGGTCTTCGACGTCGCCGGCGCCGCGGCAGCGTCGCGGGCCCGCTGGCTCGCGCTCGACGACAAGCGGCGGAAGAAGCGGTCGGACACGCTCCACGGCGCCTGCAGGCGCGGCGACGCGCTCAAGGTCCGGCGCCTCGTCGTCGAGGGCTGCGACGTCGACGCGCCGGACGACTGCGGCCTGACGCCGGCGCTCGTCGCGGCGCTGCGCCGCGACGCGGCGACGGTCGCCGCGCTCCGCGAAGCCGGCGCGGACGTCGACGGCGCGGCGGCCGTGTCGACGCCCGACGGCCGCCGCGTGCGCCCGGGCGAGCTCCTCGCCGCCGGGGCCGACGACGCCGTCGGCCCGGCGCCGCCGGGCCTCGAGGTCGTCGCGCTCGCGGCCGCGGACGCGTACGTCGTCCGGCGCTGCGTCTCCGGCGCCGAGGTCGCGGCGCTGCGCGCGCTCTTCGCCGCGGCGCCCCCCGCGTCCGGCGGCGGCCGCCAGTGCGGCCTCGAGCGGCGCCACTTCGTCGACGCGCGCGGCTGGCTCCGGCAGCTCGTCCGCCGCGCGCTGCCCGCCGCGCTCGTCGCGCCGCGGTGCAAGTTCGTGCGCTACGTCGACGGCGGCGCCGAGATGGCGCCCCACGTGGACCTGTCGAAGCCGACCTGCGACATTCTCGACGCGCCGCCGGGGTCCTCGACCTCGACGACGCACACCTGGGTCCTCTACCTCGAGGACTGCCCCAACGGCGGCGCGACGGCGACCCTCGCCGACGTCCGCGACCGGCTCTCGACGCTCGACGTCGTCTTCCCGGAGGTCGGCAAGCTCCTCGTCTTCCCGCACCGCCAGCCCCACGCGGGCCGACCGACGTCGCCGGAGGACCCGCCGAAGCTCATCGCGCGCGGCGAGCTGCTGATGGTGTCGTAACAGGGTCGTATTTTCCAAGAGGACGGCGTCGACGTCGCGATCCCCGGGGACGCCCTGCCAGTTCGCGAGCTCACGAGGAGTCCCAGGACGGGACGTCCTGCCGGTTCATGAACGAGCTCACGACTCGGAGGCCTCCCAGAAGTCCTCCGAGTCGGAGTCCCAGGACGAACCCTTATCCCGCGCCCTCTAGCCGACGTGCTCGAGGCGCTGCTGCTTGATGAAGTCCTCCCAGCTCCGCTCGGCGTCCTCGTCGGCGCGCTTCGCCGGCGCGGCGGGCGCGGCGGGCGCGGCGGCGGCCGTCGCCGCGCGCGGTCGCGGCGGCGCGGGCCTCGGCGGCGGCGGCTTCGCGCCCGGCGGCCGCCGCGCGAAGGACAGGTGCAGGGGCCGCGCGGCGGCCTTGATGATCTTCAGCAGCGAGTCGAAGTCGCTGTTGCGCAGGGGCGAGGGCACCGTCGCGCCGTTGACCGTCGCGAGCTCGTCGCCCTGGCGGAGCGTCGCGAGGTGCTCGCACGTCTCCCGGACCTTGGACACGATGGCGCGGCCGTGGGCCGGATCGTTGCTGAGCACGAATCCCAACCGGTCGCTCTCGAAGGTCAGGGCCAGGGGCGTCGGCGCCGCGGGCGGCGCCGGCTTCGGCGGCGCCGGCGCCGGCGCCGGGGGCGCCGCGGCCGGGGCCCGCGCGGGGGGCGGCGGCGCGCCGCCGCCGTTCTTCGCCGGGAGGGACCGCGCGAGCGCATCCATCTGGCGCTTGTTCGGCGGCGGCGGGTCCGGCCGCCGCGAGAAGCCGAGGCGGATGGGCCGCGGCGCCGCGGCGAGCCGCTGGAGCATGGGCTGGAAGGCCCGGTCGCTGAGCTTCGCGGGGACGGCGGCGCCGTTGACGCTCACGAGCTCGAAGCCCGTCGTCAGGGCGAAGGCGTGCTCGCAGGAGTCGCGCACCGCCGTGACGACGAGGCGCGCGTCGTCGCGAGCGTCGCGGCGGAGCTCCAAGCTGAAGCCGAGCTTCGGCGTCGAGAACTTGAGCTCGACGGGCTTCTCCGGCGCGTCCTTGTCGTCCGATGCGATGCTCACGGAGTTGGCGCGCCGCGGGGGCTCGCGGCGGGCGCCGCTCGCCGTCGACGACGGGCTGCGCGCGGCCGACGACGACGCGACGCTGAGCGACGAGCTCTCGAGCGACGGGCTCTCGAGCGAGAACCGGCCGCTCCCCGCGTCGTCGGCGCGCGGCGAGAGCGCCTGGGCCAGCCGCATCTGGCGCCGCGCGCTCTGGGCGCGCAGGAGCATGGAGTCGTCCGCGGCGCCGCCGGGCCCGCCGCCGCGGCGCGACGCCGCCGTCTCGCGCGAGCTCTGGGAGCTCGCGTCGTCGTCGCCCTCGTCGCGCCGCGGCGGCACGGAGTTGGACCGCCGCGGCGTCGTCCGCCGCCGCGCGAACTCGCGCCCGCCCCGCGGCGTCCCGACGTCGAGGTGCGTGCTCGACAGCACCGGGGCGGCGGCGGCGGCCCGCGGCGACGGGGCCTCGAACTTGGACCGCACGAGGTCCGCCGCGGCGCCGTGGCCGCTGACGCGCAGGAAGCTCACGACGGCGTCGAGCTCCACGAGGGACGACGCGCCCATGGGACGGAGGCTTACAGAAGCTTTCTCCTCATCGTCTGCTGTTTTGCGCGTGAAAAAATGGGCTGCGTTGGTTGAAGTCCTCAAGAATCCATTTTTTACCAGCGGCGCACGTCCTTCTCCGGGTAGGCCGGGTCGCAGCCGTGGGCCGCGACGGCGGCGGCCTCGGCGGCGACCTCGAGGGCGACGGCGTCCTCGCGCGCCTGCGCCGCCGCCGCGAGGAGGCGCTCGTAGGCCCGCCGCGCGTCCTCGGCGCGCTCCGCGGCCGCGGCCGCGGCGCCGCCCGCGGCCGCGGCGGCGTCCGCGGCCGCCGCGGCGCGCCGGCCCGCGCAGGTCACGTGGCAGAACTTGTCCATGAAGGCCGCGTTCTTGTCGCACTCGCCGCGCGCGGCCCAGTTCGGGCACTCGCCCTGCCAGTCGACGCACTTGGAGCGGATCGTCACGACGAAGGGGTTCGCGTCCGTGTCGATGTGCTGCCAGGCGAGCACGCTCTCGCGCGTCAGCGCGCCGCCGGCGCGGAGGTCCCGCGTCGCGAAGAGGTGGGACACGAAGGCCGTGCGCTCCGTCGTCTGGCCCGGCGCGAGGTCCTGCGGGTCGTAGCTCTCGGTCCCCCGGATCCACCAGGTGCGCACGGCGTGGTCGTGCTCGTTCCGGAAGACGACGGCCGTCTCGAGCTTGGGCCACATCCACGCTTCGAAGGCCGCGAGCGTCGGCCGCCGGAGGAGCTCGAAGTCGTCCCAGAGGCGCGTGCCGTTCCGCGCGAAGACGACGAAGGGGCAGCCCGCGGCGGCCGCCGCCGCGTCGATGCCGAACTTCTTCGCGATGCGGCTCGGCGACCCGTCGGGGTCGCTGAGCCTCGCCTTGGCCGTCTGCAGGACGGCCTCCCACCAGATGCCGTGCGGGTCCAGCTTGTCCGCGAAGGGGTAGGGGAAGCGCGTCTCGTAGCGCAAAAAGTCGCCGCACTCGCCCTCGTCGTAGAGGGCCAGGACGAAGTGGCGGTCCACGCGGCCGTCGTCGCCGAGCGCCGTGTCCTCGAGGTGCTTCCGGCTCCGCACGTTAATCGCGCGCGCGGCGGCCCGCTCCTGGCCCTCCGTGAGCGCCCGCGGCCGCCGGGGCCGCTGCCGCGGCGGCGGCGGCGGCGGCGGCTCGGGCCGCCGCTGCCGGCCCGTCGCGTCGTAGTGGCGCCGGTCGTCCTCGTCGCTCAGCAGCTCGAACGCCGCGACGACCTCGAGGAACCGGCGGTGCATCTCGTCGCCCTTGCCCGGGTGCTTGTCCGGGTGCGTCTCCCGCGCCTTGGCGCGGTAGGCGTTGCGCACCTGGCTCAGCGTCGCGCGCGCGCTGATGCCCAGGATCTCGTAGGGCGACCGGCTCAGCTCGACGGACTGGGGCTTGCGCGGCGGCGCCGCGCGACCGATGATGAGCGCGCAGCAAAAGGCGGCGACGGCGGCGGACCGCGCCATCGACGCGGCGACGACGCGTACGCGGCGCGCGCGCACGGCCGACGCGGCCTGTCGTTGCGGGGCGTTTGTGTGTGTTGGGCTGCCCGCCGCTCGACGCAATGTGGATAAGTTGCAGGTCAATATAGCAGTCCGGCGGCCTCAGCACCAAGCTCGCCATCTCGAGCTCTGCCACAGCATCATCAGCCAGCGCATACAGCTGCGCTTAGCACGCGCCCGCGCGGGCGGGCTCGGCGCCTCGGGCGTCCGCGACCTCGAGGTCGGCGCGAACCGCGCGTCCTTCCTCAAGGTCGCGGCGGCCATGGACGACCTCGGCTGGATCTAGGCGCGCTCGGCCGTGTCGCCCGAGGCGCGCGCGACCGTCGCTCCCGAGCCGCGCCTCCTCTTCTATGTAACGCGCCCTTCGACCTCGACACAGCTCAGAGGCTGGCCCTGTGAGCAAAATTCCGCGGCGCCCGGCGGGAGCGGGCAGGTCCAGGCGTTGCCCTCGACGCCGCAGCCGACGTACTGGTGGAACGGGAGCGCGGGCAGCGCGCCGCCGAGGCCCGGCCGCGAGCGGACGAGGTGGTTGCCCTCGATCTGGAGGACCGCGAGGTAGGCCATGTCCGCGAGCGACGCCGGGATCGTGCCCACGAGGCCGTTGTACTCGAGGTCGACGGCGACGACGCGTTTCCGGCCGCCGCGGTCCGCGCACGCGATCTCGCCGCCGAACGTCAAACACGAGCACGGGTCGTCGCGGTACTCCCCGCAGTAGGTCCAGGACGCGTTGCCGCCGGAGGCGTCGTAGAGGTCGCGCCAGGCCGCGCAGTCCGCGGCGTCGAGGCCCGCGGACTCGCCGACGCAGCCGTCCGCGGCCGCGCGCGCCGCCTCGTCCGCGCCCCAGGCCGCGTGGCGCGCGAAGACCCAGGCCGGCGTCGCCGGCGGCGGCGCGTCGCCGCGCAGGGTCGCGTGGTAATTCCGGTTGTCGTGGTCCACGGGCGCGTAGGGCCGCGCGTCCGCGGCCCAGGCCGGCGCCTCCGCGCCGGGCGAGTCGTCGCCGCAGCAGGGCAGGAGCAGGAACTCGTCGTCGCGGTCCCGCCTACGAAACGCGGCGTCTTCCCGCGCGACGCCGCGAAAGGACGCCGATACCCGCGAGTTGTCGAAGGCCCACTGGTGGTCCCCCGGCTGGCCGCCGCGCTCGTAGTGGAGCCCGCTCACGTCGCCGTGCCAGCAGGCGATGGTGTAGGGGAACTTCGACGACACGTGGTAGTGGCTGCGTTTGGGGGGAAAAGACGCTCGAGCGCAGGGCGAAGGAACGAAAGACGCGGGAGGACGCGCTAGCTGCGGTTCGACTCGGGCGTCGCCCCGAAGTGCCCCATGCAGCGGTCCAGGTCGTCCGGCTCCCGCCGGTCCGCGTCGTACTTGCCGTACAACCCGAAGCCGTCGGCGGCCCAGCCGATGAGCTTCGAGTGGCCGCTTGTCGTGTCGTCGTACATGCAGACGGGGTCGCCGTGGTAGTGGATGTCGAAGCCGCGGCCGCTGTGCTCGTTGCAGGAGTCCATCTGCCCGTCGAGCATCATGTTCTTCGCGCGGTCCCTGCCGTCCGTGGTCTCGTTGGCCTTGTCGACGCGGGGGATGTCGGGGAACATGATGGGATACATCGACAGCGCGTCGAGCGTCATCGCGAGCGCGCCGGCTCCCAGGTAGTCCGTCGCGTTCGCGCTGTACGTCGGGTCGAGGGGGATGCGGTAAGCCATTGATTGCGTGTTCCAGAGGCGCACCTGCGGGGTTCGGCGTCGCGGTCGTTGCTTCTCTCCGGGACGCGGCCGCCGCGCGCTCAGGTCGCCGCTCGGCGGGCCGCTGCCCGCGGGCTTCGGGACCTCTTCGAGGAAGACGTCGTGGTTCGGGACCGCGTCGGACCAGACGACGAGCGAGTCGTTGGTGCAGTACGCGCCTACGACGAGGCATATCGATGACGATTTTTTCCCGGTCAAAAGCTCTCGAAAATCGTCACGGCCGCAAGGACGCTGGTAGGCACCGGAGATGTGGTCGCCGTGCCACAAGAGACTCTTCCCGACGTCGCACTGGGGATACGCGGCCTTGGACGCCGCGGCGCACGGCTGGCACGCGCGGCCTTCGACGGGCTTCGCCGGGCTTCCGGCGCCTCGCGCGCGCCCGTCCCCGCGGACGGCCGCGTCGACGCCCGCGCCGTGGCGCTCGCCCGTGGCCCAGTCCACGCACACGGCGTGGCAGTGCTCCGCGGCGCCCGGCGGCAGCGGGCAGTCGAACGCGTTCGTCCGCGGGTCGTCGCTCTGGTCGTAGGCGTTCATGACCGTCGACGACAGGAAGCAGCAGTCGTCGCGCGTGCCGTAGCCGCAGCCGCGGATCTTGGAGTAGTTGATGGCCGGCAGCGGGCCGCTGAAGTTGTTGTAGGCGACCATGAGGTAGCGCAAGTCGTCGAGGTCCCCGAGCGCCGCGGGCAGCGGGCCGGCGAGCCCGCGGCCGCCGACGTCGAAGCCGACGATGCGCGCGCCGTCGGCGCTGCAGTCGACGTACTTGGGCGTGGCGCAGGGGTCGAGGCGCGCCATGGAGCCGATCTCGATGTCGCGCGGCATGCCCGGCGCCGCCGACGCGTTCTTGGGCATGGGCGCGACGATGGCGTCGTAGATGCGCAGCCAGGCCTCGCAGTCCTTGGGCGCGAGGCGCGCCGATTCGTTGACGCACGGCCCGCCGAGCCTCGCGGCGGCGGCGGGCAGGAGGGCCAGGAGGATTGGGAGGCAGCCCATTGCTCTCCCTCGCGAAGGTGTTCAACGCCGACCTCAATTTTACGACGCGACGCGCGACGACGCGAAGGTGTGCTCCCCGCGCGGCTCGCCGTCGGCCGGCGCGACGGCGCGCGCCGTGAAGGGGTCGCCGCCGAAGTCGTAGGGCGGCGGCTCGGCGACGTCGAGGCGCGCGAGGAGCCCCCGGGCGACCGCGTCGACGTCCGCGTCGATCTTGAGGGCCGCGAACTCCTCGTCCACCGCGGGCCCGCGGTTGACGATGGCCAACTTGCAGGGCGCCGGCCGGACCTTGCCGCGCTTCACCGTCGTCGCGAGGCGGAGCGGGAGCTTGGCCCACTTCGACGACGGGCACCAGGGGTCGAAGTAGTTCGCGAGCACGCCCATGCCTACGTGGAGACGGTTCCGTTCCCCCGGGCCGAGCAGGGTGGGACGCCGGCCGCGCGCTCGACCCCCAGACGACGACGAGGTCCGCCTCGCGCATGTGGCGCTTCGCGGCGCCGACGTTGTGTACGGCGTTGTCGCCCCAGGGGAAGCCGCCGGGCGTCTCGCCGAAGTCGACGGTCGAGTCGACGAGCCAGCCCGCGCCCCGCCGCGGCAGGTCGTCGCCGCGCGGCCGGCAGTTGGGGCAGGCGCGGCGCGTCACGTGGCGGCCCGCGGCGTTCGTTGCAAGGTACGTGTCGCCGTGGTACGTCACGAAGTCGCGGACGACGACGGCGCCGCAGCCCCTGGGCCGCAGGCGCCGGTCGGCCTCCCGCGCCGCCGCCCGCCCGTCGTCGCTCTCCGAGTCCGTCTCGCCCATGTCGCCGTCGCTGTCGCCGTCTTCGAAGTTTCCGCAGACTTCGACGAACGCGTTCCCGTGGAGCTCGCTGAGCTTCGCCGGCGCGAGGCCGCTCCGCAGGTGGAGCGCGTCCTCGTTCTGCGTGATGACGTGGGCGACGGTGCCGCCGGCGACGAGGGCCGCGATGGCCCGGTGCGCGAGCGTCGGCGCCGCGCCCGGGAGCCGCCAGTACATCGACGCGTCCCAGGGCGGCGGCGCGGCGCCCTTCGTCGCGCCGGGCTCGCCGCTCGCGAGGCCCTTGGCGACGGCCTCGGTCCAGATGCCGTCGGGCCCGCGGTAGTCGCGGATCTGCGCGTTCGTCGAGATGCCGGCGCCCGTGACGAAGACGACGTGCGACGCGGCTTGGATAAGAGCCGCCAGCGCGTCGAGCTCGGCCTCGAGGCCCTTGCGCCGCTTCGACGAGCGCGTCATGGTGGCGGGTTTGCAAGCGGCACAACGCGACGGGCAGCACTGCGTCAGGGAGAAGAGAGAAGCGACGGAGCGAGGCGCTCACATCAGCCGAGCTCTGCCGCAAAACTTCAAGAATCGCTGGTGCACTGCTCTTGCTGCTGACTCGATAGCCTGAGCCCGGCGATGGCAGCGTCATCGCGCCGTTGCGGCCTCCTTCTAGGCCTCGCTGCCACCACTCGTGCGCTGCAGGCACCAGCGCGGTCATCGCTTGCACCGCGCCACCAAAAACGCCACGCGTCGCCGGCGGACTGGCCCAGCGCCCTCGCCGAGGCCTGCGACGCGGACTACGAGGAGGAGACCATGAGCGTCGGCTCCGCCGCGGCGCTCGTCGCCGGCACGACCGTCGGCGCCGGCGTGCTCGCGCTGCCGGCGGCGACGCGCGGCGCGGGCTTCGTCGCGTCGAGCGGCGTGCTCGTCGCGTCGTGGGCGTTCATGGCCGTCGCCGCGCTCCTCGTCGCGGAGACGTCCGTCGGCGTCGTCTGCGCGACGGGCCGCGTCGACCTGGGCTTCCTGGCGACGGTGCGGTCGCTCTGCGGGCCGCGCGTCGGGTCCGTGGCGGGCGCGGCCTACGCGTTCATCCACTACGCGCTCTTGGTCGCGTACGCGGCGCAGGGCGGCGCGCTGCTGGCGGGCGCCGTCGGCGCGGACCCGGCCCTCGGCGCCGTGGCCTTCTCCGGCGTGCTGGGGGGGACCGTGGCCTTCGGGTCCGGCGACGTCGTCGACGCGGTCAACAACGCGTTCGTCGTCGTCGTCGTCGCGTCCTTTTCGGCGCTCCTGTGCCTCGGCTCGGGCGAGTTCGACGCGGGCCGGCTCCTCGCGACGTCCGGCGACGCGGGTGCGGCCTTCGGCGCCGTGCCCATCTCCATCCTCGCGCTCGTGTACCACAACGTCGTGCCGCTCGTCGCGACGCGGCTCAAAGGCGACCGGCCGAAGATCGCGGCCGCGATCCTCGCCGGCTCGGCCGTGCCCCTGGTCATGTTCCTCCTCTGGAACGGCCTCATCCTGGGCTCCGTGGACGGCGACGCCGTCGCCGCGGCGGGCGGCGACCCCGTCGCCGCGCTCGTCGCCGCGGAGGGCGGCGCGGCCGCGCCCGCGCTCGGGCCTACGGTCGCGCTCTTCAGCCTCTCGGCCGTCGTCACGTCCTTCGTCGGCTTCTATTTCGGGCTGCGCACCTACCTGCGGGACCTCTTCCTCGGCGACGGCGGCGGCGGCCCGCTCGCGGACGCCGCGGAGAGCGAGGTCCTGCTCGCGGCGCTCGTCCTCGCGCCGCCGACGCTCGTCGCCTGCGTCGACCCGAAGATCTTCCTCCCGGCGCTCGACGCCGCGGGCACCTTCGGCATCACGACGCTCTTCGGCATCATCCCGGCCGTCGCGGCCTACCGGCAGCGCGAAGGGGCCGCGGACGGCGAGGTCTACGTCCCCGGCGGCGCCGCGACGCTGGGGGCGATGGTCGCCATCTCCGCGGCCGTCCTCGGCGAGGGCGTGCTCGACGGCGTGGGGGTGCTGTAGCTAACATCTTAGGGAAACGATCAGCTCGCGCGCGGCCGCCGGCGCCGCCGCCGCGGCTTCGCGGCCTTGCCCGCCTTGGCGCCGCTCCGCTCGAGGAGCGCGAGGCACGCCTTGCCGCGGAGGCGCGTCCGCCCGATGTGCTCGAGGCACACGTCGAGCGCCGTCGCGCCGCGCTCGTCGCGCTCCGCCGCGGACGCGCCGGCCTCGAGGAGCGGCGCGACGAGGTCCGGCTCGCCCGCGCGCGCCGCGAGGTGCAGCGGCGTCTGGCCGTAGCGATTCGGCGCGTCGAGGACGGCCCCGCGCCCGACGGCGCCGAGCAGGAGCCGGAGCACGGCCGCGTGCCGCCCGACGATCGCCGCGTGGAGCGGCGTGAACCGGTCGCGGTCCGCGCGGTGCGCGACGACGGCCGACGGCGCCGCCGCCGGCGCCGCGGCGAGCTCGACGGCGAGGAGCCGCGCGACGACGTCGGCGCGGCCCTTGAGCGCCGCGACGTAGAGCGGGTGCTCGTGGCGGTGGTTCGGCATGCCGAGCGACTCCCCTAAGAACGGCGACGGCGCCGAGAGCGCGGCGACGGCGGCGCCCGCGCCCTGCTCCGCGGCGCGCACGAGGGCCGTCGAGCCCGCGTGGTCGCGGTGGAGCGGGTCCGCACCGAACGCCACGAGCGCCGCGCAGGCCGCCGCGTCGTCGCGGAGCGCCGCGGCGTGGAGCGGCGCGTGCTTCCGGCCGTCGACGGCCTCGAGCGCGGCCGCGAGGACCTCCGGCGTCGCGGCGCAGCGCGCGCGGAGCGCGCCGAGCTCCGCGACGGACGCGACGGCGAGGTCGACGGTCTCGACCCCGACGACGTGCCTCGCGACGACGTCGGCCGCCGCGGCGCCGAGGAACGTCGTTTCGACGACGGCGATGGTCCGCGGCGCGGGCGGCGGGTCGCCGTCGCCGTCGACGAGGCAGCCGCCGAGGAAGAGGACCTCGAGGCTCGGCAGCGCGCCGCGCGCGACGGCCCCGAGCAGCGCCGACGACACCGTGCCGTTCGTGAGGCCGAGGAGGCGCAGGCCCCGCGCCGTGGGCGCGCGCGGCGCGAGCCAGAGCACGTCGCCGATGTGCAGCGCCTCGAGGCCCTGCTTCGCCAGCGCGTCGCGCGCGACCGCGTCGCCGAGGCAGAAGCACTTGGACGCGACGACGGCACGCGCCGCCGCCGCCGCGACGAGCAGCTCCTCGGAGCGCACGTTGCCGTGGCGGAACCGCGCGCAGCGCATCGCGCCGGCGAGGGGCAGGAAGCGGTCCAGCGCTACGCGGCGGCCGGTGAAGTGGAAGCTCAGCTCCGTCGACCGCGCGAGCGCGAGGACGCCGCGGCTCGCGCCGCGCAGGTTGCCGAGGTCGCGCGGCGTCCGCGCGCTGAGGAAGAGGCAGCTGCGGACGAGCTCCTCGGGCAGCGTTGCCAGCGCGCCGAGCGACGACATTGCCAGCACTCGATGACGAGGAGGCTGTGGAGCTCCGGAGAGCGGTCCGGGAGGGCCTCCTTGAGGTCAAGAAACCTGATGAGGTCGATATTGATGAGGCTGCCGAAGCGAGCAGCCATGGGCTGCCCAATGGTGGAGGCGGTGCAGCACAGCTCGTGAGACCATGCGGCGCCTCTCGGCGCTCCTCGTCGCCGCGGCGGCCCGGGCCTACGAGTTTTCCGCGCCGCACGTCGTCACCGCCGACGATTTGGTCCGCACCCTGTGCCTGGCCGACGTCGACGGCGACGGCGACGTCGACTTCCTCGCGGCCTTCGACGCGACCGTCGCGTGGTACGCCAACGTCGCCCTGAGCTTCAGCGCGAACGTCATCGGCACCGCCGCGGACGACGCGCGCGGCGAACGCCATGCCCTACCCCGAGGCCTGTCGAGCCGTCGACGTCCGCCTGACCAAGGCGCTCTACGCGTCGGCGCAGTTCGGCGCGACGGCCGCGTGCCTCTACGGCCCGGCGACGTGTGCCTTCGCGCCGCTGCTGGGCATCGAGATCGCCGCGTTCATGATGACCGCCGTGCGGAAGCGGTGGGTCACGTCGTCGGCGTACCACGGCGTCTACGCGTCGGCGCTCCTCGCGAACTACGCGCTCGCCGCCGCGCTCAGCGTCCGCGCGCTCGCGGCCGGCCGCACCTGGCCCCTCTCATTCCTCCTCGCGACGAACCTCGCGCAGCGCCTCCGGGTCGGGCGCGGCGTGCCGCCCGCCTGGGCCTGGGTCGCCGCGGTGGGCGCGACGGAGGCCGCGCGCGCCGTCGCGCCCCCGCTCGCGCGTCGCGCGGGCGCGGACGCCTGGCTCGCCGTCGGCGCGCGGGCGCTCGCCGCCCCCCTCGCCCTCCGGCTTGCCTGGTGGATCCACGCGAACGCGAGGATGCTGGCCTGGACGCTGGGGTGGCCGACGCCCCGATCCACGCCCGCGCTCTTCGCGAGCCTCCACCCCATCTTCTCCAAATCCGGTCGTTATGCTATGTAGGCTGATACCACCTTTTAAGCCCAGCAGTCCAGTTCGACGCCGCCGCGCGTGTCCGCGACGGCGATGAGCGAGAGAAGGGCGCCGAATTGCCGGCCGTGGCGGTCGCCGACGCGGTGGAGCTCGCGCGTGCTCCGGCAGGCGAGGATCTCCGGGAGCAGGTCGGAACCGAACGTCTTGCGGCCGTCGAAGAAGAGGTCGCCGACGACCTACCGAACGCGTCGGTGACGACTTTTCGTCGTTTTCCCGGCCAAAATCTCTCGAAAATTGTCAGGACGCCGCCGAGGACGCGACACTCGACCTGGTGGTACTCCGCGCAGAGTAATCGCAGCGCGGCGTGGTCCGCCGTGACGCGCTCGAGGAGGTCGACGAAGCGGCGCGCGGAGAAGACGGGCACGCGCGCGCGCCCGTCCGAGAGGTTGAAGAGGCAGACGAGCGACGCCGTCAGCGCGTCGGAGAACTCGAGGCCGTCGCGGTCCGTCGCGCCCGACGCTCTCACGACGAAGCAGTCCCGGAGCGGCGGGAGCGTCGCCGCGAGGACGAGGATCCACCGGATGTTCGTCGACGCCGCGGGCACGTCCTGCAGCCAGCGCAGGTACTTTTGGTACTTGCAGCCCGGCGACGGCGCGGCTCGCAGCGCGGCGGCGTGGCGCGCGAGCGCCGCGGCGACGCGCTCGCGGTCGCCGGCCGCGTCGCCGAGCGCCTCGCGGAGCGCGCCGCGGCGGAACGCGTCCGTCTTTCTAGCGCCGAGCCGCGACGACCACTTCCGGCCCAGGGACGGCGGCAGCGCCGCGGCGATGATGCAGCGGGCCCAGACGTCGCGCGGCACGCTCGAATCTCGCCGGAGGGCTCGCACGGCGGCGATGGCCGAGAGCCCGTCGCAGGCGTACTCGATGATGAGCTGGACGAGCTCCTCCGGCAGCGGCTCCACGGGATCGTCGGCGGCGCGCGACGCGCCGAGCGCCGCGGCGCCGACGCCCATGTCGAGGAACGCTGCGCAATGAGAGCAGCCCGCTCCACGAGCGCTCCGAGCCCGCTTCAGTTTTTGCGGCATCATTGACCTTTTGGCACAGCGAGAAGCATGGCACTTAGCATGCGGACCGCATTGGCCCTCGCCCTCGCGACGGCGGCTGCCCAGCCGTCGAACTCGACCTATTACGGCATGTACAAGGCGACGTGGGCGACGTCGGACCCCATCCACACGACCTACCCCTTCCTCACGGAGCTTTTGGGCAACCTGCCCACGGACAACAACTGTCCCAATCTGACCTGCGCCTGCGGCACGCAGGGCCGCACGGAGCTCAACGGCACGCACGGGTTCGGGAGCGAGGACCACTTCGGCGTCCACACCGTCGAGGCCGCGGGCGTCAACGGGAGCCGGCTCCGCGCGTCAGGCGCGTATTCGCTCGAGGAGATCGAGGCGATCTGGGGCGCGGCGCTCGGCGAGATGGACGCCTACGACACGTTCCTCGATAACCATCTCGCGCTCTGGGCCCCGGACCTGGCCCCCTACGTCGAGCGCTTCCAGGCCGCGGCCGTGCCGGCGCTCGGCCTCCGGTGGGCGTTCCGAGGCGAGCGCTACGCGAGCCTCCTGGTCCACGTGCCCAAGTCCCAGGTCGTCCTCGAGCTCATCTCGCAGACCGCGCCGCCGGGCGTCCGCCAGCGTCCTGCATCCGTGGCGGCTTTCGAGAAATTTTGACCGGCAAAACGATGAAAGATCTTTACCGACGCATGTGGTAGGCGTCCGCTGGGTCGCCGTCGACGAGGTCCGCCACCGCTTCGAGGACGGGCCGCCGGCCGTGGCCGCCGGGCGCCTCGAGCCGCTCCACGTGAGCCGCTTCGCGGCGGATCTCGACGTCATCGAGGTCTTCTACGACCGGGTCCTCGGCGAGAAGCCGAGCGCCGTCGACTTTCCGCTCGACGAGGCGGACCCGACGTCGAAGCGCCTCGTCTACGGCGGGCCGGGCTCGTTCACGCCCGACGTCGCGCTCGTCTTCGTGACGCGCGCCGAGCCCTCGAACCGCGCGCGCTCCGCGTCCTGGTTCCAGCGCTACGCCGTCGCCGTCGGCGAGCACTACATGCGCAACTACACGGACTGCTGGCCCGTCTGGGGCGACGACCGGCGTCCCGCGACGATGTTCGACCGGGAACGCGACGGAACGTCCCGTAGGCGACAACCACGTCGCGGTCCAGATGAACCGCGTGACCCCGGGCGCGCCGACGCTCGACGACGTCGTCGCGAACCTCGACGCCATGGGCTGGCACCTGCACCACCCGTTCAAGGGCGCGTGCAAGGCGCCCGGCGACTGCGGGCCGAGCGACATCTACCTCATGGACCCGAGCGGCTGGACGACGCAGCTCGTGTCGCCCGTGGGCTTCAAGAATACGACGCTCCCGGGCGCGGACGTCGACAGCGGCGGCCTCTCGGGCTACTGCTTCGAGTTCTGCGAGCACTTACGCGCGCCGTGCGAGTAAAAGGCGCGTTTAGACGACGGCGCTCTGCCGCCAGTACAAGTAAAAGGCGCGTTTAAACGACGGCGCTCTGCCGCCAGCGCGCGCCGTCGAGCGCGTCGTCCGGCGGCGCGGCGAGCGCGCCGGCCTTGGGCGGCGGCAGGCTCGACCGGCGCACGGTGCTCTTGCGGAGCGGCGGCGCGGCCCGGGCGCCCGGCGCCGCCGCGGCATCGACGGCCGGCGGCCGCACGGACAGCGACCGGCGGATCTTCCGGTAGGCCGCGCGCGCGGACGAGCCGAGCGAGCCCGTGGTCTCGACGACCTTCTCGAGGGGCGTCTGGTGCACGTCCTCCCAGTGGCGCTGGAGCACCTCGGCGCTCGGCGCGCGCATCCAGCACGTCGGGCAGATGAAGCCCGACGCGATGACCGCCGGGTGCTGCGGGCTCGGCGCCGCGGGCGGGCACGCGCGCGCGCCGGCCGCGGCCCGGTGCCGCGAGCCGAAGCGGCTCCGCGCGGGCGTCGCCGCCGCCGCGGGCGTCGCCGGCGCGTCCACGGCTTCCGCCTCGGGCGTCGGCGGGAGCGGCGCGCCCGGCGGCGGGAGCGCCGCGGGCGACAGCATCGCCATGAGCTCCGCGGACGTCGGCGCGGAGAGCAGGTCCGGGTCCGCGGGCTTGGGCGTCGCGGCGCCGGCGTCGCCGAGGGCCTCGGCCCTCGCCTCCTCGGCGCGCAGCCGCTCGCCGGCCTCCCGCGCCTCCTTGAGCTTCGCCCAGAGCGAGTCGCGCTCCTGCTCCTGCGCCTCCAGCTGATCGACGATGTTCGAGCCGCGGCGCTTGAAGCTCCCGAGGTCGAGCTTGTTCAAAGAGGACGGCGAGTCCATGGTCGGGTGTTGGTGCGCTGCGGCTCGCGCGGAGAACGGGTCGGGCTCCTGCGGCGGCGGCGCGCGCGCAAGACGAGAACAGGCAAGCCGATGCTGATTGGGGCTTCCTTGAAAGTAAGGCCTTCGGCAAAAGTAGATGCTGAAGTCTCGGTGAACAGCAACAAGTTCAGGAATATAGCAATTCCTTTCGTTTCCAAGACGCGAAAGCCAGGCGCCTCGCACGTGGGCGCGCGCCGGCCGTGGCGTAGCCGCAGCCGCAGCCTCGCGCGACGCCGACGCGCGCGGCCCACGCCACGGCGGTGACGGCGGTGGCTGCCCCCGCACACGTGGGCAGCCCGGATCCGCAATACGCGTAAACCCATGTCGGCGCGCTCCATGGACGCGGCCGACGTCGCGCTCCTGCCGAGCGCGAGCCCGCGCGCCGCGAGGAGCCCGTCGACGAAGCGGCCGCGGAGCGACAGCCTCGACGCCCTCGAGGCGAGCCTCCGCGGCGGCCGCGCGGCGACGGGCGCCGAGGCGAGCCTCCGGCGCGGCGACGACGACGCGTCGAGCGCGACGAAGAAGCGGCGGGGCCGCAAGCCCATGAACCTGAGCACGGAGGAGCGCGCGACGCTCACGCGCGCGCGGAACCGGCTCCACGCGCAGTCGACGCGGCGCCGCAAAAAAATCGTCGCCGAGTACGCGCGGCGGCGGTGCGACGAGATCTTGGCCGAGTACGCCGGGGCGGGCGACGCGCCGACGCGCGAGATGGTCGTCGCCATGCTCGAGCTCGACGGCGACGGCGTCACGCGGCGGGCCATCCTCAACAAGTTTTTAGAACTTCTCTTCAACGGCGCGTCGCAGCCGAGCGGCTTCGCGGACCTCGCGGCCTGCGGCGACGCCTTCGAGCTGCGCCTGCCCGCGGCCATTCACCGCGCGTCGGCGGCGAGCCACGCGCCGCCGGGCCTCGACCCGGGCAAGGCGTCGCGCGCGGGGACCGCGGTCGCGCTCCGGGGCGTCGAGGCGCTCGCGTTCGAGGCCGCGTGCGTCCGGTCGTTCCTCGACGGCTTGCGGCGCGGGCCGTCCGGCGCGGGCCCCGTCTCGGCGATCGACGTCGAGTGCGCCCTCGCCGAGGACGCGCACGCGTCGGCCGTGGGCGACGTCTTCGCGTCGGACTTCCGCTACGCGACGCGGGGCCTCGTGAACGCGGGCTTCCCGCGCGAGCTCGAGGTCCGCGGGGCGCTGCGGGCCCGCTTCAACGTGCGCGCTAGACTCAGCGACCTCGAGCTCTCCTACGACGCGGGCGCCGTCGCCGCGGCCGTCGCGGACCTCGGCGCGCCGCCGGGCCGCGCGCCCGACGCCGCGGCGCCCCGCGGCTCCGCGCCGCCGGCCGACGACGGTCTTCACGGCGCCGCGCCGGCGCCGGCGCCGGCCGCGGCCCTCGGCGCGCCCAAGCTCTTCCCCTTCTGCGGCGACGACCTCCCCTTCGCGATGCGCTGCGTCGAGGACATCTTCTCGTCCAACGGCCTCGCCGCCAACGGCGACGACGCGCCGCCGCGGCCCCCGGCGGCGGAGATCGCCCTCCTCCAGGCCCTCTGGGGCGGCGGCCTCCCGGCCGACGGCGGCTGAAGGGCCCGCCGCGCTCTCTTCCACTCTGTTTTGTCCGTTGTACCCCGCTGTCCCCCCAACCCCGTCGCTCGCCCCGTGTGCGTGTGCAACCTGATAAACACTGTGTCGTTTCTAGAGTGGAGGGTGCTGCCGGGCTGGCGGGCTGGCGGAGCGTCGGAGCTGGTACAATTGGGCAAACTTGTCGCGATTGAAGCCGTCGGTGAAGTCGTGCCCGGTTCAGCCCGATGACGCGGCCAGCGGAGTCGATGATGTTCGTCGCCATTAATTAGCGCTGCACACCGCACCGTTACCGCTACACACCACACCGCTACCATTAATTAGCGCTGCACACCGTTACTTCTCCGCCGCCGCGGCGCCGGGACACGCTCCCGCCGCCGGACGCGCGGCGGAGGCGGCTCGAGACGACGCTCCGGCTGCTGCGGCGGAGCTGCGAGCTCGGGCTCTACGTCGCGCCCCTGGCCCTGAGCCGCGTCGCCGTCGAGGCCTGCAAGCTCGTCGGCATCGCCGGCGCCGAGGAGCGGTGGTGGGACTACGCGCTCTGGTCCGTCGAGGGCATGGGGCCGACGGCCGTCAAGCTCTGCCAGTGGGCGGCCGGGCGGCCGGACCTCTTCCCCGCCGCGGCGACGAAGCGCTTCTCCCGGCTGCACGACGCGGTCCGCCCCCACGCCTTCCACCACACGGACCGGGCCCTCGCCGCGGCGCTGGGGGCGGACTGGCGCGACACGCTCGAGCTCGACGAGCGCCGGTTGTTGGGCTCGGGCTGCATCGCGCAGGTCTACGCGGGCACGCACGACGGCCAGCGGGTCGCCGTCAAGGTCGTCCACCCGGGCGTGCGCGAGGCCGTGGAGACGGACATGGCGCTCCTCGCGTTCTGCGTCGGCTGCGGCGAGCGGTTCGCGCCCGGCGCGTTCCGCTACCTCGCCGTCGGCGGCTCCGTGCACCGCTTCGGGGCCATCATGCGGTCCCAGCTCGACCTGCGGACCGAGGCGTCGAACCTGGAGCGGCTCCACGCCCACTTCGTGCGCGACGACTCCGTCGTCGTGCCGCGGCCCGTCGGCCGGCGGCGGTCGCCGGACGTGCTCGTCGAGGAGTTCGTCGCGGGCGTGCCCGTGCTCGACTTCGCCCGGGGCGACGAGGCGCGGGCGGCGAAGATCGCCGAGGCCGGCGCGCGCGCCGTGCTGAAGATGGTGCTCCACCACAACTTCGTCCACGGGGACCTGCACCCCGGCAACATGCTCGTCAACGACCGCGCGCAGCTCGTGCTCCTCGACGCGGGCATCTGCGTCGAGATCGGCGACCGGGCCCACGAGGACATGGTGTCGATCCTCAAGGCCATGCTCGAGGCGCGCGGCGCCGACGCGGGGCGCCTCATCCTGGGCGCGCACGCGAACCGCGGCGATTTCGGCGCGATAGACCGCGAGAGCGAGGCGCGCTTCGTCACGGGCATCGACGAGATGGTCGCGCGGTCGCGGGACCAGCCCATCTTCGAGTCCATGGCGGAGTACATGTCCACGATCTGCGGCCTCGCGGTGTCGCACCGCGTCGTCCTCGACGCGTCCTTCGTGTCCGTCGCGCTCGCCATCAAGATCATGGAGGGGCTGTGCCTGGGCATCAGCCCGGACTTCCCCTTCCTCGAGATCGCCGCGCCCATGTTCCTGCAGGCCCAGATGACGCGGTCGTCCCAGCGCGAGCTCGGCCGCCTCTCGGCCTGGTCGCGCGGCGTCCTCGAGGACATCAAGGCCAAGGAGGGGCTGGCGTAACTTAGCACATAGATGTGATGTTGACCAAGTTATTGAAGGGGATAGGCTGGGGATGCGCGCCCGACTGCCAGTGCCGTCCGGGGATGTTGCACATCATCATCCACTCAAAAGCTGGCCCGGGTCCGGCGCGCAATGGACGAAGACGCTGCACGGAAATGCGTGCTTATAAAGACCATCATTCGCCGACGCGATGTCGGCTCCGACGAGCGCGCAGCTACTTATGCCTTTCTACTGTGCGCGGCCCGGTCGGCGCGCTCGAGCCCTCCGAGTCAAAGGCGGAGTGCCAGGCGGCAGCGCTCGAAACTCCAGTTGTGTCGCCTCCCGCACGATGTGATCCAGCACATCGCGCGACTCGCCTACGCGTCCCCGTATGTGGCCGAATTTACCACGGACTGGAACAGACCCTGGACTTTCGATTACCTGATGCGCAACCGTCTTATGGAGCTGGACTGCCGCATGTCGGAGCTCGCTGTTACGAGCGTTGCTTTTCGCGCTGATCACTCTCTCGATCACCTCGCGTTGGCCCGACCCATCATCAATTCTCTCGTCTACCTGGAGTTCACTCTCTCACTTGTTTGGTTCGGCACGTGCTTTTATTGTCAGTACGGTGGTTCGGCGATGATGTTGCGATTCTTTATGGAAGAAGACGAACTGGGAAACGAACTCACAGGAGACCCGCAAGACGACGCTCGTGTGGGTTTGTTCGTGGATGATCAGTTCTATGGGGTTCCAGCCTTCGGTAATAATTGGTCTTACTACGAGGACCCTGTGACAGTCGGCCTTCTCGTTGACACGGTCCGCGGCTGCGTGACTTTCCACATGAACGACATCGACGGTCCATGCCTGCCATTGGGCGGCTCAGACTGGAAGCAATCGGGCGTTTTTGTTTACGTCGCCGACTTTGTTGATTCGCCCAGTCTCGAAGAACCCCCCACGGAGGTTACCGTATCTACGCCGCCATGTCCGCCCTCACTACTGCGCGCGGCCGTTCCCAAGAGCGCCGATGAGCACACAGCTGACGCTTCGCTTACGCACGTTCGAGGCGACCACCACGTCCATGACATCGCCCGACGCGACCTCGCAAGAGCGTTTGATAGTTTCATGTAAGAAAACTGTGAATTTAGTACAAAACGCCCCTCGGGGGCCCTCAAGTGTTGAACGTTCGAACACGTGTTAGGCGGGCGGGGCGCCGGCGTCCTCCCCGGGCGGCGGGTTCGCCTCCGCGGCGGGCGCCTCGTCCCCCGCGGCGTCCTCGTCGTCGTCCGCGGGCGCCTCGTCGTCGTCGCCGTCCGCGGCGCGGTCGCCGTCGTCCGCGGCGCGGCCGCCGCCCGCGCGGACGACGCCGACGTCCCCCCCGCCGAGCTGGACGCCCGCGGCGACGCGGACGCCGTCGGCGACGACGACGACGGAGCTCGGCGACACGGGCGCGAGCTCGACGTCGCCCGGCGCGGCGCGGCGCGCGGCGCTCCTCGACGGCCGCCGGCTCCGGGACGGCGACCGCGCGCCCGGCGACGGCGGCCGCGGCGGCCGCGGGTGGACGCGGGGGATGGCGACCTGCTTGCACATGGGGCAGGAGTTGCGCCCCCGGAGCCAGGGGCCGATGCAGTCGCCGTGGAAGAGGTGGCCGCACCGCGGGAGCGCGACCTGGGCAGCACAAGAGAGATTCAACGTCGCTTCAACGTGAGTGTTTCGCGCGCGCGCGTTACGAAAAACACATCCACGCTTCGAGACCGTTCCGAGAGATGATCGCTCGTCGAAAAATCAGCCGAAACGAGTGGAAAATGGCCGAGATCGGAGACTTTGAAGTTGGGAATTTCGCTCTCTTGTCCTGCCCTGAGCGCGACGGCGGGCTCCGCGTCGTCGCCCGCGAGGTCCGAGAGGCAGATGGCGCAGATGTCGTCGTCGCCCGCGGCGCCGGCGACGCCCGCGTCGAGGCCCTCGCAGAGCGCGGCGACGGCGGCGTCGTAGGCCTCCGCGACGCGGCGCCGGACGTCGTCGCCGGGCGCGTCGCGGCGCGGCGGTGCGCCCGGCGCGTCGCGCCGCGGCGCGACGCGGCTCGCGACGCGCAGGTACAGGCGCCGCGCGGGGCCGAAGACGCGCGTCGCCGCCGTGGCCGTCAGCTGGGGCACGCGGCCCCGCCGCGGCGGGTCGCCGTCGCCCGCGGCGTCGCTCGCGTGCGCCTCGACGAGATCCTCCAAATCCGCGGCCGCGAGCCGGCTGAACGCCGTGGCCCCCCAGGGGTCGCCGCCGGCGAGGCCGCCGTCGCCGCCGCGGCCCCGAGGACCGCGGCGCCGCCGGCCGCCGCGCTGCGTCACGCAGAACGCGAGGCAGAGCGAGCTCACGACGATCTCGACGACCACCAACACCGCGAGCCAGGGGTGGTTCCGCACAGACTTGCCCACGCCCACGCGCCGCTTCCGCGTCCGCCGCGTCACGACGACCGTGGCCCGCCCGTCGCCGCGGCCGTCGTCGTAGCGGTCGTCGTCCCAGACCGCGGGCCTGGGCAGGACAAGGGTGATTCAACGTCGCTTCAACGTGAGTGTTTCGCGCGCGCGCGTTCCGGAAAAAGCATCCACGCTTCGAGACCGTTCCGAGAGATGATCGCTCGTCCAAAAATCAGCCGAAACGAGTAGAAAATGGCTGAGATATGAGCCTTTGAAGTTGGGAATTTCGCTCTCTTGTCCTGCCCTGCCGCGGGCGCGCGCGGGCACGGCGCCGTCGCGTTGCCGAAGCAGACGCCGCACGCGTCCGCGGCCTCGCCCCGCCCCCCGCAGACGCCGCACCGATCCACCTTGGCCAGCCCGTTGCAGACGCCCAGGCAGTCCGCGTAGGCGCAGCACACCGTCGCGCCCGGCGCGCCGCTCTTCTCGAGCTCGCCGCGGTACGCGCCGCCGCCGCAGACGCCCAGGCAGTCCGCGTCGTCGAAGGCGCAGCAGACCTCGCCGTCGTCGTAGGCGGGCCGGCTCCCGTTCGCCGACGAGCACGCGCCCGCGCAGTCCGAAGAGGCCCAGAAGTCGTCCGCGCCGCAGCCGCCGGCTGTTGAACACCCGCACGCCCCGCACGCGCCGCACGCGGACGCGTTGGTCGTCATGTCGCCGGCCGCGCAGCCCCCCGAAGCTGTAGATCCCGCGGCGACGACCGCGACGGTCGGGAAGTCGGCGACCAGCGCCCGCTCGCCGTCCGTCTCCGTCGCCGCGCCGCCGTCGCCCGCGCCGCCGTCGACGTCGCCCGCGGGCGCCGCGTAGCGGAGCTCGACGGTGACGACATCGCCGGCGACGAGCGCCGCCGGCAGCGCGCAGGAGACCTCGACGGCGCCGCCGGGCTCGCCGGTCTCGGCGAACGCCGCGCGCGCGCCGCCGACCGACGCGCCGCCCTTGAGGAACGCGCAGCGAAACTCGAAGGCCGGCTCGCGCGCGCACCCGAAGAAGGCCGCGCGCAGCGTCGCGTTGCCGCCCTCGGGCGCGACGGCGTCGCCGCACCATTTCTCGGGCACGGGGCAGGCGACGACGCGCGCGTTCGACCGCGGCGCCGCGCCCGCGTAGACGCCGGGCACCGTCGTCCCGAAGAGCTTCGCGCGGTCCGCCTGCGCGTCGCTCAGCGCGACGGCGTCCGACGCCGGGTCGAGGCGCAGCCCCACGAGCAGCGCCGCCGCGAGGTGGCCGTCCGCGCCGCGCAGCGCGCGGCTGTCGAGCACGCGCTCGTGCAGGATCTCGACGCGGCCGTCGCCGTGGAGCGTCGCGGCGAACCAGAGCCGCGCCTCCGGGTGGCCGAAGACGGACACGTTCTCGTAGCGCGCCGTCCAGGACCCGGGAGCCGCCGCGCCGTCGCCGCTCGCGACGCCCGGTTGGGCGGCGACGACGCGGCTCCGGCCGTCGTAGGACGGGTCCAGGTCCGTCACGAAGGCCGCGATCGCCGCGAACCAGGACCCGTTCGTCGTGCAGAGCGGGAACATGGCGAAGAACGCGCCACACGGCGGCGTCGGGCCGACGAAGATCGCGCCGTTCGCGTTCGCGTAGGCCTCGTAGCGCCGCCGGTCGAGGAAGGGGAACCCGAAGTCGAGCGACCGCCGCGACATGGGCGAGTCGTCGACGTCCGACACGCGCAGCACGTCGCTGGCGTTGGCAAAGGCCGCCGCGAAGGGCGCGGGGTCCCAGGGCTCCGTTCGAAGCAGGTAGCGCACGCTTTGTTTGGTGTCGGCATTGATCGTCGACGGGGTCGCGCGCGGGACGTGCGCGAGGGCGAGGAGGACGAGGGAGCCTGTCAGGGCAGGGCGACGTGATGCTGAAGCCATAGAATATGCCGAGTTTTGGTGCCTTTTTGTTTGAAGAGATGATGAAGCTTGTGGCAAAATCGATCGGGCCCAGGGCCGAGGAACGCGGCCAAGCCTGCGCCTTGGACGAGCCCAGCGACCAGACCGCCCGCCGCCAACGCAATGGCGCGCGGCGCGAGCGAGGTCATCGACCGGCGGTCGGCGACGGACGACGATGCCCCCGCTCCCGCGGACGAGGCGCCGTCCTGGCTGCCGAGCGCCGTCCTCTTCGCCGCGGGCGTCGCCATCCTGCTGCGGCCGCGGGACGCCGTCGCCGTCGTCGTGCTGCTGCTGAGCGCCGCGGCGTCGCCACCGGGCGTCGCCGCGACGAGCCGGCTCGCCGGCGCCGTGCTCGGGCACGAGGGCTTCAGACGGGGCCACACGGCCGCGTTCGCGGACGTGCTGCGCGACGCCCGCGTCGAGGCGGCGATGCGCGGCACGCTCCGCGGCGCGCTCGTCGACAGCGTCGTCGACGAGACGCTCCAGCGCAGCCTCGCGGTCATGATCCGCGAGGCCGTCGCGGACGCGATCAACGACGACAAGTTCATGGGCCTCTTCCGCAACGCGCTCAAGGACAGCCTCAAGGACCAGGACCTCCACCGCGCGGCCATCGAGGGGAGCCTCTCCGCGCTCAACCCGTTCAAGCGGCGCGGCGCGGCGGAGGACGACGCGACGTAAGGCGCCCCGGGGAACGCCTAGCCCGGGTCGACCGCGGCCGCGTGCCGGCGGAGCCAGTGCGCGAGCCAGCCCTGGAGGTCCTCCGCGAGCCCGTCGAGCTCGTCGCGGCCGAGGTAGCTGCCCTCGACGCGCGCGAAGGCGCGCGCGGGGTCGAGGAGCGCCCGCGCGAAGCGCTCGAGGGCCGCGGACCGGCGGTCGAGGAAGCCCGGGATCGTCGCGGCGCCCGGCGGCGCGCGGCCCGGGAACGCGGCGCGCGCGACGTCCAACGCGGGCCACCGCTGTTCGACGAACGCCGCGGCCTCGCGCCACTTCGAGAAGCGGGCCTCGGCGACGAAGGCCCCCGCGGCGTCGGCGCAGGGCAGGCCGTGCACGACGACGCCGTCGCCGCGGCGGCGCCAGGCCATGGCGCCGGCGACGGCCGCGGCCGGCGGCCCGCCCGCGGCCTCGCGCTCGCGCGCCGCGCCGTCCGCGCCGTCCGCGCCGCCGTCCCCGCCGTCCGCGTCGCCGTCGCCGTCGCCGCGCGCGCGGGGCCTGGCCAGGAGGCAGACGACGACGCCCCGGTCGCGCGTCGCCGCGTTGACGAGCGCGATGGCGCGCTTCGGCGTCTCGCAGGGCAGGCCGTCGAGGCACGCGATCGCGTCGCCGACGCGGAGGCCGCAGCGCCGGCCCGCGTCGCCGTCGGCGAGCGCGGCGACGCGCAGGCCCGGCCGCCGGTCCCGGGCCTTTAGCGTGATCCCCGCGGGCGCGCCGTCGGAGAGGTCGAGGCGCACGGAGCGCTCCGCGAGCGCGCCGCTCCGCGCGGCGCCGACGGCCGCGTCGAACTCGGGGTCGAGCCGCAGGGACGTGACGGGCGCGCGGCACTTCGGGCAGCCGGGCCAGGCGCGCGCCCGCGCCTCGTCGGCGGCGGCCTCGCACCACCGCGCGAGGCAGAGGAAGCAGAAGTGGTGGTGGCAGGCGCCCGTCGCCGCCGCCTCGATGGGACTGCAGCAGATCGCGCACTCGAAGGTCGCGCCCTCGGAGGCGTCGGTCGCCGCGGTGTCATCCGCCATGCTCCAGAAGCTGCCCCGACTCATGTTGCGGCAAACATGCACAAGATGCTGGCGTGCTTGGCATGATGGAGCCCTTCGAGCCATTCACGCCGCCCAAAGGAGACGCCGACGACGCGCTGCTTCAGCCGCCCACACCGCCCAATGGAGACGCCGACGACGCGCTGCCGCCGCCGCCCACGCCGCCCAAAGGAGACGACGACGACGAGCTGCCGCCGCTCCGGCCGGAGCGCGCCGTCGCGTCGGCGCGGCGCATCGGCAAGCCGGCGCGCGTCGAGGACGGCGCCGTCGCGTCGGTCGAGGACGACGCCGACGAGCCCAGCGGCCCGCCGGACCTCGACGACCGGGCGTCGCTCGCGTTCGACGGCGACGGCCGCGCCGTGCTCCCGCGGAAGCTCCGGGGCCGGCGGCTCCGGGGGCTGCTCGACGCCGCGGAGGCGAAGGCGCTCGAGGCCCGCGCGGCGGAGTCGGCCTTCGAGGACCGCGCGGACAGCGTCGACGACCGGCCGGCCTACGAGTGCGTGCTCTACGACCGGGGCTGCGTCTTGGAACCGGAGCTCTGGGGGCTCGCGGCGCTCGCCGCGCGCCGCGCGACGCCCGCGCTCCGCGCCGCGTTCGGCTACGACGCGCTCGAGCCGTCGCAGTGCCTCCTGCGGCGCTACCGCCCGGGCGAGCGCCGCGAGCACCAGGGCAGCAAAAGAGAGCGAAATTCCCAACTTCAAAGGCTCCGATCTCGGCCATTTCCCACTCGTTTCGGCTGATTTTTGGACGAGCGATCATCTCTCGGAACGGTCTCGAAGCGTGGATGCGTTTTCCGGAACGCGCGCGCGCGGAACACTCACGTTGAAGAGACGTTGAATCACCCTTTTCTGCCCAGGCGAGCACCCGGCGCACTTCGACGCGCACGCGGCGGTCACGCTCGTCGTCGCCGTGTCCGACGCGGCGGCCTACGACGGCGGCTACTACGCGCTCCCGGACCACGGCGCGCCGCGGCGCTTCGTGGATCTGGACCGGGGCTCGGGCTTCGCGCACGGCTGGGACCTGCGGCACGGCGTCTCCGTGACGCGGGGCTCGCGCGTCTCGCTCGTCTGCTGGTTCAAGCCCGCCGCGCGCGTCGGCGACGCCGACGGCCCGGGGCCCTGGCACGTCGAGGCGGCGACGCGCGGCGACGCGGACGCGCTCTACGCGCTCGCGTCCGCGGCCAAGCGCGCCGCGGACGCCGCGGCCGACGACGTCGACGCGGCCCGGTCGAGCTGGGCCGCGGAGCGCGCGCTCGCCGCGGCCGCGGACGCGGGCTCGGCGGAGGCGGCCGAGCTCCACGGCGCCGCGCTCGTCGCGGACGGCGACGCCGTCGCGGGCCTCGCGCGCTACGCCGAGGCCGCGGGCCGCGGCTACGCGCGCGCGATGCGCCACCTCGCGAGCGCGTTACTCGCCGGCGGCGGGGACGAGGGGCGGCGGGCCGCGCTCCGCTGGCTCCGCGCGGCCGCGCGCGGCCACGACGCCGACGCCATGTACGACCTCTGGGCCGCGGACCCCGGCGCGCCCTTCGCCGCCGCGTGGCTCGAGCGGGCGGCGCTCCTGGGCCAGCCGGACGCCGTGGCGCGGCGGCGCGAACGGGCGCCGTGAGCCTCACGCGCCCGGGGCGAGACCGTAGAGCCTGGCCACCTCGTCGTCGCTCCGCGCGGCCGGTTCGCCCCCGCGGCGGCGGTACATGACGTCCGTCCGGAGGAGGTACTTGCGCCCCGAGCCGAGGGGCTCGCCGTCGTGGTAGAGGTAGCGCCCCGCCGACGGCTGCGCGAAGACGACCGCGCGGCCCGCGGCGGGCGCGACGGCCAAATTGACCGGCCGGTCGCGGCCGCGCTCGCCGCCCTCGAAGCGCGTCCGTCCGCCGTCGACGACGTCGTTGAGATAGATGTTCACCGTGAACATGCTGCCGTCGCCGCGGCGGTAGTCCGCGTCGAGGTGCGACGCGAAGCGGTCGCCGGGGTGGTAGAGCGCGAGGCGAAGGCGCTCGTTGCAGCCGTAGGCGTCCCAGGTCGCGCCCTTGTGGGTGACGGTCGCCGGGACGAGCGGCCGCAGGCGTGCCCAGAGCGCGTCCGCGAGGGACGCGTCCGTCGTGATGAGGCGGAGGTTGCCGCGGTACTGGCGCGGGAAGCCGGTGGAGCCGAACGTTTCGGCTTCGGCGGCGGCGATCAGCGCGTCGCACTCGCCGCGCGCGAGCAGGCCGTCGATCAGGACGAGGTCCGCCGGGTCGTACTGCGCGGCGCCCGTCTCGTAGTGCGGCGCGATCGCAACGGGCGCGTCTGCGTCCTCGAGCAGCCGCGCCCACGCCGTCGCGCACCCGACGCGCTCCGGCGCCGCGCGCCGCCTGTCGCCGCTCTTCTTCGTCGCCCGGCGCAGCAGCGCCGCCATGAGGATGGTGACGACGACGATGACGACGATGGCAAAACCCGTGTGTGCTTGGGCAGCATCAGGAGCGCGCTCCCGCAAAGCTCCCTGCAAAGGTTCGGTTGTTTCACTTCAACCTTATTAAAGGGCGGCGCGCGCGACTAGACCTTGCTGTTGATGGAGCCGCAGGTGTAGGCGGAGGAGCCGCCCGTGGACCAGGTCTTCGTCGAGAGCGACGTCGCCGTGGAGCCCGTGGAGACGTGGGTCTTGGAGACGGGGGGCGGCCGCTTGCAGCGGCCCGTGGCGCAGCCGGAGCAGTGGTGCGCGCGGAGGCCGAGGCGCTTCGGCGCGGCTTTAAGGGGCGGCGCCGCCGCCGCCGCGTCGCCCTCGCGGGGCTCGACGACGATCTTCGTGTCCGCGACGGCCGGCGTCGGCTCGTAGTACGTCGTGCCGCCGCCGCCGCCCTCGCGCGCCGGGTCGTAGTAGAAGGTCCCCGCGGGCTCGTCCGCGTCGGCCCGGCCCGCGGGGGCGACGACGCAGTAGTCGCCGTCGCCGAGGCCCGAGGCCGCCGCGGAGTTGCTCGACGGCGGCGGCGGCGCCGCCGCGGCGGCCGGCGCCGCGCGCGGCGGGAGCGGGTGCTCGGACGCGGCGTCCTCCGGGATGTCCGCGAGCCCCGCGAACGGCGCGTTTTGCGCCGGCGCCGCGCCCCGGCCCTCGAGGTAGCGCTTCTGGAGCTTGTGGATGAGCCAGAGGGGCCGCGCGGCGCGGATCTCGAGCGGGAACGTGCCGCGCTGCGCGTCGACGGCGTCGCACTCGTTGCAGTACTGCGCGAGGCTCCGGTGCGCCGTGTTCGACGTCCAGCCGTGGCCGCACTCCTGGCACTCGAAGCGGCCCCGGCCGCACTCGTCCGCCACGGGCAGCGCCTCGAGCCGCGGCGCCGGGCCGCCCGCGGGCGCCGCGGCGCAGCGGCGGCACGTCGCGACGGGCTTCCGCGCGGGCACCTTGCGCCAGAAGACGCCGTGGCGCGCGCAGTTGAACATGCGCCGCGCGGGCGCGGCCTCGAGGGCCCGCTCGTGCGCCGCGAGGGCCGACGCCGTCAGCGGCGCGTCCGCGTCGCCCGCGGTCGACGCGGACGCGTCGTCGGGCGCGTCGCCGGGGCTGTCGACGGCGGACTCGATGTTCGCGAGCCACGACCGCCACTGCTTGTGGCCCACCTTGCGCAGGTCCACGCCCACGGACCGCAGGTAGCCCATGGCGTCGCCCTTGGTCGGCTCGACGCCCCGGGCGAGCTGCGCGGCGACCCACGCGTCGAGGAACGCGCGCTTTTCCGCGCCGCCGCTCTTGTAGAGCGCCTTGGCCGCGCGCGGCAGCGCCTCGCCGGCCGCGCTGGCGTCGGAGAGCGCGTCGTCCGTCGCCTCGCTCGGGGCGGGCTCGAAGGCCTCGGAGACGGCGTCGTCCGGCGCCTCGGAGAGCGCGTCGTCCGTCGCCTCGGACGGCGGCGCGCGGAAGCTCGCCTCGCTCCCGGACGCCGACGGCCGCCGGCCCCGCGGCGCCTTGCGCGCCGTCCTCGCCGCGCGCGCCGCCGTGCCCGCCGAGGGCGCGAGCTCCGAGCCCACCGTCGACGACTTGTCGCCGTCGTTGACGACGGAGCCCGGCGTGCCGTCGGCCTTGTCCTTCTTCCGAGAGAAGGTGAAGACGCCGAGCAGGGACCCGTCGCGCTCCTTCTTCTTCTCGCGCTTCGGCAGCGGCTTGTGCGGGTCATCGGCCACCAGAGCGGCCATGGGGACACTCGGTTCTTCTACACCATCAAGTGGCTTGGGTGGCTTGGGAAGGGGAGCCCCGTTTTTTAGAAAGTTCACATTGCATCAACGTTGAAGTTGCGTCGACCGACGCCAGCCGGAAGAGCGGAATCGTAATATAGAGGGGGGTCGGGCGGAAGGGGGGACGCGGCGGCGCCCCGTCGCTCACTTGCGGAGCGCGCGGCGGTCCGCGCGGGTCTGGGCGTGGAAGCCCGCGCGGATGGGCGCGACGGAGCGGCTCGAGCCGCAGTCCTGGCAGTGGAGGAAGAAGAGGCGGCTCACGGAGTCGCGCGTGAGGCTCGTCGACGGGCTGCGGCACATCTGGCACGTGACGTACTCGACGATGTACTTGCGGAGGAGCGACTCGATGTACTTGGGCACGTACTTGCCGCGGATGACGAGGCGCTGCGTGCCGTCGATGGAGCCCTCGGTGCCGAGCTCGGCCATGAAGAACTGGAAGACGTGCTCCGGGCTCCGGTGCATCATCTTGCAGATCTCCTGGAAGTTGACCCACAGCGTCTTCTTCGTGCCGACGCGCATGAGCTGCGGCGGCTTCATCGTGTGCCGCCGCTTCTCGCTGAGCTCCGGGTTGTTCGCCTGGAGGATGCCGACGACGCGGTCCAGCAGCTCCTTGTAGGAGTAGCACGCGTACTTGCCGTCGCCCTCGGCCGCGGCCGACGCCGCGGCGCCGCCCTCCGCGGGCGCGTCCGACTCCTCGACCTTCTTCTTCTTCTTCTTCTTCTTCATCTTCGACAGGTCGAACATGGCCGCGACCTCCTCGTCGGGCTTGGGCTCATCGTCGGCCATGGTCCGGGCGCTCCACCCGCGGCGAGGTGCGTGTCTCGACCTACGAAATCGACCCGTCGACCGCGCCGCCCCCCGGAACGCCGCGCGCGCGGCCGCCGCGTCGGCGGCGCGTCGTCTCTCGCCTCTCGCTCCGCGAACCCCGCCCATCGCCGGACGCCGGCGCGCACGACGCGGCCTCGATGCACTTGGCGCTCGTTCAGCGACGGCCGCGGTCGATCGGGAGAGCGCCAGAGGCAGCGTCGACCGCCACCGGCGCTGCGCGCGTGCTCGAGCCCGCTCAAAGCCCGCCGCGCCGCTGGCGACCCCGCCGAAACACTAGGAACCGATGGCCAAGAAGCGCAAGTCGTCGGAGAAGAGCTCGACCAGCGCGCCGGCGGCGGCGGCGGCGAAGCCCGGCGCACAAAGCCCCAGCGAGCAGGACAGGCCCGCCTCGGGCAAGAAGAAGAAGCATAAGAAGGACCGGCGGACGGCGGCGACGCCGGACACGCAGGCGTCGTCGGCGCCGGCGCCGGCGAGCGACGGCATCGCGCTCGGCGCCGCGCCGCGGCGGCCGCCGACGCCGAAGAGCGGCGACGGCAAGAAGGCCGGCATGAGCAGCGCGCTCCTCAACATGAAGTTCATGCAGCGCAACAAGGCCGCGCCCACCGCCGCGCCCGCGGCCGCGGCGCCGGCGCCCGCGGCCGGCGCGGCGCCCGCGGCCGCCGCGGCGAGGCCCGAGCCGCGGCTCTTCGGGCGCCGGTCCTTCGGCGGCTTCAACCCGCACGTCGACGAGGCCGAGGCGGCGTTCTACCGGAGCTTCGGCGCGTACGTCGCGCCCCGGAAGCTCAACGACGACGACGAGGACATGGTCGCGCGCTTCGGCGAGTACGTCGGCGGCCGGAAGAAGGGCCGGAGCGCGGGGGGCGGCGAGGCGAAGAAGAAGCGCCGGTCGTAAGTTAAGTTTTAGAAGATCGTGATCAGCACGAAGACGGAGTAGATGAGCGCGAGGGGGTAGGCGATGAGGTAGCGCTGGTGGCGCATGTGGAGCTTCGCCTCGAAGAGCCGCGTGGACGTCCCCGTGGACGCGAGCACCGTGAGCGCCGAGAGGATGCTCCCCAGCGTCGACGTCATGGACACGGCCAACGCGGCGACGGCGAGGGCGATGACCGGCAGCAGGCAGTAGCCGAGGAAGGAGACGACGGCGCCGAACTCGATGCCCGCGGAGCTCTCCGTCATCAGGTTCAGCAGCGCGTACGTCGCGACGCACGACGACATGCCGAAGCCGTAGACGTACCCGAAGTGGAGCTTGCCGTGGAGCATGAGCATGCCCCCCAGCGCGAAGACGAAGACGAGCGGGCCCGCGAGGTCCGCGTCCTCCACTAGGACGGGGTCGATCTCGCTCAGGCTCGGCTTCAGCACCAGCTTCGTCTTGCTCCAGATGTCGCCAAAGTCGATGCCCAGCTCCTCGAGGAGCGGCGGCTCGTCCTCGAGGCTCGGGTCGTAGCCGAAGGACGACTGGCCGTTGTCGTAGCTCCCGTAGCCCGCGCCCGGGCCCTGGAAGCCCGGCGACGGCGCGTACATGCCGTCCAGGCTGTTCGCGCTCGAGTGGTTCGACCCCATGTTGCCCTGCGGCTCCATCTGGAACCAGGGCTGCTGCTCGAACTGCGGCGCGCCGCCGGCTTGGCCGCCGTACTGGCCGAACTGCGCCATTTGGGTGTCGCGCGGGCGCGCGTCGCACGGCGCGGGAGGCGCGGTCTCTCTTACGGCGCGGGAGTTGTGTTTGTCGACGAGCGGTCTCACACGGCGCGCGGAGTCCGGGCTGTCGGAGGCGACGGCGCGAGGCGGCGTCGACGGTCTTGCCACAGGCGCGGAGCGCGACGGCGTGGCCGCGCGATCGCGGCAAAGCAGCGGCGCCACTCGCGGTGATTAATCATCTCGTCGCGCGCGCGCTGCTGAACCGCGCGCGGCGTGCCACCCTCGAGCTCCGTCGAGCGCCGTCGGCCCACGCGAGACAGCCTTCGGACCGCGGCGCCCCCGGAACGTCGACTCGGCGCTTTTCGACGGTTTCCACAAGCGCCACGCGGCGCTGACAAATCATGGAGACCTTCGTCTCGCGCACGCTCACGAAGATCACCAAGGCCGCCAAGGGCGTGGCCAAGTTCAAGGAGCTGCGCGCGGCGTGCGACGAGGCCCTGGAGAAGCTCGCCGCGGCCAAGGCCGCGGGCGAGAACGGCGAGGACGCCGAGGCGTACTTCGCGCCGCTGCGGCTCGCGTGCGAGTCGCAGCACGCGCCGGCCATGGAGGAGGCCCTGGACTGCGTGCAGAAGCTCATCGCCTACGGCTACCTGCGGGGCACGGCGTCGGGCCCCGCGTCGCCGGCGGACGGCGGCGACGGCGACGACGCGGCGTCCGCCGCGAGCTCCGAGGCCGACGCCGCGCCCGGCGGGAGCACCATGGACGGCATCGTCGCGACGATCTGCGGCTGCGACGACTTCGACGACGACGGCGTGCAGCTCCAGGTCATCAAGGCGTTGCTCACGGCCGTGACGTCGAACACGTGCGCGATCCACGAGGGCTCGCTGCTCGTCGCCGTGCGGTCCTGCTACAACATCCACCTCGTGACCCGCAACGCCGTGAACAAGACGACGGCCAAGGCGACGCTCACGCAGATGCTCTCCATCGTCTTCCAGCGCATGGAGGCGCACGACGCGCGCGGCGACGCGCCGCCCGAGGCGCCGCCGCCGGCCTTCGCCGTGGGCGACGGCTGCGCCGTGCCCGGCGTCGGCGACGGCGTGCTCGCGGCGCTGGGCGAGGACGGCCTCGCCCACGTCGAGCTCAAGAAATGGGCGTCGGCCGACGGCGCGCGCGTCACGCTGCGGTGCGACGCCGCGGCGTTGCGCGACGAGGCCGGCGACGAGGCGGAGCCCAGGGTGCTGGGCGTCGCGCCGACGCCGGAGCACTGCACGATCGAGGACGGCGCGCTCGTGCTGGCGAAGCGGTCGCACCTCGCCGCGGCGACGCCCTTCGGCTCCGCGCACCACAAGGACGCGTTCCTCCTCTTCCGCGCGCTGTGCAAGCTGTCCATGAAGGGCGGCGGCGACGGCGACGCGCCGGCGGCGCCGTCGGAGCCCATCTCCATGCAGTCCAAGGTGCTGAGCCTCGAGCTGCTGCTGAGCGTGCTCGAGCACGCGGGCCCGTCGTTCCGCGGCGGCGCGCGCTTCGTCGGCGCCGTGCGCCAGTATCTCTGCGTGTCCCTGCTGAAGAACTGCACGTCGAACGTGACGCACGTCGTCGCGCTGAGCCTGCGCATCTTCGTCGCGCTCATCTCCAAGTTCCGCGACCACCTCAAGGCGGAGATCGAGGTCTTCATCCACCACATCTTCCTGCGGATTTTAGATTCGGACAACTCGACGCACGAGCACAAGATGCTCGTGCTCGAGGTCTTCCACAAGCTCTGCGGCGACACGGACTCGCTCGTCGAGATCTTCCTGAGCTACGACGCGGACTTCGAGTCCGTGGACGTCTTCAAGCACATCGTCGTCGCGCTGGCGCGCGTCGTCAAGGGGTCGGCGTCGGCGGCGGCGCTCGCCGCGGCCCAGGGCGGCCAGGGCGACGCGGGCCGCCGCGCGGCCGCGAACGACGGCGCGCTCAAGCGCCTCGCGCTCTCGGGCCTCGTCGCGACCTTGGCGTCGCTGGCCAAGGGCTGCGACGTCGCGTTGGACGCGGGCGACGTCGCCTGGGCGGACCTGGAGACGGGCGGCGACGGCGCCGTCGAGCTCGACAAGGTCGCGGCGTCCGCGCCGCTCGCGTCGGCCGCCGTCGGCCACGGCGGCGACGGCGACGGCGGCGACGGCGGCGACGACTCGCCGGCGCCGCCCGACGCGCCGAAGCGCCACGACAGCGTCCAGGCCTTCGACCTCAAGCAGCGGCTCCAGGAGGACCTCAAGGACGGCATCCTCAAGTTCAACATGAAGCCGAAGCACGGCCTCAAGACGCTCCACGGCAAGGGCCACGTCGACGAGACGGACCCCAAGTCCGTCGCCGCCTTCCTCCACGCCCACGCCGCGGCGTTGGACAAGACCGTCGTCGGCGACTACCTCGGCAAGGAGGAGGCGTACCAGGACGGCTTCTGCGTCAAGGTGCTCCACGAGTACGTCGACGCGATGGACTTCACGGGTTTGGAGTTCGACGTCGCCATCCGCCACTTCCTCAGCGGCTTCCGCCTCCCGGGCGAGGCCCAGAAGATCGACCGCATGATGGAGAAGTACGCGGAGCGCTACTGCGCGTTGAACAAGGCCGTCTTCCCGTCGGCCGACGTCGCGTTCGTCCTCGCGTTCTCGGTGATCATGCTCCAGACGGATTTGCACAACCCGGCGGTCAAGGAGGAGAAGAAGATGACCAAGGAGGGCTTCCGGCGCAACAACCGGGGCATCTGCAACGGCGCGGATTTGGACGGCGCGTTCCTCGACGAGATCTTCGACCGCATCAAGCTCGCGCCCATCACTTTAGCCGAGGACGACCGGCTCCGCGAGAAGGAGGCGGCGAAGGAGGGCACGGCGGCGAGCCAGCTCGCCCAGTCCATGGGCGGCGCCTTCGGCCTCGGCGGGCCGACGCCGCAGCGGCGCCGCGCGGAGGCGTTCGTCCGCGAGCGCGAGGACATGGTCCGCGCGTCCGTGACGCTCCTGCGCCAGTCGCGGCCGGCCTTCAGCGCCTTCCCCTCGGGCGACGCGTCGAAAGCCGGCGCGCCGAAGCGCGCGGGCAAAGCGACGGCGGCGCTGGTCGCGCCGAAGATGTTCGAGGTCGCGTGGGGGCCCGCGCTCTCCGCGTTCTCGCACGCGCTCGAGCGCATCTTCCGGGGCCCGCGGCCGACGGCGCTGGCGCTGCGCGGGCTGAAGATGTCGGCGACGATCGCGAGCTGCCTCGGGTTGGATGTGGCGTGCCTCTCGCTCGTGAACGCTTTAGCCGCGTTCACGACGCTCTACGGCCCGCCGAAGCCGCTGCTGCCGCGCCACGCGGCCTGCGCGGAGACGCTGCTGGGTTTGGCGTCCCACGACGAGTGCGCCGAGCACCTGGGGGCGTCCTGGCTGCCGCTGCTGCGGGTCGCGTCCAAGGTCGCGCACTTGAGGCTCGTCTCGACGGGCGCGCGGACCGACGACGCGTACTTTGGGGGGGAGGAGCAGGGCAAGGGCTCCGCGGCGTCGCGGAGCGCCGAGGCCGAGCGCAAGACGCGCGAGGAGGAGAACGCGCGGGCTTTGGCGGCCCACTCGGGCATCGACGACGCCGCGTTGGACGCTTTATTCGCGCGGTCGGCGAAGCTCTCGGCGGTGGGCGTCGAGGCGTTCATCACGCAGCTCTGCGCCGTCTCCGCCGCGGAGCTGTCCACGGGCGACGCCCTGGACCTCGGGGCGACCTTTGCTTTGAGCGAGGCGGACGTCCAGGCCGGCGGCGCCTACGACGACCAGGGCGGCGACAGCGCGGGCAGGCCGCTGCCGCCGCTCGGCGCGCCGCCGCGGCCGCGCGTCTACTCGCTGCAGCGCCTCGTGGACGTCGCCGACGGGAACATCGCCCACCGGCCGCGCCTCGCCTGGGACCGCATGTGGCGCGTGCTCGCGGCGCACTTTGCAAGGGCGGGCGCGCACGCGAACGCGGACGTCGCGCGCTACGCGGTGGACTCGCTGCGCCAGCTCAGCCTCAAGTTCCTGAGCAAGGAGGAGCTCAAGGCCTTCACGTTCCAGCGCGCCTTCCTCCGGCCCTTCGAGCGCGTCTTCCGCGCGAACCGCGACGAGGCGGGCCGGGCGTCGCGCGCGGACGTCCGCGAGTACGTCGTCGCGTGCGTCGACGTGCTCGTGCAGGCGCGCGCGGCGAATTTGAAGTCGGGCTGGCGGTCCATCCTCTCCGTGCTCGGCGCGGCCGCGGGCGACGGCGAGCCGCGCGTCGCCGCGCTCGCCTTCGCGTCGCTCGGCCAGGTCATCGACGGCCACCTCGAGGCCGTCGCCGTGGACTTCGTGGACTTGGTGAACTGCGCCGTCGCCTTCGCGTCGGCGCCGGGCCGCGACGAGGCGACGACGGCCATGGCGCGCGCGGCGCTCGCGAAGCTCGAGCGCTGCGGCCGCGCGCTCGCCGACGGCACGATCCGCGACGCCGTCGCGAACAGCGACGACGCCAAGGATCAGGCGGCCCCGGCGGGCGGCGACGGCGCCCAGCTGGAGCTGTGGTGGCCGCTGCTGCTGGGCCTCGCGCAGCGCGTCGCGGACCCGCGCGAGGTCGTGCGCAACGGCGCGCTGTCGACGCTCCGCCGCGTGCTCGAGCGCGACTGCGGCGACTTCGGCGCCGAGACCTGGCGCCTCGTCTTCCGGGGCGTGCTCTTCCCGTCCCTCGAGAGCGCCTGGACCGACGACGCGCCGCGGCCCGGGTCCACGCGGCCGACGGACGCCGCGCCGCCGCCGAGCCGCGACGCGGCGTCGTGGCTCGACACGACGGCGCCCGCGGTCCTCGACGCCTGCGTCGCGCTCTACGCGGCGCGCGGCGGCGGCGCGGAGAACGCGCCCTTGCTCGGGGAGATGCTCGCGTTGTTGGGGGACTGCGTCTGCCAGGACGCGGAGGCGCTGTCGCGCGTCGCCGTCGAGGCCTTGGCGCGGACGCTCGCGGCGATCCCGGCCATGGACCCGGCGGCGCCGCCGGACACCTGGGACGTCGCCGCCCACGGCGTCGCCCACCTCGTGGACCGCGCCCTGCCGCCGGACCTCCGGGCCTATCTGTTGCCCGCGCCGGGCGACGAAAAGGGCGACGCGGGCGCCGTCGCCGCGGGCCTCGACCGCGGCGCGACGATCGCGCGCCTGGTCGCGTCGCTCCAGCTCCTGCCGCTGGCGGGGGGGCTCCTCGTGAGCGCCGCGGAGGCGGGCGCGCTGAGCGAGGGCGGCGCGGACGCGCTGCTCCGGTCGATGGCGACGTCGCGCGCGTTCGGCGCCGCGTTCGACCGCGACGCGCGGCTCCGCGCGGAGTGCCTCAGCGAGCGGCTCATGGGCGCCGACGAGGCGCCGGACCTCGTGGCCATGACCGTGGCCGCCGGCGCCGAGGCCTTTGGCGCGCTCCGCGCGCTCGACGGCCTGGGGGCGGACTACGCGGCGTTGGCCGAGCCGCGGCTGCTCGGCCTCTGCCGCGACGTGCTCCGCGACTACGCGGCCGCGGAGCGCGCCGCGGCGCAGGGCAACGGCGGTCTGCCGCTGCCCCCGAAGCTGCTGGACGCGGCGACGCCGCTCGCGCTCGACGCGTTGGCGTTCGTCCGCGACCTGCCGCCGGACAAGTTCGCGAAGCACTGCGCGTGGCTCGTGCCCGTGCTCAGCGAATTGATCGTCTGCCAGTCCGTCCAGCTCCGCACGACGGTCGCCGCCGTCTTCGCGACGCGGCTCCCGTCCGCGCTGCTGGGCAGGACGCAGGCGACGCGCGTGCAGACGCCGTCCGACGCCGCGCTCAAGCCCGAGCTCCCGCAGCCGCCGGCGACGCCCGCGGCGGGCGAAACCGGCGACGCCGACGAGACGCCCGCGGCGGGCGGGCCCTCGAGGCGCCACCCGGGGACGGTGGCCAAGCCCTACCGCCTCTTCGAGTCGCAGTGACGCCTCGGCCGTAGACCCCGACGCGCGGCGCGTAACCACACCGAACCCCCGACGCTCCTGTCCTTTGTCGCTCGGCGGCGGCGGGGACGATGGCTGCCTGGGGTGGGCACCTGGTCCGGGCGGGCGCCGTCGCGGCTGAGCGGGCTTGAGAGCAACTGGCACGTGCCGGCGGCGTTCGTGGCACTCTGCGCGAAGAACGGTACGGAGGGCGTTAGTTTCCCCTGGTTCGACTGGAACTCTTAGCCGCGACGTCGACGCGCACACCCTCGCCCCAAGAGAGGGACATCTACCCTACTCCCCCCACCCCTGATTCACATGTATACACCCTAGCGATTGTTACACAGCGTCCCGATCGGCGGCGCGCTCGAGGTCGCCCAGGCCTGTGGCGTCGCCCGCGGGCCCGGCACCCCCGAGGCGCTGCCGCTTGGCCACGGGCTCGATCGTCATCCCCCCGATCGTGCGCGAGAGCACGTCGTCCGTGCGCCACGCCGTCGCCGTCGTGTCGTCGAAGGCGAGGGAGATGGCGCACGAATCCCTCCGCGCCCGGCGCCGGCCGACGAGCGGAAACGGCGCCGGCGTGTCGGGCAGGCGCGCGTTCTGCTCCATCGGGGACAAACCGTCGGCGGACGTCGGCGACGTCGGCGTCGTCGTCAGAGGCACCGCGTAGGTCGACGCCTCGGGCGACCAGGGGGCTCGCACCGCTCGCCCGAAGCTCGACGCCTCGGGCGACCAGGGGGCTCGCTCCGGCCGGCGCCGCGCCGGCGAACCCATCGTCGCCATCGACTCGTCGTCGTCGATCGTTCCGTCGTCGTGCTGCGAGTCCTGTTGAGAGTCGCAGGGGCGCATGGACCAGTCATCCTCTGGACTATCTGAAGAGTCCTCCGGCATCTCCTCGTCGGCCTCGGCCTTCAAAGCTTTCATCAGGCCAAACGGGTCGGCGCCGTTGTCCCGCCGTGAACATTCGACGACTGGCGACATGATGAGACTGCGATCACCGCTCAGCGTTATTTTCCGTGCGCCGAAGGGAGCCTGTCCCTGTCCGTACGGCGTCGACATCTGATCTATGGTGTGTAGCCCACGATTTTGCGTTCGTCGTTGAGGCTCGAACGCGCGCGCCCTCGATCGAGCAACGTCGAGACTCGTCGAGCCCTGCCTGCGACGCCCGCCTAGGACTCCGCCTGCGCGGACGCCTCGCCGCGCGCCTCGGATGAGATCGAGAACACCCGGCCGGAGAACACACGGAGTTTACCAGAACGGGCACCAGCCGACGAAGGACTGGCACAGGTTCTGGACGTCCGTGCTCTGGGCGATGAGGCGGTCGACCTGGTCCGCGACGGCGAGGGGCCCCTGGTGGTCGCGGAAGTCGCAGCCGCTGAGCTTGTCCTGGACGCGCGCCATGACGGCGAGGGCCTTCTCGTTGAGCGCCTCGATGGGCGCGTCGGCACCCTCCGCGCCGTGGGCCTTGACGAGGAGCGACTCGCGCGCGCTCCGGTGGTCCAGGCGGCTGTTCGCGACGGAACCGGCGCGGCCGCCGCGCTGCGACGCCGCGAGCGCGCTGTGGCGCGTCGAGTTGCCCGTGAGCGACGCGGCCATGCGCTGCATGCGCACGTGCATCTGCTCGCGGCTCGCCGCGGACCGCGGCCCGCGCGCGGGCGCGGCCGCGGGCGACGCGGCCGCGCCGCGGTCGCGCGGCCGCGGCGCCGAGCCCGCGGCCGCGGGCGCCGCGCCGCCGTCGCCGTCGTCGCCGGCGCCGTCGCCGTCGTCGTCGTCGTCGTCGTCGTCGGACGACCGCGCGGACGTCGCGCGGCTCAGCGAGCCCTCGGACGCGGACCGGCGGCTCGTCCGCGAGCTCCGCGAGATCGAGTCGTCGTCGTCGTCGTCGT
>NW_008705563.1:1568580-1601685 GCF_000186865.1 Aureococcus anophagefferens
GTCGTCGGACCGCGCGCTCGTCGCGTCCGTGCGCTCCGTGCGCTCGGACCGCGCGTCCTCGCGGTCGTCCGCCGCGGCGGCCGCGGCCGCGGCGGCCGCGGCCGCGGGCTCGGCCGGCGGCGGCGGCGGCCGGTCCGCGGCGTCCTCGTCGGCGCCCTCGCGGTCCGCACCCTCGCGGTCCGCAGCCTCGCGGTCCTCCGCGTCCTCCCGGTCCGCACTCTCCCGGTCCGCGCCCTCCGGGTCCGCGCCCTCCTCGTCGACGACCGGCGGCGGCGGCGACGACGGCGGCGGCCGCCGCGCGCGCCCGGGCGCGGGCGACGGCGACGCCGCGTCGGGCTCCGCCGCGGCCCCGAGCAGGCGCCAGGAGATGAGCGGGTCGTGGATGAAGGCCTCGAGCATGGACAGCAGCGAGTCGCGGTTGTCGCCTATGTTGAATTCAACCGCTGGTTTGGGTGGTCCCGACCAAACTTGAGAATTCTCTAGCTCGGTCACATCCAAGTCGATTCGGCTGATTTTTGGACGAATCGATTGCTCTCGTCGAGTCCTCGAAGCACGGCCGAAGATCTCGCGTCGAAACTGTCGCATACGCTCACATTGAAGTCGGGTTGAAGATTCGAATGCCACGCGGGTCGTCGCGGAGCACGCGCATGACGCGCTCGCACGTCGCGCGGTACGTGCCCTCGACGCCCGACACCTCCATCGCGTTGACGAGCATGCGCGTCAGCCGGAAGGGCACGCGCTCGGGGAACTTGTCGCGGTGCATGGCGACCTCGAAGCAGTCGCCAAAGTCGATGTGCAGCACCTTGCCCGTGCGCCGGTCGAGCATCAGATTCGACGGGTGGCGGTCGCCGAGGCCCAAAATGTGGCCGACCATGGACATGGCCGCGAGCGACCGCGCGTAGTGGGTCCGCCGTTCCAGCCACTGCTCGCTGTGCGACGACTTGAGCCACAGCACCTTCGAGAGGTCGTGGCCCGCCGTGTTCGCGAGCGCGGCGTCGAAGACCTCGACCTTCTGGGGCAGGCTCAGCGCGTCGTAGTCCGGCGCCAACTGCAGCATGACCCGGTGCTCGACGTTGAGCACGATCTTCCTCGCGTCGCGGAAGTCGCGCACGAGCGCGTGGAGCGTGTCGCAGGCGGGCACCCAGCCGACGACGCCGCAGTTGTGGCTCAGCGGCGTCACGGCGTAGCGCTGGATCGACAGGTGGCCGTGCTCGCGCGTCCGCCGGTCCTTGGCCAGCAGCGCGTTCGCTAAACCAAACAACTGCATCGCGCGCTCGTCCTGCCGCAGGTCCTCGTGGCCCTTCAGGAGGAACCCGTACTCCCGGCCGTCCTCGCCCTTCATGGCCAGCCGCCGCGGCCGCTGCTTCGACGTGATGACGTGGACCGACGGCGAGAACCGCGAGATCCGCGCGCCCGCGCCGTCGACGCGGTACGTGCCCGGCACCGCCAAGTCCAGCGACCGCGCCCCCAGGAGCGCCGGGCTGACGTATCGCAACTCCAGCGTCGTCAGCTGGGGCAGCTGCTTGTTCACGCGCCGGAAGACCGTGTAGTACCTGTGTGGAAATCAAATCTTCAACCCGACTTCAATGTGAGCGTATGCGACCGTTTCGACGCGAGATTTTCTGCTGTGCTTCGAGAACTCGATGAGAGCAATCGATTCGTCCAAAAACCAGCCGAATCGACTTCGATTTGACCGAGATAGAGAGTTCTGAAGTTTGGTGGGGACCCCCCCAAACCAGTGGTTGATTTCCACACCGTGTAGTACAAGTCCCAGGCCTGGTTGAGCGCCGCGTCCGCGTCCTCCCTCAGCCGCCGTCTCGCGTCGCCGTCGCCGCGGTCGCCGCCGCGGCCTAAACGGTCCTCGGCCCGCGCGTGGCGCTCGTAGTCGTCGAGGCACGCCGCGGCCTCGCCCAGATCCCGCCCGAAGGCCTGCTGGAACGCCGCCTCGCGAAGCGTCGTCGGACCCGCGGAGAGCTCCGCGTGGAGCGGCCGCAGGATCTGCAGCATGGCGTCGACGTCGCCGTCGCCGAAGTACAGGCGGCTCGCCTCCTCGAGCCCCTCGTGCCACTTCTCGTGCCATAGGATCGCGACGCGGATGAGCTCCTCGGAGACGAGGAGCGCCTGGTCGACGAGCCGCGGCGCGACGGTCCGCGGCCCCTGCATGATGCCCTCGGCCGCGAGGCGCCGCTCGTCGCGCGGCGACTTCAATTGCAAACTCAGGGGGTAGACCAGCGCCTGCGGGTGGCGCGCGCCGAGCCGCGCCAAGAGGCGATGGAGCGCCGATTTCGGCGACGCGTCCGCGGCGCCGATGCGCGCGATGAGCTGCGGCAGCACGCCGAGCCAGGCGTCGAGGGGCGCGCCGCCGACGCCGCCCCGGTCGTCCTCGTCCGGCAGCAGCTGCGCCTCGACCTCGGGCTGGCGCGCGAAGCGGAACCACAGGTTCAGCAAATTCAGCAGATCCTGCTGCACCGACGCCGCCCAGCGCCGCCGCCCGAGCGCGATGGCCCGCACGAAGCCGCCCGCCGCCGCCACCAACGCCCGCTTCACGGCCGGCGACCGCAGCGCGTCCACGGAGGCGTCGCGCTGGGGCCCCTTGACGGTGGATTTTCGGTCCGCGCGCGCGGACCGCGCGGCGCGCTGCACGGCCCGATAGTTCACGAGCGCCCAGGCGTGCCAGGCCTTGTAGGACGCGGCGTCCAGACGCGTCGCGAGCTCGTAGGGCCCCAGACACAACGCGTCGTCGTCGCCCGCCGGCGACCCCGGCGCGGGGCTCGCGCGGCCGTCCGGGCCCCGCGACCGCCAGTCGCCCAGTCGCAATAAACACCGCGCGCGGAGCCGGTCGAAGGCCAGGTTCGCCGGCGCGTCGCCCAGGGCGTCCGCGAGCTCCTCGACGCGCCGCAGGGCGTCGGTGCGCTTCCCCGCGGCGTGGCAGTGCTTCGCGTACGCGTAGCGGAGCCGGTGGTCCGGCAGGCCGTCGCTCGCGCGCGGCACGGACGCGGGGTCGAAGCCGAGCTGGCGCGTGAGCACGGACTCGGACAGCGCCGCGTTGCCGCTGTGGCGGCAGAGCGACGCGTAGCGCAGCCACGAGTCCGGGTCGTCCTCGTACGAGAGCACGAGCGCCCGCACGTTCAACACGCGCTGCCAGACGGCGACGTCGTGCGGGCAGCCCGCGAGGCGCCGCCGCCAGCGCGCGACGAGCGCCGCGCGGTGGTCCGACACGGCGTCGGCGCCGCGCCGCGCGTCGCCGGACCGCCGCGACTCGCCGCGCGCCGCGAGCTCGACGCGCCGTAAGCCGACGATCTCCTCGAGCTCCGCAAGCTGCTGCACCGTGACCATGGTCCCGTAGGCGCGCTTGTAGGACTCGGCGACGAGCGCCGCGAAGGACCCGTGGAGCAGGCGCCTCGCATCATCCACGAGGTCCACGGCCTCGTCGATGCGCGCGGGCTCGAGCCGCTCGCGCGACCGCAGCGCGAGGATCGCCCGATAAAACGGCTTCGACGCGTCGTCGTCCTCCATGGCCGCGACGAAGTTCGTCATCTCGCCCCAGCGCCCCAACGCCCAGGCGCTCCGCGCGCCGACGTTCGCCGCCTTCATGAGCAGCCGCGTCTCCCGGGGAGACGGGCCGCCGCGCGACTCCGTCGACGCCGCCAAGGCGTCGAGCGCGCCGCTCGACGCGGCCTTGGGCGCCGGCGACGCCGGCGGGTTCGACGCGGCCAGCGTCGCGAGGTTCATGGCCGACGCCGACGGCCGCGGCTCGACGTTGTCGCCGAGCGCGACCTGGAGCCGCGGCCACGACCGCACCAGCAACCCGCACGCCTCGTGCCACTCGCCGAGCGCGTCGAGGCACTTCATGGCCCCGAGGATGGCCTCGACGTCGCCGCCGTCGCCCTCGAGGCGCCGCCGGTACAGGGCCAGCGCCTCCTCGTAGGAGCCGAGCTTGCCGAGCCACGACTCGGACACGTCGCCCAGCGTCCGGGGCCCGTCGCGGCCCGCGCGCTTGCCGGGCGTCTCGCTCATGTAGACGCAGGACCCCGGCTCCGCCGGCGCCGCCGAGGCATCGTCCGCGTGGTCGTGGGACCCGCAGCGCACGGCCTCGCCGCGCCGCAGGGGCCCGACGCGGTGGTGCCGCGTCCGCCTCCGCCGCTCCGACCTTTTCCGCGTCGCGTGCAGGACGCCCAGCGCGGCCTCGGGCTGGGCGAGCTTGCGGTTGATGGCGATCAAAGCCTCGGCGGCGGCGTGGCGGTCCCGGGCGAGCTCCGGCGTGCGGTACTCGAGCTCCTTGTAGTGGAGCGCCTTCGCGTAGGCGCGGCACTTCGTCGCGAGATCCGCCAAGACGCGGATGTCGATAGGTAAAGCATCAACATCACGCTCCATGAACTCGGCGAGCTCCAAGAGCAACTGGAGCGCGTCGGGCGCGACGGCCTGGAGCTCGTCGGACCGGAACGCGGTCTCCAGCGTCCGCACCAAACTATCGCGGTACGCGTCGTCCAATTCCAACCAACAGGACACGAAGGCCGACTGGAAGAGCTGGCGGGATAGGCGAGGATAGGCGTGGGCCACCGTCGCGCAGGACCGTAGCGCCGCCGACGGCGACTCGCGCAGCAGCTCCAGCGATAATCGCCGGAGCCAGTCGTTCCAGTCGTCGGCCGTGAGCCGCTGCGACACGTCCCAGGCCCGCTGCAGGTTCGGCTGGTTCACGTGCAACCGTTGGCGGCTCGGGCCCTCCGCCGCCGCGCCGCCGCCGAGCCCCCGGCCGCCGGCGCCCACGGGCGACCCGAAGGCCGGCGCGCGGTGCGCGCGCGCGGACGCGGGCGCGTCGCGCGCGCCGCCCGCGCGCGCGGCGACCGCGGAGATCTCGTCGACGGCGTGGTCGATGGACGACGCGCGGTACTTCTCGCCGATGTGCTGGGACCGGCTCAGGAAGGCGTGGCCCTCGCCGCCGTCGCCGTCCGCCGCGCGGTCGTCGTCGTCGTCGCCGGCCCGCGTCCGCGCGTCGCGCTTCGCCCAGGCCAGCGCCGCGGGCGACGCCGCGCCCCTGGGGCCCAGGGACAGGCAGCGCGTCGCCAGGCCGACGAAGGGCGCGAAGAGCTCCTCGCCGAGCTGGTCGCGGACGACCTCGAGCGCGTCGCGCGCCGCGTCCCTCAAGGCCTCGCCGTGCGCGGCCTTCGCGGGCGCCGCGTCCGCGGCGACGACGTCGGACCGCTCCAGTAACCGGCAGAGCGACCGCGCGATGCGCGCGCCGAGGTCCCGCCGCCGCGCGAGCGCGCGCCGGCCGACGACGACGCGGAGGCACCGCACGACGCGCGCCTGCCACTGGGGCCCGAGCGCGGGCGTCGAGAAGGGCCGCTGCCCCTGGTCCGCGCTCGCCGCCGCGGTGCCGCCCGTCTCCGCCAGGTCGGCGAAGGAGACGTTGCCCGGCGCGACGACCTTCTTGTAGGACGCGGAGAAGTGGCCCACGGTTCTCGGCGAGTGGGCGTCGCCGCCGTCGTCGAAGTCGTGGCGGCCCGGCGACTCCGGGTGGTCCGCCCAGCTCAGCAACGATTGCGCCCGCGACTCCGCCGCGCCGGCGCCGCCCAAGGCGTCCGCGAGCTTGAGCAGGGCCGGCACCACGAGGAAGAGGTAGTCCGACAGCGCGCCCCGCAGCAGCATCGTCGCGCGGAGGATGAGCGCCAACCGCGTCTCGCTCAGCGCCGCGGGCGCCGTCAGGGCCTTGGCCTTCGTGAGCAACGGCGGCTCGTCGTCGAGGCCGCCGACGCCATACCCGTCGTCCTTGAGCGACACCGCGCGGCTCCGCGGCGGCTTCCCGGCGGGCGCCGACCCCTTCGCGTCGTCCTTCTTCTCGGCCCGCTTGCCGTCCCAGGGCGCGCGGCCGCCGCCCTCGAAGGGCGGTGCTAAAGAGGCCAGCAGCAGCGGCAGCGCCCGGGGTACCAAAGCCGCGAGGTGCTCGGACACGGACGTCGCGATCTCTTCCAATAACGGCACGACCTGCTCCAAGTGCTCCGCCCAGTAGTCCACCACCAACTCGAAGATGCGCGGCAGCCAGTCCCTCAGATGGTGGCGCACGATGGCCGCGAGCGCCGCGAGCTGCAATAACACGGACTCGCGCAGGCCCGGCTCGCAGGTCCGCGCGACGTCGAGGAGGTGCGGCACCTGGGCAGGACAAGAGTGCGAAATTCCCAACTTCAAAGGCTCTTCTCTCGGCCGGTTTCCACTCGTTTCGGCTGATTTTTGGACGAGCGATCATCTCTCGGAACGGTCTCGAAGCGTGGGTGCTTTTTCCGGAACGCGCGCGCGCGGAACACTCACGTTGAAGCGACGTTGAATCACCCTTGTCCTGCCCTGTGGGGCACGATGTTCCCCAGAAAGGGCACGCACCGCAGCCCCAGGCTCTGGAAGATGAACATCAGCGCCTGGGTCACGGCGGCGTGGTGCGCCGCGAGGGACCCGTCCCGCAACACGCGCACGAGCGCGTCGATGGCCACGCGCGCGTAGTAGTCCTCGCCCGCGGCGGGCGTCGCCGCGCGCGCCGCGCGGTCCTTGCCCTTGGCCCGCTTCTTGCCGTCCTTGCGGTGCGCGTCGCCGGCGAAGTCGTCGTCGTCGTCCCGGCGCGGCCCCACGTCCGCGCCGACGAGCCGCGCCTCGTAGTAGGCGCCGACGTCGTTCTTGCCCGCGCCGTCGACGCCGCGCTCGCCCGCGTGGATCAGGTCCGCCGGCGCGGGGTCGGAACCGCTCTCCCGGATCGCCGGCAGCGCCACGGCGCAGGACTGGGCGTACATGGCCGCCGCCGCCGGCTCGTCCTCGTCGTCCTCCAGCAACCCCGCGAGGTGCGGGCCCAGGAGCGGCGCCTCGACGTCCGCCTCGTCCTGTACGGGGCTCGCGGGCACGTGCGACGAGAGGAGCTGGCGCTTGTCCTCGAGGTCGCGGCCGTCGACGCCCTCGGCGGCGTCGCCGTCGCGCTTCGGCGACGCGCCGGGGATCGCCATGGGCTCGGACTTGCCCGGGGCCTTGGGCTGGACCGCGCGCTCCGACCGCCGCCGCCGCGCCGCCGCGGCGAACGCGCGCGCCTTGGCCTTGGCCGTCGCCTCGCGCGACGCGCGCTGCACGAGCTCGAACTTGTAGGGGTCCAGGGCCCCCAGCAGGCCCAGGGCCCGCAGGGCTTCTCGACAGAGGGACCAGGGCGCGCCGCCGCGGTCGCCGGCCTCGCGGAGCGCCGCGGCCGCGCGCGGGTTGGCGCCCGGCGGCGCCGCGCCCGCGGACGAGCTCGCGACCGCGCCGCCCGAGCTCTCGCACAACACCGCGAGCATGCGCGGCAGTAAGGGCGCGTGCTCGAGGTAGGGCGCGACGACGCAGCCCGCGGACGACGCGAGGCGCCCGAGCACGCGGAGCGCGAGCTCGCGCTTCCGCGACGACGACCGGTCGAGCAGCGCGTCGAAGAGCGGCGCGAGCACGCGCGGCTTGTAGACGACGACGCGGCTCCGGGGCCCGAGCACGAGCACGCACTCGCCCAGCGCGTCCAGCGCCGCGCAGGCGAGGCGCGTCGGCACCTTCAGGCCGTCGTCGCGCGGCGCGGGCGCGATGTCGAGCGCCCGGGGCGCCGCGGCCTCGAGCGCCTTCACGGCCAGGTCGCGGTAGCCCAGCGGCAGCGCCGCGACGACCTCCGCGGCCAGGGGCCAGACGGCCTTGCGCGCGCGCGGGCTCTCGGCGCGCAGCGCGCCCGCCGCGAGCCGCGCGGCGCGCTCCTTCGCCGGCGCGTCCGACGCGGGGCACCGGAGCGTGTCCAACGCGCGCGCGAGCGCGGCGCGGACGCGGCTCAGCACGGCCGCCGGGTTCCGCGCCGCGAGGCGCCCCAGGAGCGCCAGCGCCGACAGCTGGAGCTCCGTGTCCTCGTCGTGGAGCAGCAGCGCGAGCGCGTCGACGTGCGCGCTCCGCGCCAAATGCCCGTCGAAGCGCGCGTCCGCCCGGAGCGCGCGGACGACCGCGCGCCGCGGCCCCGGGTCGTCGTCGGCGAGAGCCACCGCTAAGAGCCGCCGCAGCACATCATCAACAACCACGGCCGACGGCCCCGCGAAGTACCACGCGCCGAGCGGCGCGGCGCCCGGCTGCTTGGCCGTACGGCCCGCGCTCTCCGGCGCGGACCGCGCGCTCGACGCGAGCGACGCCTTGGGCGCCGGATCGCGCCGCGCGTCCTGGCTCGGCCGCCGGCCCCCGGACGCCGGGGGCTCCGACTCGGCGCCGGAGAAGCGCCGCTCCGGGTTCGACGCGGACGACGCGCGCGGCCGGTCGTCGTCGTCGCCGTCGCGGCTGCCCCGGTCCGAGTCGCCGGAGTCGCCGCTGTCGTCGTCGTCGGCGTCGTCGTCGCTGTCGTCGGGCCGCCGGGGCCCGTCGGTTTCCGCCGGGAGCCGCGCGTTGAGCTCCGCGAGCGGCGGCAGGAGCAGCCGCGCCTGGGCGGGAAAAGAGAGATTCAACGTCGCTTCAACGTGAGTGTTCCGCGCGCGCGCGTTCCGGAAAAAGCATCCACGCTTCGAGACCGTTCCGAGAGATGATCGCTCGTCCAAAAATCAGCCGAAACGAGCGGGAAACGGCCGAGAGAGGAGCCTTTGAAGTTGGGCATTTCGCTCTCTTGTGCTGCCCCGAGCCGCGCGCAGCTCGCGACCGCGGCGGACCGCACCGCGGCGGACGACGCGTCGAGGTAGCGGCTCGCGCAGTCCCGCGCCAGCGGCAGGAGGCACACGCCCTCCATGGAGAAGGAGCCCAGGGTCCGCAGGGACAGGAGGATCAAGTCCTCGTCGCGCGCGTCGACCTCGAGGCGCGTCCTCGGCGCCGAGTCCGCGCGGCGCCGCCGCGGCCGCGGCAGGGGCCGCGCCCAGCCCGGCGGCGCGTAGGGCGACGCGTCGAAATCCAGCACGGACGTCAACGCGTCGAGGAGCCGCGCGCGCACCGCGGGCCGCCGCGACGGCAGCGCCTTGGCGACGACGCCGAGCGCGCGGATCAGGGGGTCGCAGAGCCCGTTCGCGAACAGGGCGTCCAACAACGCGTCGGCGTGCGGCGGCGGGATCTTCTCCCCCAGCGCCTCGAAGACGTCGGCGACGCAGTCGACGACGACGCCGCGGCGCCGCTTCTCCTCGGGCGACGCCGGCGCCGCGACCTCGCGCCGCGCGCCCCGCGCGCGCGAGAACGCGCCCCGCGCGACGCCCCGCAGCTCCGGCGCGCCGCTCAGCAGCGCGTCGTCGAGCGGGTCCGACGCGTGGGGCGCGCCGGACCGCAGGAAGCCCAGCGAGCCCGACGCGTCGAGCGACGGGGAAGCCTCGTAGGGGCAGTTGAGCCCCGACTCGCAGAGCGTCGCGACGATCTCCGGCAGGGCCGGCACGAGGTGGTGCTTCACGGCCAGCGCGAGGCGGCCCATGGCCTCGTAGGCCGCGTCCCGCAGCTCGCCGGACGTCCGGTGCACGGCCATCGCGAGCAGGTGCTTCGTCGTGCCCTTCAAGTACGCGCGCGCGAACGCGTCGGGGCAGTACTGGGCCAACCTCGGTAGCAAATCCGTGACGGCCTTGCGGATGGCGCGGCTCCGGTGCTCCCGCAGCGCGATGGCCGCGTCGCAGGCCTCGCGGAACCTGTGTGGAAATCAACCAGTGAGCTGGGACGTCGGGGCCAAACTTGAGAATTCTCTAGCTCGGTCACATCGACGTCGATTCGGCTGATTTTTGGACGGATCGATCGCTCTCGTCGAGTTCTCGAAGCCCAGCCGAAGGGCTTGTGTCAAAACATTCGAATACGCGCACATTGAAGTCGGGTTGAAGATTTGATTTCCACGCAGCGCGGAACCGCGGCATCATGAACCCGCCCGCGTGGCGCAGGAGCGCGCCGACGGCCAGCAGCGCGCCGTGGCCCGTGGCCTCCGTCGCCGCCATGGCCGGCGCCGGCGAGCCCGGGGTCGCCGACGACCCCCGCCGCCGGCCGCCGGGCGACGCGCCGTCCGTCGACGGCGCGAGCGACGCGGACCGCGCGAAGCGGCGCGGCGTCCGGTCGCCCGCGGACGACGCGTCGGAGCCGCGGCGTCGAAACAGGCGCTTCAGGGACCAGGGCGTCTCCGGCGAGCCCGCGCTCTCCGGCGCCGGCGCCGCCGCGGGCGCGTCGCCCGCGACGTAGTCCGCCTGCAGCTCCTCCGGTAAAGACCGGCGCCGCTCCGCGGCCTTCTCCGGCGACTTGATGCGCAGGAACGCGTTCGCGGCCTCGTACTTGTCGACGTGGGGGGCCAGGGCCGCGTGGGCCTTGGCGTAGATGGCGCAGTAGAAGTGGCTGTGCTGCGCCGTCGGCCGCCGCGCGACGATCTCCAAAGCCGCGCCGAGCGCCGCGGCCGCGGCCTCGCGGACGTCCGGCGACCGCGCGTCCATCAGCGCGGGCCAGACGCGCTCGAAGAAGTCGCGCACGCGCGCGTAGAAGAGCGTCGGCGCGTGCTTCGCGAGCTCGCGGAGCACCAAACACGCGGCGAGCCGCCGCTGCGCGCCGCCGGGCGCGTCCGCGGCGGCCTTGGCGCCGCCCAGATGGCCGTCGGCGCCCGCGGGCCGCTGGAGCCACTCCAGCGCCCGGCCGACCTCGAACTCGACGTGGTCGCTGCTGCTCGCGGGGCCCCGCCGCGCGAGTCTCCCGAGCGCGGCGGCCGTCCGCGTCACGAACTGGCGCTGGCCCTCGGGCGACCCGAGGAACTGGCTACTCCCGCCGCGGCCGTCGCCGACGCAGCACTGCTTGAGCGCGTTCGACAGCACGTTGGCGAACTTGATGCCCTTGGTCTCGGGCTCCGCGCTCGGCGCGCCGACGAGCGCCTCGATCGCCGCGACGCCGCCCAGGCGCTCCTCGACGTCGCCGCCGTGGTGCACCATGCGGAACAGGGTGCTGTAGAGCTCGTCCTCGAAGCGGCCGAAGGTCTCGCCGCTCATCTCCCGCGCGGCGCGGGACACGAGGCGCCGCAGCTGGTACGCCGCGAGCGTGCGCTCGCTCTCGTGCGACGCCCGCAGCAGCGTGAGAAGCGCTTCTCGCTCGAAGGCGTCCATGACGCTGAACGACGGGTCCAGCGAGCGGGCCATGGTGGCGGTGCCGCGCTGCCGCGCGCCGCCGCCGTGCCGCCGAACCAGACCTTGTGGCTGGAGCTTCTCCCGCTTCAGAGGGGGGCTCCTTGAGGTCGACGGCACCTCCCGCCGGGTCCACGCCGCGCTCCGCGCGAAGCGGGAGGCGGTCCTCTCCTGGGTGTCTTAGGCTTTCGCTCTATCCTACGTTGTCTGCGACTCAAGCGTAGTAGGGGCAGTCCCGGCTCGAGCGCCAGAAGCCGAAGATCAGCCAGAAGACTTCGTTCGGCACCCGGCCGCTCGCGCCGCCGCGCGTCGAGGACGTGCGCGTGCCGAACAGACGTTCGAGGATGATCGTTTCGGTGAGCGTCCGGAGCTTTGCGGACGCGGCACTCGGCGGCGTCGCGCGGCCGCGATCGCAAAGCAGTCGGAGCCGCACGAGCTCGACGCGCGGCGCTCGCGTGTAGCGCCGCCAGCCGCCCGCGGAGTCGACGGCCTCGAGCAAACGTGCGGCCTCCAAGCAGGCATCTCTTCGAGCATAATCTCCGTAGCAAATATATCCCTGTTTATCCATGCTGCTAGGATCAAAGTCATAAACTGGTGGTTCGCGAGCCGCGTCGTCAGCCGTATCGCGGAAGAACTGTGTTAGATCCCGTGGTGTTTGTGTCCAGGCCCCGCGACTCAAGAGGAGACGTGCAAGGGGCGGGTTGTCGTAGTTAAGTTCCAGCGGGCTCTCATCCCAAAAGTCGGCTTTGTCGCACGACGCGTTCACATCGGCGCCGTTGTCGAGGAGCACGGCGGCCTCTACAGGATATCGCGCGAAATGGAGCGGAAAAAGTCCGTGAGCGTTTGAAGCATTCACGTCGAACTTGTGAGACGCCAAGAGACGACAGAGATCCGATCTTTCTACCCGCGGGCCGCCCTCGCCCAGGAGAACAAGATGGAGTAGAGTGTTTCCTTCAGATGCGCACGAGTCCGGTTCCAGAGCCTTTCCAGAAAGTAAATATTGTCGGATGACCTCCGTGGCACCCCGTTTTGCGGCAAGAACGATTTGAAAATGGAGCATGGCGGGTCGCGCCTCCATTTGGAGCATGGCGGGTCGCGCCTCCATTTGGCTTATTTTGATCGCAAAAAAATACCACAGCGCATCTCAGACATGCGAGACGACCTCTCTGCAGCGCCGACTTGTAAGGTGCTTGGTCTTATACATAGGTCTCGTCCGCGCGCGGCGCTATGTTCAGGAGGCGAGGCCGGCGGCGGCGAGCTTCGCCTCGAGGTCGGCGATCTTCTTGTGCGCGTCCGCGAGCTCGACCTCGAGCTGCGCGGCCGTCTTTTTGGCGACGAACGCGGCCGCCGACGGCGCGGCGACGAAGCCCGCGTCCGGGTTCAGGGGCCGGAGCTTCGGCGGCTCGTTGGCGCCGGCGAGCCAGGCGTCGGCGTCGCAGGACGGGAGCCCCGCGTAGCAGTCCGGGAAGATGTCGTCCTGGAACGCGTCCGACTTCCGGGGCACGACGAAGGACAGGGGCTCGACGACGCCGTTGCCGTTCTGGGACGTGAGCTTGAGGCACCGCGCGGTCTCGCAGGACATGACGTCGAGGCACCGCTTCGGCAGGAAGCAGTAGCCCTTGCCCGCGGCCGTCGACCGATGCTCCGAGAGCGCGAAGCACGGCGTCTTCGCGGCCTTGTTGATCTCGTAGTAGCGGATGTTGCCGTCGCCCTTGCCGCAGAGGTAGAGCATCTTCGTGTCCGGGTCGAAGAAGGGCAGGAGCACGCCCGCGGCCTGGTCGAGCGACACGAGCGCGAGCTCCTTGGACGGGTCGCGCGCGTCCCAGATCTTGATCTGGCGCTGGCTCTGGCGCGTGAAGCCCACGGTCGCCAGCAGGCCGTCCTGGAGGAAGGCGAGCTTGACGGACTTGGACCCCTCGTGGGCGGCCCGGAGCTCCGTCGCGACCGCGGAGCCGCGCGGGTCGAAGAGGCGGACGACCTTGTCCTTGCAGCTCGTGCCTGTGTGCAAATCAAATATTCAACCCGACTTCAATGTGCGCTTAATCGACGGTTTCGACGCGAGGCTTTCTGCCGTGCTTCGAGAATTCGACGAGAGCAATCGATTCGTCCAAAAATCAGCCGAATCGACTTCGATTTGACCGAGCTAGAGAATTCTGAAGTTTGATGGGGACCCCCCACTAACCAGTGGTTGGTTTCCACACAGGCTCGTGCCCAGCAGGCTCCCGTCGGCGTTCCATTGCACGTCCTGGATGAGGGACGTGTGCGCGTCCGTGGACGCGACCTCGCCCTGCTTCTCGACGTCCCAGACCTTGCAGAGCATGTCCGCGGACACGGACGCGAGCACGTTGCTCGCCGTCGGGTGGAACCGGAGCAGCGTGACCTTGCGGCCGTGGCCCCGCAGATCCACGAGCGGCTCCGTGAGCGTCTCCGTCAAACCGCCCGGCGGGATGCCCCAGAGCTTCACCGTCGAGTCGTCGCTGCAGGACGCGAGCAGCTGCTCGTTGAACGGGTGGAAGTCGAAGTCGAGCGCCGCGCCCTTGTGGCCCGCGAGCACGGGGCCGCCCGTCGGGAACGCGCCCGTGGCGGTGTGGTCGACGACGGCGATGGGGCCGCCGCCGCCCTGGAGCGCGACGGCGAAGTACTTCGTGTTCGCCTTGACGTACTGCTGTTCGCCCGTCGTCGTCGCTAAACGGAGATTGCGGAACGTGTCCTCCTGCTTCGGGGGCTCGACGTACACATGCCGGAACTTGCTGTTGCGGATGAATGCCGACATTGGTGCGCTTCCCGTCGACGCGGGGCGGAGCGGAGCGTCGGCCTCACACCCGTCGACGCGAGGCGGATGAACGTAGCCCGCGCGGTGACCTACGAGACCGCGAGTTCGTCGCCGAGCGCGCGCGCGATCCGAAACGCCCCGTGCCCCACGCGGTGGGGCAACGCACCAACCCCGGGCGCCGCGCCTCGGTCGTCCCACGGTACGCGCGACGACCGCGGCGATGGCGCGCGGTCCGATCGAGAGATGGTAGAAGGGCTGGGCTCGAGCGATCGGGTCGACGATTTTCACCGCCCAAATTCGCGACGAACGACCTCTCATGCCCGGAAAGACGACGACGCCGGTACCCGACGTTTAGAAGGCGAGGCGATGTGACCTCGACGCGCCGCGTCCTCCTCGCCACACACTCGCCGCAGCAAACTGGCCAACCCGCCGTTTCTCCTCGCGCGGCCGACGACGTCGAACAGCCTCCCACAGGGCCTCCCAACGACCTCCCCCGCCCGACCCCACATTCGAGCGATAACACAGCGGCGCGGGGGCGGCCCCCCGCGCTCAGATCCAGTCCCCCTGGCGGAGCTTGCGGGGGAGGTAGACCTGGGTGACGAACTGGAAGCCGAACGCGGAGAGCGCCTGGATCTCCGCCTTCTGCTTCGTGTGGAGCATGCGCTCGAGCTCCTTGACCCACTGCTTGTTCTTGAGGACGAAGTCCTCCTTGAGGAGCTGCTTGCCCATCTCGATGTCCTTGGGCGTCATGGGCAGCCGGCACTGGTCCGGCAGGTTGTACGCGTCGAGGTCCGACGGCCGGAGGCCGAGCCACTTGATGTCCGGCGTCGTCAGCGAGTTGGCGTCGTAGGACATGGCCTTGGAGCCGCTCATGTAGACCGAGAGGATCTTCAGCCCGTAGGGGTCCGAGTCGACGAACGCGAGCACGGGAATCTTCAGCTCGGCCTTGAGCCGGCTCAGGAACATGCGCGTCGCGACGTCGGGCTGGCCCTTGCCCGTGATGAGGATGCAGGGGAACTGGTTGTAGAAGCGGTCCTCGGCGAGGCGGTTGTAGGCCGCGTCCTTCTCCACCAGCAGGATGAACTCCGCGTCGCTCCGGATGTTCGAGATCTTGTCGATGTACGCCGGGATCGCCTTGCCCGTGACGCCCATGCGCGTGCAGTCGATGGGGTCGCCGTCCTCGTCGAACTGGACGCGGCCCACGACCAGACCCTTGTCCGCGGCGACGACGTTCAAGCAAGACCGCGGGCAGCCGATCGTGCACGCGGCGTCGTCCAGCACCGCGTCCGACTCCTCCTGCTTCTTGAAGAGCTTCACGTCCGTGTAGAAGAGGTCGCGCTTCGTCACGTGGATGCCCTTGGTCACGACCTCGTGCACGAGGCTAAACACGCGCGTCATGATCGCCGTCTTCCGCACCTGGCCGACGTTCGCGAAGCTCCGCTCCGACGCGTTGTGCTTGAGCACGATGCGGTCGAGCTCGCGGACGTAGCGCTGGTTGGTCGCGGACCGCGACGGCACGTCGAACTTGAAGGACTCGCCCCGCATGATCGACTCGGCCGCGGCGACGAAGAGCGCCTCTATTGCGTACGCGACGTCGTCCGCGGGCATCGCGTCGACGACGCGCATGCCGCTCAGGTCGACCGTGCTCATGTCCACCGGCTTCTGCGTCGCCAGCAGCGCGCGGCACCGCCGCACCTCCTTGAGCACGACCTCGGGGTCGAGGATCTCCGCCTCCGGGGCCGCGGCCTTCTTCTGCTTCTTCTTCGGCGCCATCGTGCGAGCGCGGCCGTGCGCGCGGTCGGGACGGCGTCTGCGGCGCGAGGCGAGCGTCGCTAAGCGTAGGGCGACGATACTTGGTCTACACGCGAGAGCGCGCGGAGATCATAAGCTCGCAGAGCGCTTCAAATGATGTTGTTGAATTAGGCAACATTACACGCCAGTTGGCACCTGAACGATGGGGACCATGGCGGCGGCCGGCGCTTCGTGGCTGCCCCCGCCACACAAACCAAACATTTGGATCCCGGACAGCCGGTCGGCGTCGGACCCGGAGCGGCCGCGGACGAAGCAGCTGCTCTACGAGGCCTGGCTGGGCAACATGTCCCTGACGCAGGTCGAGGCCGTCAAGTCGCGGCCGCGGCGCAACGCCGTGCCCGCCGTGCCCGCCGTCGCCTGGCACGCGGGCCTCCGATGCGCCTTCACGACGCTCCTCATCACGCGGCCCGACGCCCGGCAGTACGCGTCGTTCTTAGAGGCCGCGACGCGCGCGCGCGAGGCGTTCGCGCTCGAGCGCGCCTACCCGCACGTCGCGTTCCACGAGGACGACCTGCCGGAGGCGCACAAGCGCCACATGCGGGCGCGGGTGCCGTCGCTGCGGTTCGAGGACGTGACGCCCCACTTCGGCGCACCGGACTGGCTGCCGGATCGCAACGCGTGGCGCGGCAACGACCGGTCCGTGGGCTACAAGAACATGTGCCGCTTCTACGGGCTGCGCGTCTTCGGCGTCATGCGCGACCTGGGCATCGACGCCTTCCTCCGGGTCGACGACGACGTGTTTTTTCTGGACCGCGTCGACTACGACCCGTTCCGCTACCTCTACGAGTCGGGCGCGGTCTACGTCTACGGCGTCGCGCACCCGGAGCAGCACGAGATGACGGCCGTGACGCTCCAGGGCTGGGGCCACGCCTACTGCGAGACCCTCGACCGGCGCGGCGACGAGGACTGCTGGGACGTGACGGCGCGGTCCTTCACGGAGATGTACTTCAACAACTTCTTCGGGACGCGGACGGACTTCTGGGCGACGGACGACGTGCTGCGGTTCCAGGCCGAGGTCGACGCGTCGTCGAACATCTACGTCTTCCGCTGGGGCGACGCGCCGATCCAGAGTTTGGCGGTGAACCTGTTCGCCGACCCCGGCTCCGTATCGCGGCTCCCGCGGCTCGCGTACGCGCACTACTCGGGGAAGCAGGTCGTCCGCCACGACAACGCCGTGACGGACTACCACGACCGGGCGACGGCGGACTTCATCAAGGGCCTGCCCTACCTCGGCGCCGACAACTCGACGGACGGCCCCGGCGATCTGGCGACCGCGGCGGCCGCCGCGCACGGGGCGACGTGGCTCGGCGACCTCGCCGCGCTGGGCTTCGACTTCGAATCGTACGTGGCCAGGCTCCGCGGCGAGGTCGACCGCGCGGACGCGCTGCTCTACGTCGCGCAGCTCCTCGGCGTCCACTGCGTCGGGAGCAAGGGCGCGGACCTGCTCGTGCCGCGGTACTGCTGCTGCCACCTCGCGTCGGCGACCTTCCGCGATCCGGACCTGCTGCGGCGCGCCTTCGACCTCGGCGCGTCGAAGGCGCTCGAACGCCTCGACCTCGGGGCCGCCTTCGCGCGGACGGCGCCGCTGCCGCGCGTCGGCGGCTGGGCCGACTTCTACGCGGCGCCCGCGGCCTGGGTCGCCCGCCTCTTCGCCTCCGACGACCGCCGCCGCACGCTCGCGGCGCGGCGCCGCAAGGCCGCGCGGCGCGCCGCGAGGCGCGCGGCCGCGCCGCCGCGGCGACCGCGGCGCCGCCGGGGCTTCTTCGACGCGCTCTTCGCACCCAAGGAGCCGCCGCCGCCGCCGCCGACGCCGCGGCCCACGCCGCGGCCGCGCGCCGAAACCCGGCGCTCCGACGCGGAGACGCGAGAGCGGCGCGCGGCGCTCGCGGAGCGGACGCGGACCGCGCTCGCGGAGCACAACATCCGGGGCGCGCGGCCGCGGAGGCCCCGCGACACGGACGGGACGCCCTAGGGCTTTTGGGGGTGTCTCGCGTGGCCGTGGCATCGGTGGGCCCCGGGGCGGACGGCTCGATTTACGCCTCGGCCTCGATTTGCCGCCGGGGAGGTCGCTGAACGCAGGCTGAGACAGCGGCTCGAGTTCGGTCGATATCCATTTGTACGTCGAGACCGTCGGCCGGTCACGCGTTCATCAAGCTCGACGCTCCAGCGCAAGCGCAAGGCCTACGCGAACCCGGGCGACCCGAAGTCGATGGTCGTAAATCGCGCCATGCGGCGCCGTTCGGCGTGGGTCGTCGTCGCCGCCGCGATGGTCTCGATCTGTCGCGCCTCGATGAGTGGCGTCGAGGAGTACGAGCGCGGCGTGAGCCTGCGCAAGAGGAAGCGCCCGAAGGAAGCGCGCGAGGCCTTCTTCCGCGCGTCGCAGCTCGAGTACCCCGGCGCCCTCGCCCAGTGCCTCGAGGCCTTCAAGGACACGGACGACCTCTACCTGTTCCACGCGCAGATCGGCCAGGTGTACCTCGACCACGACCTGAAGAGCGAGTCGTGCACGCACGTGCTCCGTTCGCTCGAGCTCGCGCGGTTCAAGCAGGCCACGGACGAGTACAAACGGACCATGCAGGCGACCCTGGACATGGCCGAGCGGGTCTGCCCCCAGCACCTGGGCACGAAGACGGCCGCGCGCGTCGCGCGGAAGGCGGGCTACGAATTCCGCTCTTCGCAAACGCCGCAGTACCGGACGTGGTCCGCGGTCTGGCGCGGCGTCCTGTGGCCGTGACGATTTTCGAGAGATGTCGGCTGGGAAAACGATGAAACATCGTTACCGTCACGCTTGGTAGGTCTGGCGCGACGCCTACGACGCCGCGGTCTCGACGTTGTCGCCGGCGAGAATCCTCTACTACTTCTTCGCCGACCATCGCGTGGAGTTTCCGACGGCGGTCGCGCCGGTCGCGCCGCGGCAGGCCGTCCCGGACCTGCCGTCGCTCGGCGGCCGGGGGCCCAAGCGCTGGTCGCCCGGGGAGCTCGCGAAGGCGCGGGCCGTCCACGAGGACCGCATCGCGGACCCGGCCTTCGCCAAGGCCATGGAGAAGCGGCGCGAGCTCGACTACTGGGGCCGCGACGACCCGCCCCTCGCGAGCAGCCCGAGGCACCCCGAGAACGCGGACATCGTCGGCCGGGCCGAGGCCGCGTGCGCCGCGTCGAAGGGAGGGTGCGACCGGCGCACGGCGGCGGAGGTCGGCATCATCGTCTGCGGCGGCGACCCCTGGGGGGCGGTGAGCTGCGCCTGCACCGTCGACGAGTTCAACGCCGTCGTCCTCTGGGCGTTGGAGCACCACGGCGACCCCCGCGCCGCGCTCGACGTGGAAGACGTGAAGCGCGCGACCTACCGCCTCTACGCGCACCGGCCGCCGCCGGGCGGCTGCGAGCGGATCGACGTGTCGGACCTGTCCCTGGACGAGTTCCTGGCGCGCTACGCGTTCCCGAGCCGGCCCGTGGTCATCTCGGGCGCCGCCGAGGGCTGGCGGGCGCTCGACACGTGGCACGATCTCGACTACCTCACGGACGCCGCGGGCAACGAGCTGCACCGCGTCTACGCCGTGCCCCTCGCGAAGGGCGACGACACGGGCGCCTTCGAGGCCATCCGGCGCCTGAGCGAGCGGGAGCTCCTCTACGGCATGAACGTGTCCGCGGACCGGCCCGGCGCGTCCGAGCCCGGGTCCGAGGACGTCATGGTGCGCCCCGCGGAGAATTTGATCACGCTCGACGCCTACGTGGCCCTCGCGGAGAAGCTGCGCGCGTCGAAAAAGAAGAAGATGTCGCTCTACTTCCAGAAGCACGCGATCCCCCGCTGGCGCGCCGCGCGGTCGCCGGACACGGGCGCGCCGCTCGTGCCCGGCGACGTGACGCCCTCCCTGCGGGACCGGGGCTTCGCCGACTTCCTCCTGCCCTTCAAGGAGCTGCTCTGGTTCGCCATGGAGCCGGCGAGGGCGGACCTCCACTTCGACCCCTACGAGAACCTGCACGTCGTCGTCGAGGGCGCCAAGACCTTCACCATGTTCCCGCCGTCGAACAACGACGAGCTATACTTCGCGAGCGCGGGGAACCAGCGGACCATGAACTGGCTCTACGACTACGAGTCGGGCAAGTTCTACCAGCTGCCCGCGTTTTTGAACGAGCCCGCGCCCCAGGGCTACGTGCCCGTGGACCCGGAGCGCCCCGACTACGACAAGTTCCCCAAGTTCCGCAACGCGACGCGCCTCGTCTGCGAGGTCCGCAAGGGCGAGACCATCTACGTGCCGTCGAACTGGTGGCACGCGGTGGCGTCGGAGCCCGACGGCGACTCGGGCGTCGTCGCGGGCGTCACCCACTTCTACGAGCCCCTCTACAAGGCCCTCTCCGACTACGTCCACTTCTCCTCGAACCTCGCGGCCTACGGCCACATCCTCAACCGCACGCAGGCCGCGCTCGAGGGCGCGGCGCGCGCCGAACTCTAGTGATGTGCGACACGGTGCTGCGACTCAGTGACTATGCGAATCGGGTTACGGTCGTGCGGGGCGCGGGCGCCCATAAAGCACGCGCGCGGGCGGCGAGGCCCCTTCCCGGAGCGGCCGGAGCGCGTCGAACGGGCGGGGGTTCCTATCATTCCGTGAGCGGGACGCCGTCGTCGCTCTCGTCTTCGTCCCAGGGCAGCTCGTTGCCGCAGGGGTCGCGCGCGACGCTGTCCGCGTCCTCGGCGCACATGTACTTGCGCACGGAGTCGGACGACCGGCGCGCGAGCGCGAAGGCGCTCTCCGGCTCCTCGAGGTCGTCGGGCGCGCCCGCGGCGGCGTCGTCGCCGTCGGCGCAGACGAGCGACGGGCAGCCCCGGAAGTCCTCGGGCGTGTCGGCGTCGATCGCCGCCTCGTCCAGAGCCGCGTCGTCCGACGAGCAGACGAGCGCCGCGCCGCCGGCGGACCGCGGCGTCGCTCCGAAGAGCAAAACGAAGCAGCTCTTCTGGAGCTCCTCGTCGTCGTCGTTCGCGTCGGTCCAGAGGTGCTTTTCCGGCGGGACGTCGCGGCCCGGGGTCACGAGCTTGACGCGCAACGTCGGCTCCGCGCGCGGGTCGTCCTTCTTCTTCTCCTCCGCTTCGCGCGACGCGTCGAGGCGCCGCGGCGCGGCGACGGGCGCCACGTCCGGCGTGGGCTGCGCGAGGGCGTCGAGGCTCCGACTGCCGTTGACGGGGCTGAACTGGAACTTGAGCTTGCCGCCCTCCCGGGGCGGCCGGTCCGTCTCGGGCGGCGACACGCGCCCCGGGCGGTCGAACCCATTGTCGCTGGCCATGTAGGCGCTCATCATCGACGCCATGGCGGGCGGCGCCCCGGCGCTGGGCGCGACGACGCGCCGGCGCCGGGCGGGCGTGCGCGGCCCTGCCGGCACTGGGCGGGCGTGCGCGCGGCCCTGCAGCCCCGCTCCCGACGCCGCGAAGTCGGGGCAGCCTGCGCTCGTGCTGTGCGGGATCCAGCTTCTGGAGCGGCACCTTGTGTAGTAACCTTGAGAGTGCATCTTGAAGACATGTAGCCGTTCGGCGATTGCTCGGCAGCGTCCGCAGTAAATATTCCCGACGACGACGTCGCCACATGTGCGGACCATCGAGGCGCACCGCCTCATGTGCGCGCTCGACGACTACCGCCGTCGAGACACATCTTGGTGGGCCGCGAACTTCGCGCAAGAGGCGCTCCGTCTTCGCGCAATGATTCTCCTTATGTGATTTTCTGCATGGGGTCCCCCTAGGCGCCCTCCGCGGCCGCGGGCGCGCCCGCGACGCGGATCTCGGCGAGGACGTCCTCCTCGGACTCGTCGAAGAGGCCGAGCCAGACGAGCGTGTCCTTGACGACGACGGACGGCGTGCGCCGGTGCGACGAGCCTGCGGCGGGAACCGAGTCGCGCGGCGCGGCGGCCTCGGCGCGCGCTCGGGGGGATGCGAAACTTCTCGGAAGTCGGAACCAGGTTTCAACTCAGCCGGCCGGAGCCGTCGTCGTGTGTAACAAATTGGATATGTCTCGTCATCGAACGGATCGGCGAGAAAACGCGCGTCGGACGCCGACGTCGCGCCGCCCCAGGTCCGCGGCGGCGACTCGGCGGCCGTCTCCTCGACGGCGGGCTCCGGCGTCGGGGGCTCCGCGGTGTCGACGACGGCGTCCGTCGACGGCGGGCAGAGCCACGGGTTGCCTGCGTGTCGGCGCCGGTAAAAAGGGCCCGGGGAACGGTCCGGGGGCCCAGAGTGTGGGCGGCGGTCGCTCTCGCTCCTGGTACAGACCCGCCGAGCCGACGGAGGCGGGAGGCGACGGGTAAAAAGCTCTCGGGAGCTCGAAAACACAGCGCGAGGACGCGGGGGGCACGCGCCGAGCTTCGGGAGGAAGGACCGCTTGTCGGCCTCGGCCTCGAGGTTGCTCGACGAGCGGCGCGTCGGGAGGCTCGGGAGGGAGAGGCTCGGGAGCGAGAGGCTCGGGAGGTAGGACCGCGGCGGCGGCGCGTCGCCGTCGCCGTCGCCGTCGAGGGTCGCGGACGACCCGCGGCGGTAGGGGAGGAGCGGGAGGCTCGGGAAGGAGAGCCGCGCCGGGAAGAAGGAGCGCGGCGCCGCGGACGCCTCCGGGCCCGGCGCCCGGCGGAAGGGGAAGTAGGACGCGCGGGGCGGCGACGGCGGTGGCGGCGGCGCGCCCGGCGGCGGCGGCGCGCGCGCGCCGCGGCGGCCCGAGCGGCGCGCGGGGAAGGCGGGGAAGGCGGGGAGGTAGGACAGGCGGCCGGCGGGCGCCGGCGCGAGGGGGATGGGCGCCGGGGCCGGCGCGAGGGGCGCGGGCGCCGGCGCGCGGCCGCGGCGGCCCGGGAACGCCGGGAGCGTCGGAAGGTACGCGGCGACGCCGAGCCTCTGGGGCGAGGGCACGGGCTGGAGCACGGGCGGCGGCAGGCTCAGGGCCGGCGGCGGCGGCGACCGCTTCGGCGGGCGCCCCCCGCGGCGGTGGCCGCCGCGCGCGACGCCGCCGGGCGAGTTCTTCTCCGGCGTCGCGGCCGCCGCGACGCGCTTCTCCGCGCGCGTGCGGCCGCCGCGCCGCGACGACGACGTCCTCCGCTCGCCCGTCGACGGCGTCACGACGGCGGGCGGGCAACAGCCGAGGCGCTCGTTCTTCTCGGGGGACGCGAACTCGGAAGGTTTCGTCGCCTCGTGGGGATGGACGGCGCCGGGGTCCGTCGGGCAAAGCCACGTGGGGGACGTGGGCTCGTCGTCGTCCTTCTTCTTCGGGGGTCGCGTGTAGATGCCCTTGAGGACGACGGCCATCGCTTGAAACCGGCAATGCTCGTCGAATCTCGACGAGCGTGACCGCAAGGTCTCTTTCAGTCGTCCACGGCAAGGCTGCTCGACGCTCGGGACGATCACAAAAGCGACTTGCGCCGGAGGAGTCCTCCCCACCCCCAAAAGCTACGACACGTCCCCGCTCCGCGACCAAATACGCAGATCCCCCCGGGCTCCCGAGCACCGGCGGACGGACGTCTCCGCGCGTGCGCGCCCCCCGGGAAAAAACATCACGCATCTTTCGTCCGTCCGGTTGGTTTCACGATGTCGATGTGCATGTGAGGGGCAGCCCCCAGCGTCAACCATGCCGAAGCCGACGGAGTCGATGGACGTGAACCAGTACACGCGGCACAAGTCCTACGCGTACCACAACAATCTGCACCACGACGCGCACCGGAGCACGGGCCCCGTGCTGAGCGTCTTCGGCGCCGAGCCGCGGTCGGCGTCGGCGCCGGCGCAGCACGAGGGCGAGGGCATCCTGGCGCTGCTGGACCCGCGGGAGCCGCCGTGCCACTACTTCGCCGTCGTCACGCAGGAGTTCCTGACGCTGTCGCCGCTCATGATGAAGGGCGCGGTCGTGAGCAAAAAGGCGTACGGGAGCCGCAAGTACAGCGGCGTCGAGGGCAGCACGAAGCTCGACATGAAGCTCGTCAACTCGGCCAAGGACGAGGTCGCGCGCGCGCTGGAGACGACGGCGAACATCTGCCTCGAGGAGATGAAGACCGCGGAGGAGCAGGGCGTCAAGGCCGCGCGGCGGTCGAGCCGCGCGGTGGCCCGGAAAGTGAAAGAGAAGGCGCTCGCCGCGTCCGACTCCGCGGAGCGCCTCCACCAGGCGATGTTGGACAAAAAGGCGGGCCGGCGCGCGTCGAGCACCGTGGCGACGCCGAAGACGGCGGCCGTCGTCGACACGCGCCTGCGCCACGCTCTGAATCCCGCGGCCGTCGCGCCCGACGCGCCGTCGGACGCGCCCTTCGACTACTTCCCGTCGGCCGAGGTCGTGCGCATCCCGCTGGCCCAGGTGCGCCAGGTGCGGACCTGCCCGACGATCCTGCGGCGGCGCGCGCTCGAGGAGCAGGAGGCGGACTTCGGGCGCGAGATCGACTTCGAGCACAAGTACTCGCTCGACAACTTCGAGTTCGAGGACCCCACGCTGGAGACGCACAGCATCCGCGTGACCGTCACCGTGGAGCGGCGCCAGCCCTTCGACTTCATCACCTACAAGGAGGGGTCCGTGCTGCCCGACGAGTTGCTGAGCGCGCACCGCGTCGCGCTCGCGCGGCTGGTCCTGCGCCTCCCCCCGTCGAACGTCATCGAGACCGAGGTCGCGGCGCTGCGCATGACCCACGGCTTCGACGTGGCCCCGGGCGAGGCCGACGCCAACGACGCGCGGTTGCTCGTCGCGGACCTCGAGAGGTCGCTCTGCGGAGGCCACGACGCGGAGCCCGAGTCCGACAGCGACGACGACGACGCGGTGCGGACGCTGCGGCAGCGCGAGCGCGACGCGAAGCGGGAGCAACTGCTCCAACGGCGCGGCGCGGAGCTCATGCGGCCGGACCTGCCCCAGCGCCACCGGCCCGAGGACCTGCCGCGGCGCCGGAGCGCGCGGCGGCCGCGGTCGCGCGTCCAGGTCGAGATGCTCCGGCGCCAGGCGGGCTACGCGCCCGTCGACGACGCGGACCTCCTGTTCGAACTCGAGGGGGACATGCAGGTCGACGTCGCGCTGAAGCGCGCGTTCTTCAAGGCGCCGAAACTGATCCGGAAGCTCGTCTCGTGGATCGAGCACATCGGCGCGGACGTCGACGCCGTCGCGACGGTGTCGCTGGGCGAGCGCGACGACGGCGACGACCACGACTCGCTGAGCGCCGGGTCCCTGGACCACTCGAACCGCGTCCGCGACGCGCAGCTCGCCGTCGCGACGCGCGGCTTGGCGGCCGTGCGCTTCCTGCGGGCCGCGCTCCACGACTCGCGCGGCGTCTCGGAGCGGTTCCGCCTGCTGCGCACGCACAAACTGACGCCGGAGCGCATCGTCGACGCCTGCAGCGCCGACCACTTCAACCACACGGACCACCGCGACGACGCGGCGGACGCGCGGCTCCGCCACGACGCGCGCGTCGCGCGGCACCAGGCCCAGCACTGGACGCCCCACGCCTTCCACCTGCCGTCGGAGCGGAAGCGGCGCGACGCGAACCGCGAACTGCTCGCCAAGTCGCGGGAGAACTTTTTGCGGAACCACCTCACGCCGTTCTTCCAAAATCCCGTCGACGCGCCGACGGGCGAGACGCCCGACTCGAGGCTCGAGACGCCCAAGGCGCGGCTCGCCTTCCACCCGTCGACGAAGGGCCTCGAGCGACGCGACGACGCGTCGCCCGCGGACCTCGCCGAGGCCGTCCGGCGCCTCGCGACGCCGTCGTCGAAGCGCGAGACCGTGTCGTACCGGCAGCTCCAGGAGGCGAAGGAGCACGGCGAGGCCCTGGCGGACGTCGCCCTGCGCCTCGCGACGCCCGCCGCCGCGCGGCGCAAGACGGCGCTCCTCCAGAGCGCGTCGCGGAGCCTCGCGAGCCCCGGCGACGGGCTGCGATCCGCGGCGAAGAACCTCGCGGGCCCCGCGGCGAAGCTCCGGCAGGCCGCGCGCCTCGTCGTCGACGACGACGACGACGCGAGCGTGGCGTCGTCCGCGTCCCGGGCGCCGTCGTCCGTGTCCCAGGCGTCGTCCGGGTCGTCCGCGCTCTTCCTCGCGGCGCAGCGGATGCAGCGCGACGAGGAGGCCAAGGCCGCGGACAAGTCCGACCGGCTCCGCAGGACGCTCAAGGAGGCGGCGGACCTCGAGGCCGCCGAGGACGCGAAGACGTCCGACGCCGCCGCGCGGCTCGTCGCGTCCCTCGGCCGCGCCGACAGCGTCAAGACGCTCGAGAGCGGCTCGAGCTCGCTCGGCTCCGAGGACCTCGGCGCGGCCGTCAACGACGCGCCGCCGCCGCCGTCGTCGAGCAGCAGCGGGCCCTACGCGGAGGAGACGGCCTTCTTCGTCAAGGACCGCGACGCGGCCATCGCCTACAGCGACATCCCGCCGCGGCCGGGCGCGCGGCCGAAGCCGCCGCCGGCCGTCGCGCTCTTCGCGCGGCTCCTGGACGCGCAGGCGGACCTGCTCGTCGAGATCGACGAGCTGACGAGCGCGCGCTTCCGCGAGGACGACCCGCCCATCTGGGTCGACATGGGCCAGCGGCAGATGGGGCCGCACTGGGTCCTCTCGTCCGTCGCGGCCGACGACGCCCGCGCGAGCCCGCTGCTCTGCGCGCTCGTGGAGCGCTGCATCTCCCTCGGCCTGTCCATCTCGCGCACGGGGCCGTCGCTGCCGTCGCCGTCGAAGCGCGCGCGCGCGCGGCAGGTGACGGCCGTCGGCGACCTCCGGAGCCCGCGCGCGGGCGACCGGTCGTCGCGCGGCGCGACGGAGCCCGCGCTGGCGCTGCTGGCGTGCTCGCACCTGCTCCTGGGGCTGCTCCAGGCGTCCTACGTCATGCGCGAGATCGCCGCGTCCGAGTGCGCCGACGAGGTCGACGACTTCCTGCTCCGGGACGAGTTCTACGACGCGCTCGAGGCGAACCGCGTCACGCGCCTCGCGGCGTCGAACCTCCGCGAGGCGACGCGCGTCATCCGCCAGGGCGAGGAGACGGCCAAGGCCGCGCACCGCAAGCAGCGCGGGGGGGACATCACCCACACGTAACGGGGGCGCGGGGACGGTGTACGAGATTCAACGTGGGTGCACCATTAGAGTCACCATTACTGCTCCACTGGGCAGATTTGGCTCGAGGTGCTCTCCCAGTGTACGCGTCGCGGCCTCGCTCGCGGCAGTGCTAGCACGCGTCTCGCGTCCGCGGCGGTCCCCTCGTTGCGAGGAGCGCTGTCCGCTGCGCCGCGCGCGTCGCGGCGAGCGACGGGCGCGTCCGCGGCGGTCCCGCGCTGCGCCGGAGCCGTCCCTCGCCAAATTTTGGCGTGAGGCGGCGCCCGCTTCGTCCGGCGGCATGGAGCTGGGCCCCATGGTCTGGGCGATGCTCGGCGTCGTCGTCGCGACGCTGATCTTCACGTCCTACTACTCCGGCGGCGGGGAGCCGCCCAAGGCCTCGGGCAAGAAGGCGAAGGCGTCGAAGCCGCACAAGGAGAAGAAGCCCGCGAAGGAGAAGAAGGCCCCGAAGAAGGAGGCGCCGCCGTCGCCGAAGAAGAAGGCGAAGGCGCCCGTCGCGCCCGTCGCCGTCGCGCCCGCGCCCGCGCCGGAGCCCACGCCCGCGCGCGACGAGGTGAAGCTGCCCAAGGCCGAGTCGCCCAAGAAGAAGAAGGAGAAGAAGAAGGCGGCCAAGGCCGCCAAGGCCGGAGCACCCGCGCCCGAGGCCGCGTCGACGCCCGCGCCGGCGCCCGAGACGCGCGCGGCCACGGCCGCGGCGCCGCCGGCCGACGACGGGTGGACCGTCGTCGACAAGAAGGCCGACCCCGCGAAGAAGAAGAAGGCGCCGAAGCACGGGGCGCCCGCCGCCGACGGCTCCGTCACCTTGGACTGCGGCCGCTTCGCCGCGGCCATCATCGGCAAGGGCGGCGAGACCATCAAGAAGCTCGCCGCGGACCACCCCGGGGCGACCTTGAACGTCGAGAAGAGCAACAACGGCGGCTCGACGTGCAAGATCGGCGGCGACGACCCCAAGGTCGTCGCGAAGGCCAAGACCGCCGTCGAGGCGCTCCTCGCCGCCGCGGGCCACGTGCCCGGCGCCGAGCTCGCGACGGCGACCGTCGACGCGGCGGACAAGCTGCCCGCGGTCATCGGTTCCGGCGGCGCGACGATCAAGTTCATCACGGCGTCCTCCGGCGCCCACGTCGAGGCCGGCCGCGGCGGCAAGTCGGCCGTCGTGCTCAGCGGCACGCGGGACCAGGTCGCCAAGGCCAAGGCGCTCGTGCTCGCGGCCATGAATGGTGTGGATATCGCCGCGGAGTCCACCGAAACGATCGAGCTCGGCGCGCGCGGCGTGCCCTTGCTCATCGGCAAGGGCGGCGCGACGATCAAGGAGCTCCAGGCCAAGTGCGGCGCGCGCATCGACGTGCCCCGCGGCGGCACCGCGTGCACCGTGTCCGGGTCCGCGGACGACGTCGCGCGCGCCGTCGCGACGGTCAAGGCCCTCCTCGAGGACAACGGCCACGGCGAGACCCTCGACCTCGACTGCCACGTGGGCGTCCTCCTGGGCAAGGCCGGCGCGACGATCCGCAAGATCCAGGAGGCCTCGGGCTGCCGCGTCGACGTCCGGTCGACCGGCGACGCCGCGTGCGCGGCGACGCTCAGCGGCTCGTTGGAGCAGATCGCGGCGGCGAAGCGCGAGATCCAGGGCGCCGTCGACGCGGCCAACGCCGGCCCCGCGCTCGGGCCCGGCGAGGTCGCGGAGCGCGTCGCCGTGCCCGACGCGTACGTCGGCGCCGTCATCGGCAAGGCCGGCGCGAACGTGAAGAAGATCCAGGACGAGTCCAAGGCGAAGATCGACGTCAAGGACGGCTGCTGCGTCGTCTACGGGCCCCCGGACGCCGTCGCGGCCGGCGCGGCGGCGATCCGCGCCATCGTCGGAAAGCAGGCGGACTTCGACGCGCAGCGCGCCGCGCGCGCGGCGCCGCCGCCGTCCTGGGACGAGGCCCAGGCCGCGGACCCCGTCTGGGGCGGCGCCGGCGCCGACGGCGACGCCTGGGGCGTCCCCGACGACGCCGACGCCTGGGGCGCGTGAGCGGGCCCCCGCCCCCTCCGCGAACCCCCGAACAAACGCCGCCGCGCCCCGACCGCGCCGCTGGATGACCGCCCCGCCCGGCGCCGCCTCGCTCTCCGCCCCCCCTACGCCCCTCCCCCCTCGGCCCCTCCTAACACGACCACCGATCACCGGCGGCCCGGAAACGCGCGGCCCCGAACTCCGTCGAAGGCGGCTTAGAAAGTGGGCGGGGCCGCCGCCCCAGCGGCTCCCGTCTACATGTCGTTCTTCTTCTGGATCCACGCCGCGACGTGGAGGCCCCAGGACACGGGCACGCAGAGGCTGCCGGCGATGTACGCCGGGTTCGCAGTCGACGCGCTCAGCGGCGCGCCGAGCTGCGACGCGGAGACGCAGTAGAGGCCGACGATGAGGAAGATGCCCGACATGGGGCCGAGGAGCGCCGACGGCGCCGACGCGAGGTTCCCGAGCACGTAGGACGGCGGCGCCTCGCCCTCCCAGTACGTGTCCTCCATGGACAGTTGGGCCTTCGGGGCCGTCTGGGCCACGCGGCGCACGCTCGGGAGGGTCGCGCGCGACGTGCTGAACGCCGAGGCGGTCGCGGTGAGGAGGGCGAGGAGGGCGAAGCGGGCCATTTCGTCAAGCTGCGGATGAACAGAGCCGCGGATCGGGCCAAGTCCCGACGCTAACCCTCGCCGCACAGCGTGCTTGCAGTGGAGCTGCAAACTTACGAAATTACGATGAAAATCGATGGGATGAGTCCGGGAAACGAGATGGTGATCCGCTGGAGTGAGAGCATGGGCCCGTGAGATGCTGCGCCGCCTCGTCGCGGCTGCTTCACTCGCAGCCGCCAGCGCGCAGTCGTCCTGCGCGCGCCGGCGCCTCGCCGTTGACGACTACGACTACTACGTCGACTCCTACGACGAATTCCAGGAGGCCGTCGAAGACTCCATCGACTGCAGCGCGGGCACGATCCTCCTCGAGGAAGACGTCACCGTGGCGGCCCAGGTCGAGATCTACGACGGCGCGGCCGTCACGATCGCCGGCCGCGAGTGCGCGTGGGACCAGAAGTTCGGGGACGGGACGTGCGACGCCGAGAACAACGTCGCCGACTGCCTCTACGACGGCGGCGACTGCTGCGTCGCGACCTGCGCGGGCGACGGCTGCCCGACGACGGACGCCGACTGCGACGATCACGCGCCGGGCGACGGCGACTTTCTGATCCCGGGCTCGTGGAGCCGCGCGCTCGACGGCGGCGGCCACGGCGACAAGTTCGACGGCGGCACGCAGATCCTCTGGGTCTCCGACGCCGGCACGACGCTCACGCTCCGGCACCTCGTGCTCTACGGCGGCACGTGCATCCGGGGCGCCTGCGCGACCTACAGCGAGGACGACGACGACGTCGGCGGCGGCGCCGCGCTCTACGTGCACCTCGGGTCCGCGATCCTCGACGACGTGCTCATGAGCCACCACTTCGCGACCATCGTCGCCGCCGTCGCCGTCGTCGACGGGTCCCTGGACTGGGTCGGCGGCGGCGTCACGACGACGCACGCGAAGAAGGGCGGCACCGTGAGCGTCTCCGGGAGCTCCGCCACCGCGCGCTTGCGCGACGTCGCGATCACGTACAACGAAGGCTGCGGCGTCGTCGCCCGCGACGGCGCCTTTCTGAACCTCACGGCGAGCAACGTGACGCACAACGGCCTCGACAACGCCGCTATCACGCAGAACACAGACGACGATCTCGGCGGCGTGAGCAACCGCTGGGGTGGCGGCGTCGCGATCGTGTTAGGCGCGACGGCGACGATCGCCGGCTGCAACGTGTCATACAACGAGTTCCCCGGGGGGAAAGTGAACCAGGTCGAGTACTTTGGCGGCATCGCCGTCTACGACTCGAACGCCGTGACGATCTCGGACACGTTGGTCAGCCACAACGAGGCGAAGCACCACGCGGGCGTCGCCGTCGAGAGCTCGCAGGTCTCGCTCCACCGCGTCACGCTCCGCGGCAATGTGGGGAAGGAGGGCGGCGGCTTCTACGCGGGCGTCTCAGATTCCGAATATAGCGACGACCCCGCGGGGTCCGACGTCCACCTCTACGACTGCGTGTTCGAAGGGAACACCGCGACGGGAGGCGGCTCGAACAAGGGCGGGGGAGGCATGAAAGTGTCAGAGTCCAACGTCTGGGTCTACGGCGGGACCTTTTTCGGCAACGTGGCCAGCAACGACCGGGGCCACAACGCCTGGATCGAGGACAGCACGGACCTGTATCTCTACGGCGTCGCATCCGACTCCGGCACCTGGTACGTCGACGACGCGACCTCGGTCATCGAGACGTGCAACTCGGCCATCGCCGGCGACCCCGCGGGCGACACGGACAACATCTACCCCATCTGCGCCACGACGGACGCGCCCATGTCCGCGGCGCCCTCCTCAGCGCCCTCCTCGGCGCCGTCCCCGAGTCCGTCCTCGAGCCCCAGCGCGACCCCCAGCGCGACGCCCTCCTCGCCCCCGACGGCCTCCTTCCTGCGCATCACGAGCATCGGCGCCGGCGCGACCTGCGTCTCCGGCGTCGAGTGCGACGTCCTCTGGGTCTACCGCGGCGACCCCGGCGCCTGCGCGACCGTGGACGTCGAGGTCTCGGACCCGGACGGGACCGTCGTCCGCGCGGAGACCGCGACCAACGACGGCCAGCAGACGCAGACCGTCGCCGGCGACGCGGAGATCAGCACCTACACCCTGACGCTGGCGTGCTCGGACGACGCGACGCTCGCGGACTCGGCGGAGTTCGAGGTCTCGTTCACGCCCGCGCCGACGATCGAACCCGCGCCAAGACCCACGCAGCCGCCGACCCCAGCGCCGACGCCCGTCCCGACGCCCGCGCCGACACCCGCGCCGTCGCCGAGACCGACGTGGCCGCCGACCCCGCAAAAGGGAGATCCGACGGCGCAGCCGGTCCCCGCTCCTTCGCCCCGCCCGACGCCCGCCCCGACGCTCGCCCCGACGCTCGCCCCGACGGCCTCCTTCCTGCGCATCACGAGCATCGGCACCAGCTCGACCTGCGTCTCCGGCGTCGAGTGCGAGGTCCTCTGGGTCTACCGCGGCGACCCCGGCGCCTGCGCGACCGTGGACGTCGAGGTCTCGGACTCGGACGGGACCATCGTCCGCGCGGAGACCGCGACCAACGACGGCCAGCAGACGCAGACCGTCGCCGGCGACGCGGAGGTCAGCACCTACACCCTGACGCTGGCGTGCTCGGACGACGCGACGCTCGCGGACTCGGCGGAGCTCGAGGTCTCGTTCACGCCCGCGCCGACGATCGAACCCGCGCCAAGACCCACGCAACCGCCGACCCCAGCGCCGACGCCCGTCCCGACGCGCGCGCCGACGCGCGCGCCGTCGCCGAGACCGACGTGGCCGCCGACCCCACAAAAGGGCGACCCGACGGCGCAGCCGGTCTTCTTTTTCTCGCCGACGCCGAAGCCGACGCCAGAACCTACAGGACGGCCGTCGCTCGCGCCCGAAGCGGCGCCGTCGCTCGCGCCGACGGCCTCGTTCCTCGAGATCACGTCCGTCGGCGTCGGCGACGACTTCTCGTGCCCGGCGAACGCGCCCTGCGCCGTCGCCTGGGTTTCCCGCGGCGCCGGCTGCCCGGGAACCATGACGCTGACGATTTCGGATCCCGCGACGGGCGAAGATCTACTAGTAGAAACGTGGGAGGCGGCGAACGAAGGTGCGGCGACGATCGACGCGCCGGACGACGCCACGGTCTTCAAATACGGCAACCAATTCCACCTCGCCCTCACCTGCGCCGACCTCGCGGACGAAATCTTCTTCTCCGTGTCGACAACGCCGGCGCCGACGCGGGCGCCGACGACCGGGAGCCCGACGACGGCCGCGCCGATGACGCTCGCACCGACGCCCGCGCCATCGCCCGCGCCGACGCCCGCGCCGAGCGCGCCGCCGACGCTCGCGCCGACGGCGTCCTTCCTGCGGCTCCTCTCCGTCGGCGACGGCTTCACCTGCGTCTCCGACCTCGCCTGCACCATAGCCTGGGAGTACCGCGGCGCTCCGAGCGACTGCGCGGAGGTCCTGCTCGAGGTCTTGGGGGGGAACGGCGACGTGCTCAGCGCGGCGGTCGTGGACAACGTCGGCGAGGGCACGCGCGTCGTCTCCGGCAACGCCGAGGTCAACGTCTACACGCTCCGCGCGTCAACGTATCCCTGCGGGTCGCTGTCCGACGCCGTCGAGTTCCAGGTGTCCTTCACGCCCGCGCCGTCGCCCGCGCCGACGGTGTCGCCGTCGCCCGCGCCGTCGCCCGCGCCGACGCCCGCGCCGTCGGAGCCGCCCACGGCCGCGCCGACGCCCCGGCCCACGGCGGCGCCGACGCCCAGGCCGTCGGAGCCGCCGACGCCCGCGCCGACGCCCCGGCCCACGGCGCCACCGACGCCC
>NW_008705563.1:1602915-1618222 GCF_000186865.1 Aureococcus anophagefferens
TCGTCGGCGAGGACGACGCCGCCGCCCGGGAGGCCTGCGCGCGGTCCTGCGGCTGCTCCGCGTCCCCCTCGGCGAAGCCGTCGGACGCGCCGTCCGCCGCGCCGACGTCCGGGACGCCGAGCGCGGCGCCGAGCGCCGCGCCGACGGCGAGCCTGTTGCGGCTCGAGAGCGTCGGCGGGACCGCGGGCGTCTGCGTCGCGAACGTCGCCTGCGAGGTGCGCTGGACCTACCGGGGCGCGCAGGACCGCTGCGCGACCGTCGAGTTCGCGGCGCTCGCCGGCGACGGCGCGGCGCTCGGGGCGACGACGGCGGCGAACGACGGCGTCGCGACGACGGTCGTCCTGGCGGACGCGGCCCTCGCGGCCTACACGCTCAGAGCGGCCTGCGCCGACGACCCGACGCTCTTCGACAGCCTCGACTTCGAGGTGTCGTCGACGCCCGCGCCGACCGGGCCGCCGACGCTCGAGCCGACGCTCCGGCCGACGCTCGACCCGACGCTCGAGCCGACGGCGCCGCCGACGTCGCGCGCGCCGACGCCGACGCCGTCGGCGGAGAACGCGGCGCCGCCCGCGGAGCGCGCGCCGACGGCCGCGCCGGCGGTCCGCGGCGCGCCGACGGCCGCGCCGGCGGCCGCGCCGGCGGCCGCGCCGACGCGCGCGCCGTCGCCGGCGCCGGCGCGCGTCGTCGTGGCGTCGTCCGTCGTCCTCGCGGACCTCGACGCCGACGCGTTCAACGCGGACGAGGCCGCGGTCGCGGCCTTCGCCGACGCCGTCGCCGCGACGCTCGCGTCCGCGCCGTCTCGCGATGTCGTCTCCAACGTCGTCGCGGCGCCGTCGACGGCGCGAAGGCGGAGGCTCGCCGGCGCCGCCGCGACCGTGCGCTTCGACGTCGCCGTCGCCTTCGGCGACGCGGCCGCGGCCGTCGACGCCGTCGCGGCGGAGCTCACGGCGGCCGTCGTCGACGGGAGCCTCGCGGCGGCGCTCGCGGTTTCGGCGTCGCCGCTCCTCGCGGCCGCCGCCGTCGACGAGGCCGCGTCCGTCGCCGCCGTGGAGGCGTCGACGGCCGTCGCGACGGCGGCGCCGACGCCGCGCGGCGGCTCGCCGCCGCCGTCGCCCGCGGCGGCCGGCGGCGGCTCCGGCGGCGGCGCGGAGGCCGCGAGCCTCGACGGCGTGCTCGCGGGCGCGGCGGCGGCGCTCGCGGCGGCGGCGGCGGCGGCCTACGCCTACGCGCGGTACCGCGCGCGGCCCAAGGGCCGCCGGTCCTTCGAGGAGACGTCGCGCGTCGACCGGATGTCGTCCCTCGACGACATCGCCGTGACCGTCGACGGCGACGACGAGTTCTTCGCCGACGAGGGCAAGGAGGAGATGGTCGAGATGCTCCGCGTGAACCTGACGGCGAACCAGACGCGCGAGCGGTCCTACTACGAGAAGCGCAAGCGGCGGCGCTTCGACTGGGCCGGCGGCGTCGCGCGGTGGGACGACGGCCCCGCGTCGCCGGGCAAGGGCGCGTCGACGCGGCGCTACGTGCGCCACGTGGCCCCGGGCGGCGGCGTGTCCCTCGAGCCGACGTCGGCGCCCCTCGCGATCCGGGCCGACCGGGTCTCGGCGCCGCTGCGCCGCGCGCTCGACGAGTCGCTCGACCGCCCCTTTGGGGAGCGCATGGCGAGCTTCCGCGGCGCGATGGACGCGCTGCGCGTCTCCTGGGAGGTCGGCCGCGTCGAGTTCACGGTGCGGCGGTCCCACTGCCTCCAGGACGCCTACGCGCTGCTGCGCAAGCTGCCCAGGGAGCGGTGGCGCCAGCCCTTCTTCGTCAAATTCGCCGGCGAGGAGGGCTTGGACGCCGGCGGCCTGTCGCGCGACTTCTTCCGCATCGCGTCCATATCGCTCTGCGACGTCGCCGTGGGCCTCTTCAAGTACGCGAAGAACGACTCGCTGACCTACGCGTTAAACGACGACGAGTTCATCGCCGCGTCCGTCGAGGACGGCGGCGCCTGGCTCGAGTTCGCGGGGCGACTCTACGGCAAGGCGCTCCTCGAGGGCCACCACCTCGGCGCCTACCTCAACCCCGTGCTCATGAAGTTCGTCGCCGCGGAGCCCGTGGAGCTCGAGGACCTGCAGCTCCTCGACTTCGAGCTCTGGCGGTCGCTGGATCAGCTCGCCGTCATGGCCCCGGACGTCGTCGAGTCGCTCGCGCTGACCTTCGCCGTCGAGTCCCACTCCTTCGGCGCCGTGGAGACGACGGAGCTCGTGCCCGGCGGCGCGAACATCGAGGTGACCGCGGCGAACGTCGACGACTTCGTGTCCATGCGCTGGCGCGAGCGCATCTTCGGCTGCTGCGCCGGGAGTCTGGGGAGCCTGCTCGCGGGCCTCTACGACGTCGTCCCGCCGGAGGCGTTGATGCTGCTGAGCGCGCGCGAGCTCGAGCTCGTCGCCATGGGCGTGCCCGAGATCGACGTCGACGACTGGGCGCGGTCGACGGTCTACAAGGGCGCGTTCGCGGCGCGCGGGCCCGAGCACCCGACCGTGAGGCTCTTCTGGGACGAGGTGCGCCACAACATGGACCACGAGCGGCGCGCGCTCCTCGTGCTCTGGTGCACGGGCTCGTCGCAGGTGCCCGCGCAGGGCTTCCGCTACCTCCAGGGCCGCGACGGCGCGCTCCGCGCGTTCACGCTCACGAGCGTCGACCTGTCCTCGGCCATCTTCCCCCGGGCCCACACGTGCTTCAACCGCATCGACCTGCCCCTCTTCACGACGGCCAAGGAGCTATCGACGGCCTTCGACGTCGCGCTCGCGCCCGCGAACGCCGTCGGCTTCAGCATGGACTAGGGGCGTCGTAACGCGGCTGTGTTTTTTGCCGATCGCGACTCGGAGCGGGCCCCGGGGCGGCCGCACACCCCCCCCCGGCGCGTCTCTGCCATGAACTTTCTTTCAGCATGGACTAGCGGCGTAGTAGCGTGGCTGTTTTACCTCGCGGACGCACTGTCCTAAAGGAGCGGGACGGCCGGACGGGGTCCCTCCGAGTCCGCAACGCCCCCGGCCGCGTCTCCGAGTCTGCCACAAACTTTTCTTTTACGCCGACAGGGGGTCGTCGTCGTCGCCGAGGACCGCGTCCCAGTCCGTCGGGAGCTGGATCGTCGGCCCGTAGGGCAGCGCCTCCGCGGGCTCGAAGAGCTTCCGCAGGGACGCGGCGGCGACGAGGCGCGCCTTCTCGCCGCGGAGCAGGTCCGAGAAGGCGCCGCAGCGGCCCTCGTGGTCGTCGACGTCGAGGAGGGCCTGGAGCTCGCACTTGGCGGACCCCATGGGCTCGAGGTCGTCGCGCACGCGGTCGTCGAGCGACGTGAGCATGTTCCTCAGGTCCGGCGGCAGCTCCGACAACGCGAGCGTCGTCGCCTCGGGCGCCGCGATGAAGAGGTCGTCGTCGCCCGGCAGGCGCCCGCTGTCCCGCAGGAACTCGAGCAGCCGCTCGTGCAGATCCGCGTGGAGCCGCTTCTTGCGGCTCGCGGCCCGCTGGTCCAAATACGCGAGCCAGCAGCTGTCGGCGAGGTGCCACAGCGTGCCCACCCCCACCCCCCGCGACGCGCCCAACAGGCCCACGGCGGCCTCGTTGAAGCGCACGTCCTCGTCGCAGGTCTTCTGGAGCGCGGCGATCTCGCGGAGCAGGTCCAGCACCTCGCGCTCGCACGCGGGCGCGTCGCCGAACGCCGTCTCGAGGAGCGGCCTCGTCGTCTCTTCCTCGGGCCCGGGGCCGCCCAGGGACCGCACGAGCGTCTCGAGGTCCTGGCCCGTCTTCTCGAGCTTGGCGAGCACGCCGTCGATCAAAGCCCGCGCGGGCCCGTCGCGCGCGTCCGGCTCGAGGTCGCCCGCGGCGGGCGGCGGCTTGAGCACTTCGACGCTCGACCGGCCCCGCGACGACACGACGGCGCCGTCGGCCGTGCGGAGCCGCACCCAGCCGTTGACCACGGCCTCGACGACGCCCTCGGCGCCCAGGCGCTTGCCGTCCGTGACCCGCACCGTCGCGCCCGCGGAGACCTCCAGGGGCTCGTCCGGCACGTCCGTCGCGACGCATCGGAGGTAGGACTCGTCGCCCTCGCCCCGCGCGATGACCTTGTCGATGCGCACGCGGTCCCGCGACAGGCCGTGCGTGACCCGCCACTTGACGTCGCCGTTGCCCTCCTTGACCGACTCCAGGGTCATCACGCAGCCCATCTGCGCGAGCGCCGCGGACCCGTCGTCCTGCTCCCGCACGCCCATGGTCGTGACCATGCGCCGCCCGCCGCGCGCCAGCAGGTCGTCGACCATGGCCAGCAGGCCCGCGTCGTCGTGGCGCACGGTCATCTCGTGCGTCGACCCGGGCACGAGCGGCGCGTCCAAAACGTAGAGCGGCAGGAGGGCCGCGGCTTCGGCGTCGCCGAGGTCCGCCTCGTCGCCGACCCAGCACTCGGGGGCGACCCACCGCGCCTCGAGGGTCGACGAGGACGACGCGAGCGGCGACTCGGCGGCGCGCACCGTCGCGTGGAGCGGTTGCGGCGCCGGCCGCAGGAAACCGCCGGCCGTCGCGGCGCAGAGGGCCAAGAGCGCTGCTGGCCTTCGCGCCATGGGTGGTTTGTGCGGGTGTCCGTGGGTGGTGCTACGGAGCGGTGTCGGTGGTGCGCTTGCCTCAAGATTCCGCGCGGCGCAACAGCGTGGGTGCGCGAGGCCGATGCGACTGACGACTGAGCATTGAACAACGAATCGATCGCGAAGCGCGGCTCAACGTTGAAGGCGCCGGGGCCGACGTCTCGCGATCGCACCCTGCCCTGAGCGCCCCCCCCCGTCCGCGAGCAAGCGCCTCACCCCCTTAGTCAGGTCCCCCGCGGCAGCTCGTCGGGCGTGGCCTGCTCGTAGTAGCGGCCCGCGACGACGAGGAGCGCCATGAGCGGCGCGGCCTCGGGCGCGCGCGCGTCCGGGAGCGCGTCCCGCAACACGCACAAACGCTTCACGAGCTCCCGGAGCACGGCGGCCGTGTCGCGGTGCACGGGCTTCTCGAGGCGCGCGAGGAGCGCGTAGAGCCAGAGCGCGCGGTTCCGGCTCAGCGCGCGGCGGCCGAGCCAGCCGCACTGCATGACGACGAGCCGCTGCGTCATCACGCCGTCGAACTGCAGCACGAGGCGCGTCGTCGGCGCCGTGCCCCCGGGCGTCGCCGCCACGGCGGGCGGCGCCGGCGCCGGCGCCGGCGCGGCGGCGGGCGCGTCCCCGGCGGCCGGCTCGTCCTCGTCCTCGTCCTCCTCGTCGTCGTCGTCGTCCTCCTCCTCCGCGTAGGGCTCCGTGTCGCCGAAGCAGAAGGCGTGCCACCCCCGCAGGTCCTTCATGCGCGGCACGGCGACGCGCGCGTGCTTCTTCGAGCCGACGCCGCGCGCCGCGTGGTAGTCGAGGCGCGTCCGCGCGTCCGCGAGATCCGCGAGCAGCGACCGCTCCCAGGCCGCCGGCGGCGCCCGGGGCGACGGCGCGGGCGCCGGCCCGGGCACGGACGCGTTCGCGCTCCGCTCCGCCTCGTTCTCCGCGAGGAAGACGTCGCCCATACGCCGCGACTCGCGCCGCATCATGCGCATGAACTCCTCCGCCGTCCGCGGCTCGCCGGGCGCGGCGCACGGGCCGTCGTCGTCGGACGCCTCGTCGCCGAGGGGCAGCGCCGGCGCGTCGTCCATCGTGCTAGTGCGTCGCGGTGTCTGCGCCGGCGCAAGGCGAGCAAGGCTGCGCGGCGCCGCAAGGCGAGCAGGCTGCGACCGAGCGCGTCAAGATGAACTACAATGAGGCACGAGTTGAATAGCCATATCCCGCCCATACTTGCCTTCGGGGCTGCCTCCCCAACAAAACCGATTGCTCGAGGCGCCCGCGGGCCGGTCCCGCGCGCGCCGGTGGCCTGGTGCGCCTGGCCGGTGGCTCGTTCATGTCCGGCGGCAGCCCGCGGCTGCAGAAGATCCCGGCGCCGCGCAAGGGCTCGCGGAAGAAGGAGCCGGAGGAACAGCAACGGCCCGAGGCGCAGCTCACGCCGCGCATCTCGCCGCTCATGGGCAAGGAGACGCAGCCCGGCGACCTGCTCGCCTACCTGCGCATGGCGAGCCACGCGCTCGGCGCGTCCATGGCCCTCGAGAGCGGGCGGCTCTACATCGACGAGCTCCAGGCGGCGCTGGACGGCGTCGCGCGGTGCCTCGACGCGGTCCGCGAGGGCGACGCGGCCGGCGGCGGCCGGGCCGGCTCGCGCGGCGGCACCACCTACGGCCGCCCGCGCGCCGAGGCGGGCGCCCGCGGCGCGCCGCCGCCGGCCGCGGACGCCAAGGACGACGCGCCGGGCCGCGCGCCCGAGCGGCCGCGGAGCCGCGAGCAGGCCGCGCCGATGACGCAGCACGAGGCCCAGGCTATTTATAGTTCCCGCCAGACGAACAACATCAATTTGCACGCCGAGGACGGCCACCACTTCCACCAGGAGAAGGCCGTGACGAAATACTCGCACGCGATGGCGCAGCTCGGCTACGTCTTCGACCAGTGGTTCAGCCACCGGCTCACGCAGTTCCTCGCCATGATCTTCCTCGCGCTGCTCATCACGGCGGCGGGCGGGTTGGGGCTGTGGCTCGTGGGCGACGCCAAGGACGTGCAGCAGGGCACGTGGAACGCGTGGACGTACATGGCGGACCCGGGGTCGCACGCGGGCGTCCGGGGCACGGGGCCGCAGGTCGTCGCGATCACGGTGACGATCCTGGGCGTGCTGCTCATGGCGGCGATCCTGGGGTTCATCGTCGAGGCCATCCAGGCGAAGATGGAGGAGCTCAAGAGCGGGCTGAGCAGGGTGGTGGAGTCGGGGCACACGCTCATCCTGGGGTGGACGCACGAGACGGTCATGGTCATCGAGGAGATCTGCATCGCGAACGAGTCCGAGGGCGGCGGCATTATCGTGGTGCTCGCGGACATGCACAAGCAGGAGATGGAGATGGACATGGCCATGCAGCTCGGCGGCCACGTGCAGGCGCGGAAGCGGCTCCGGGGCACGAAGGTCGTCCTGCGGAGCGGCAGCCCCATGCTCGTGCCGGACCTGGCCAAGGTGTCGGCGACGGAGGCGCGCGCGACGCTGATCCTCGCCGAGCCGGGCCTCGCGGACCTGGCGGACGCGCACACGCTCCGCTGCACGCTCGCGCTGCTCTCGCTGCCGAACCTGTCCGGCCACGTTGTCGCGGAGATGCGCGACCTCGACAACGAGCCCCTCGTGCGCCTCGTGGGCGGCGAGCTCATCGAGACGCTCACGTCCCACGACATCCTGGGCCGTTTGATGTTGATGTCCGCGCGCGAGCCGGGCCTGGCGTCCGTCTACGCGACGGTGCTGGGCTTCGTCGGCGACGAGTTCTACGCGGCGCACTGGCCCGAGCTCGTCGGCGTCGCGTGGCGCGAGGTCGCCTTCCGCTTCCGGACGGCGATCCCCATCGGCATCCGCACGCTCGACGACCAGCTCATCCTGAACCCGCCGGGGGACCGCGTCCTGGAGGAGGGCGACGAGATCGTGGTATTGGCCGAGGACAACGACACGTACGCGCCCGGCGAGCGCGTCGTCGTCGAGACGGGCCCGCCGCCGGTCCAGGACGTGCCGCCGAAGCAGAAGGAGATGATCCTGTGCTGCGGCTGGCGCCGCGACATCCGCGACATCCTGCTGCAGCTCGACAAGCAGGTCGCGCGCGGGAGCGAGCTCCACATGATGTCCGACACGATCCCGCTCGAGGACCGGAACCGCTACCTCAAGGACTCGGGCCTCGACGTGGACAAGGACATGCACAATTTAAAAATTGTGCACTTCATGGGCAACACGGCCATGCGGCGCTGCCTCGAGAGCCTCCCGATCGCGGAGTACGACTCGTGCATGATTTTAGCGGACCAGTCCTTCGAGGCGCAGATGATGCAGAGCGACTCGCACGTCATCGCGTCCCTGCTCCAGCTCCGGGAGATCCAGAAGGAGTGGGCCCACGAGGCGTCCGACCCCCACGGCGACGCGCTCGCCGCGGCGTCGGACGCGAGGGCCCGCGCGACGCGGCGGTCCATCATGAACGATTTGAAGCTGCGCCAGCAGACGGGGGGCGGCGGCATGAGCAAGAGCAAGCGCGCGCTGACGCAGCGCCTCCAGCTCGCCATGCCCACGATCTGCGAGGTTTTGGACCCGCGGACGCCTGTGCCGAATTCAACCACCGCTTTGGGTGGTCCTGACCAAACTTCTCTAGCTCGGTCGCATCGAAGTCGATTCGGCTGATGTTTGGACGAATCGATCGCTCTCGTCGAGTTTTTGAAGCAGAACCGAAGAGGGTGCGTCGAAACAGTCGCGTACGCTCACATCGAAGTCGAGTTGCATTTTTGAATTCGGCGCAGGCGGACGCAGAACACGATCGAGCGGAACATGACCGTCGCGCACACGTCCGACTTCTGCCAGTCGAACAAGCTCATCGCCCAGATCCTGGCCATGTGCACGGAGGACCGGTCCATCCAGGTGTTGCTCAACGAGCTCCTGGGCCCCGGCGGCGTCAGCTTCTCCATGCAGCCCGCGAGCCGCTACGCGCACCCGTCGGAGCACCTCAACTTCTACGAGCTCGCCGCGCGCGTCCAGTCCTACGGCGAGACGCTCTGCGGCTACCAGACGCGCTGGGAGAAGAAGGCGCACACGATCATCAACCCCCAGGACAAGGGCGAGAAGAAGCTGGGCTGGGAGGCCTACGACCTCATCGTGCTCCAGGGCACGGCGTCCGCCATGTCCGCGGACCCGGCGCTCGCGGCCGCGCGCCGCGCGTCGCCGCGGTCCCCGCGGGGCCAGCGCGGCTACGCGTCGTCCGCGAAGATGACGCGGGGCACGCGCTCCGGCCGCCACGACACCATCGTCGCGAGCCGCGGCGGCACGCGCCGCGCGTCCATGACGGGGCACAAGAAGCGGAAGGAGGTGTCCTCCGCGAAGCTCGCCGCGTCGCGGCGGAGCCTCATCGCCAGCCACGACGACGGGCCCCTCGCCGAGCCGGGCTCCCCGAAGATCGCGCCCGAGTAGGGCGTAACGGGATTCTGGTGCGAGTGCCGGGTGCCGCCTACCAGCGCTTTGCATACCGAGGACGAACTCATGTTGCCTGGGGGTCGAGGTGCCGTCTACGTCGTATTAACCATACCCCGGGGGATCTTCGGCCGCGGTCGTGGTGGGCTGGAGGGAGAAGCGCTTGACCCGCAACGCGGTGAACCACGGCTCGAGACGGTACTGCTCGAGGACGAGCGAGACGCGCCGCGCGCCCGGCTTTTCCGTCGAAAATGGGCGCACGCGGTGGTGCGCGTCGCCGCGAAAGGTCACGAGCGTGTTCTCGACGGGTTTGACGTCCGCGGCTTCCACCTGGCCTCCGTCGCGCGCCACCGCGGCCCGCGCCTTGAGGCCGTGTGCGTTTAAGTAATCTTCAGGCACCTTGCGTACCTCAAGCTCGCCGCCTCGCATATCGTCCGGCACGGAGACGTACAAAACGGACACCGTCTCGGCGACGTAGTGGCCCAGGGCAAATTTGACCGGGAAGGACTGGTCGATGTGGTAGCGTATCGGTTCCGTCTCCGACGGCTTCGCCTCGACGACGTTGAGTACGAAGGCGTTCGCCGTCGGTCGCATGACCGTTCGCGCGAACGCCTCGAAGCAGCGCAGGTGTTCGTCGCGCGCGAGGTCCGCGAGGCCGTCGCGCGTGTAGCGGACGATGAGCCCGCGCGTCGCCGAGAACGCCTCCTCGAGCGGATTCACGCCCAGGAGCGCGTTGCGCGTGGCGCACCGTTTGAGCGTCGCGAAGGTGTCGTTAGTGAATTTGTGCGGTTCGATGGTGACGAGCGGCTGGCTTTGCGGCGTCGTCCTATAAAGAATCTTGTCGCTGTCGATGGTTTGTGTGAAAACGGCAGTGGCGCAAACGACCAACACAATCGCCCAGTCTCTCGGACCTAGCGGCGATTCGTCGGCGGCAGCGGGCATGGCGTCGTGGGGTGAGGCAGTGAATTTTCGCCTTGATGCCCGGGAGGACGAGAGGCTCAGAGGGGTCTCACAGGCGCCGGGCGCAGTGAACGCGGCGCAGATCTGGCACTAATCTGCCGCAGGCCTTTGGCGAGTCTTTTGTCAAGCGAGACTACTCCGCTCACCTACGCCGCGCTAAGCACCCCCCGCGCGCTCTCGCCGCGCCGGTCAGTACAGTCCAGCTCGATGCTCACCAATGTAGAACGGTTCGAGACCGGCGAGATGTTAATGAGTGGAGATTACGATCGCTTACAAAAGCACTTTCGCGACGGCGGAGATCCTAATTTGACTGATGATGAGGGTTACACGGCCCTCCATCGCGTGCTTATGGACCCACAAGGATTGCCCCGAAGAGACCGCAGCGATCACCTTCGACTGATGATCGAGCTCGGGGCGGATGTGAACCAACGGATGACGACGTACACTCGATCACCCCCGCTGCACTACGTCAGATTTCCCTCGGAGGCAGATGTGCTACTGGATGCTGGTGCCGACATTAATGCGTTCGATAACATCGGACTTCCACCGCTCGCTCAATGTTTCATCCAAGAATTTTCAGGAGGCTTTAACCTTCTTCGTTTCTATATGCGTCGCGGCGCTGACCTCTCTCTCTTAGAAATGGATCGTATCAAAGCCGAGATAATTGAGGAGAAGGAGTTCGTCACAGACTGTCGTGAAGACACTGGCAAATGCCTCGGCCTTCTCGCCGCGGTAAAAAGCGCGGGCTCGTACCGACGCTACGTGGCGGCTCCGAGGGCCGCGCTGATGCGGCTTCGCACGCTCTGCGCGCGCGGCCGCGCGACGCCGCCGCCGGGGGATCCCGTCCTCGAGCGGCTCTTCGCGGCGCCCCCGCCTTCATCTTTTACGGCGCCGTCCGGGCGCGTCACGCGCCGCGCCTCGCGCCTCCGCCTCGCGAGCCGGCCGTTGCCGAACGACGTCGTCTGGCACATCCTCTCGTTCTGGCGCACGACTCGCGACGACTGCGACGACATCGAGAGCCGCATCGAGGACTTCATCGAGGACTTCGACTGCGATGATGGCTCTTTCAGCGACGACGACTCGGACCACTACCCGTCTGACTATTAGGTCCAATGACCAGAGATGCGTAATTTACGCCGTAAACATGGATGCGATTAGACGCCCAACCCTAGGCCCCGCCGCCCTGGGCGCGGTACTTCTTCACGACGAGGTCCTTGCCGCCGGACGCCGAGTAGCCGGAGACGGCGGTCTTGAGCTTGACGACGTCCTTGTCCTTGAACTTGGCGCCCGAGACGGGGCACCGCTTCTCCTTCATGAGGCCGAGGCGCGTCGCGACGGGCTCGAGGACGACGCAGCCCGTGTTGCGGATGAGGAGCACGTTCTGCGTCGTGATCTCGTCGCCGGACACGTGGCAGAGGTAGCGGACGTCGGAGCCGTCGTGGTCGTTCCGCGACGTCTTCGCGGACTCGGCCTTGCGCAGGTCCAGCTTGTACAAATCCTTGGACCGCAACGGCGCGCCCGTCATGGGCGACGGCGGCCGCCGCGGCGGCTCCGCGAGCTTCTTCGCCGGCGCCTCGGGCGTGAACGACGGGAGCCAGTAGCTCGTCCGCGAGAGCTCGGCCTTGTGGAGGTCGCGCGCGTCCATGTCGACCTTCTTCGACATGTCGCGCACGACCAACTCCGTGGACCCCGTCTTCACGGGCGCGGCGAAGTTGCTGTGGCTGTAGGAGCCGTCGTCGAGCCGCGCGCGCTTCGGCCCGGGTTTCGCGGCGGCCGGCGCGTCGCGGACGAGGGGGTCGTTGGCCTGCTCGAACTCGAGGAGCAGCGTCTCGTCGTTGCGGGCCGACGCCTCGCGCTCGCGGCGGGCGTCGGCGGCCTGCTCCGCCTCCCAGAGCTCGCGCGCCCGCTTGAGCTCGGCCTGCTTCGTCACGAGGTGCTCGAGGATCGCCTCGCGCGAGTAGACGTGGCCGCTCGGCGTCGCCACGGGGTCCACGGCGGGCCGCAGGCTCAGGGCGCACCAGCCGAAGGGCAGCTGCGAGTCGGACCCGCAGCGCGCCTCCTGGCTCGACATGAAGTCGCATTGCTTGCGCTCCGCGTGGGAGAAGACGCCGTAGGTCGAACTCCCGTTGTTCTTCGCATGCTTCTGGGGCATGGTTCAGCTAAGACGGGGCGGCCCCGGGGGTCCGCGACGCGCCGCTCCCGGACGCCGAAGCTGTGCGTGTCGACGACGCGGCTCGGCGGGCTGTCCGTGCCTCGCCTGCGCCGCGATGGGCTCGAGTTTTGAGTAGTGCACCAGCGCAATGGCCGACGACGACGTGCGCGTCGCGCTCCTCGGCGACGTGACCGTCGGCACGACACAAGATGCGAACTTCCAGGCGGCGCTCGGCGGGAACCGCCTCGCCCTTTTGGAGCGCCACGGCGTCGTCGTCGCCGGCGTCGGCCGCGAGCTCGCGTGCTTCGCGCTGCGGGACCTCGAGGCGGCGTGCTGGGCCCAGTACGAGGCGCGCGCCGCGGGCAAGGGCTCGAGCAAGCGCGGCGGCGGCGCGGCCGCGCCGCGCGCGGGCGCGGCCGACCTGGGCGGCCCGGTGGGCCCCGTCGCCGGCTCCGGCGGCAACGTCGTCGCCGCGGGCGTCGGCGCGGAGCTGCGCTGCTACGCCGTCGAGGCGGGCCACGCGCTGCGGCTCCTCAATACCTTCGACTGCGGCGGGCCCGTCGTCGACTGCGCGTGCAGCCCCGACGGCGCGCGCGTCGCCGCGGCGACGGCCGGCGGCGGCGGCTGCGTCGTCGACGTCGCGTCCGGCGCCCGCGCGCCCCTGCCCGGCGGCGCGCTCGCCGTGGCCTTCGACGCGGCCGCGGGCCGCTGCGCCGTCGCGACGGAGAGCGGGCTCGCCCTCGTCGAGGCCGACGGCGCGTCGGCGAGCCTGCCGGCGCCGGACTTCGAGGACGGCGCGGCGCGGCGCGCGCACGCCGTCGCCTGGCTCGACGCGGGCCACGTCTTCGTCGGGTACCGCGACGCCGCCGGGGGCGACGACGCGCTCGCGCGCGCGGCCGTGCACGCCGTCGCCGCGGGCGCGGCCGCGCCGTTCGCCGAGGACGAAGTCGTCGCGTTCTTCGACCGCGAGGCGCCCGGCGCGCCCCACGGCTTCCACGTCGCCGCCCACAGCGACGCGTTGGCCCTCGTCGCCTGCAACCTGAGCCGCGACGTGCGCGTCGTCCGCGCGGACCCGGACGAGCCCGGAAGCTGGTACGTGCACGAGGCCGTCGACGAGGCGCTCCTCTGCTGCCAGACGCCCTGCGTCGCGGCCGCGGACGGCGACGAGGTCGAGACGCTCGTCGCGGGCCTCGCGTTGTCGCGCTGCGCGTCGCGGGCCGCGCCGCCGCGCGACCCGCAGACGCCGCCCGACGCCGGCGCGGCGCCCGCGCCCTTGGCGCTCGTGCTCTCGACGGCCGGGCTCCTGTCGCTCTACGCGCTCGCCGAGGACGACCCGTCGCGGGCGGCGCCGCGCACGCCGCGGCCCCTCGACGCGCTCCCGCCCGCGCCCGCGGCCGCGGGCCAGACGGCGCTCGCGGGCTTCGCGCCGGCCAAGGCGCCGGAGAAGCCCGCCTTCGGCTTCGCCGCGGCGCCGGGCGCCGCGCCGGGCTTCTCCTTCGGCGCGCCCGCGGCCGCGGCGCCGGGCGCCGCGCCGGCCTTCGGCTTCGCCGCGCCCGCGGCCAAGGCGCCGTCGGGCTACCCGCCCATGGCGACCAAGGCGCCCAGCAAGCTGCCCTTCGGCGCGCCCGCGCCGGCGGCCAAGGCGCCTGCTGGCTACCCGCCCATGGCGACCAAGGCGCCCAGCAAGCTGCCCTTCGGCGCGCCCGCGCCCGCGGCCAAGGCGCCTTCTGGCTACCCGCCCATGGCGACCAAGGCGCCGAGCAAGCTGCCCTTCGGCGCGCCCGCGCCCGCTCCGGCGGCCAAGGCGCCGTCGGGCTACCCGCCCATGGCGACCAAGGCGCCCAGCAAGCTGCCCTTCGGCGCGCCCGCGCCCGCTCCGGCGGCCAAGGCGCCGTCGGGCTACCCGCCCATGGCGACCAAGGCCCCCAGCAAGCTACCCTTCGGCGCGCCCGCGCCCGCGGCCAAGGCGCCGTCGGGCTACCCGCCGATGGCGACCAAGGCGCCCAGCAAGCTGCCATTTGGAGCTCCGGCGCCCGCGGCCAAGGCGCCGTCGGGCTATCCGCCGATGGCGACGAAGGCGCCGAGCAAGCTGCCTTTTGGAGCTCCGGCGCCCGCGCCCGCGGCCAAGGCGCCGTCGGGCTATCCGCCGATGGCGACGAAGGCGCCGAGCAAGCTACCCTTCGGGGCGCCCGCGCCGGCGGCTGCGGCGACGAGCAAGCCGGCCTTTGGCGCTCCCGCGAGCAAGCTGGCCTTTGGCGCCCCCGCGAGCAAGCCGGCCTTTGGCGCTCCCGCGAGCAAGCTGGCCTTTGGCGCCCCCGCGAGCAAGCCGGCCTTTGGCGCCCCCGCGAGCAAGCCGGCCTTTGGCGCCCCCGCGAGCACGCCGGCCTTCGGCGCCCCCGCGAGCGCGCCGGCCTTCGGCGCCCCCGCGAGCGCGCCGGCCTTCGGCGCCGCGGCCGCGCCGGCCTTTGGCGCGGCGACGCAGGCCCTCGGCGAGACCAAAAGAGCGTTCGGCGACGCGACGCGCGCGCTCGGCGCGGCGCCGGCCGCCGCGACGCTCCCGTCGTTCAAGGAGATCGAGGCGTCCGTCGGCGCGCCGGCCGGGGGGGCGCGCTCCGGCGAGCGCAAGGCCTACACGGTGCCCCACGACATGGTCGTGCCGAGGGACGCGGCGGAGGCCGAGAAGTGGCGCGTCGTGCTCGACTTCGAGCAGTCCATGGCCGACATGCGCGAGGCCATGCGCGCGTCGAAGGTCGAGGTCGACGCCGCCGTCGACGAGGGCCGGAGGAAGGGCGAGGACGAGCGGCGCGAGCTCCGCGAGGCCCAGGCGCTCGTGCGCGAGTACCGGGCGCAGGAGCGCGAGCTCGGCGAGATGCGCGCGCAGCTTCTGGGGAGCTGCGAGGACGTGCGCCGCCAGTGCGCCGACGCGAAGTCGTCCCTGGAGATCGCCGAGGGCACGCTCGCGGACTGCGACGACCCGGAGAAGAAGGCCAAGGCCGACGAGTGGGCGCGGGTCCTCGAGACGCAGCCTCTGGACGTCGCGTCGAAGGCGCGGCTCGAGCGCCTCGAGAAGCTGGCCTGCGACGTCGCGTCGACGCTCAGCGACGTCAAGCTCGTCAACGAGCACCGCGAGAAGCTCGAGGCGTCGCTACC
>NW_008705563.1:1618272-1623412 GCF_000186865.1 Aureococcus anophagefferens
CCGGCGCCCGCGCCCGCGGCCAAGGCGCCGTCGGGCTACCCGCCGATGGCGACGAAGGCGCCGAGCAAGCTGCCTTTTGGAGCTCCGGCGCCCGCGGCCAAGGCGCCGTCGGGCTACCCGCCGATGGCGACGAAGGCGCCGAGCAAGCTGCCTTTTGGAGCTCCGGCGCCCGCGCGCCAAGGCGCCGTCGGGCTACCCGCCGATGGCGACGAAGGCGCCGAGCAAGCTACCCTTCGGGGCGCCCGCGCCGGCGGCCAAGGCGACGAGCAAGCCGGCCTTTGGCGCTCCCGCGAGCGCGCCGGCCTTTGGCGCTCCCGCGAGCAAGCCGGCCTTCGGCGCCCCCGCGAGCGCGCCGGCCTTCGGCGCCCCCGCGAGCGCGCCGGCCTTCGGCGCCGCGGCCGCGCCGGCCTTTGGCGCGGCGACGCAGGCCCTCGGCGAGACCAAAAGAGCGTTCGGCGACGCGACGCGCGCGCTCGGCGCGGCGCCGGCCGCCGCGACGCTCCCGTCGTTCAAGGAGATCGAGGCGTCCGTCGGCGCGCCGGCCGGGGGGGCGCGCTCCGGCGAGCGCAAGGCCTACACGGTGCCCCACGACATGGTCGTGCCGAGGGACGCGGCGGAGGCCGAGAAGTGGCGCGTCGTGCTCGACTTCGAGCAGTCCATGGCCGACATGCGCGAGGCCATGCGCGCGTCGAAGGTCGAGGTCGACGCCGCCGTCGACGAGGGCCGGAGGAAGGGCGAGGACGAGCGGCGCGAGCTCCGCGAGGCCCAGGCGCTCGTGCGCGAGTACCGGGCGCAGGAGCGCGAGCTCGGCGAGATGCGCGCGCAGCTTCTGGGGAGCTGCGAGGACGTGCGCCGCCAGTGCGCCGACGCCAAGTCGTCCCTGGAGATCGCCGAGGGCACGCTCGCGGACTGCGACGACCCGGAGAAGAAGGCCAAGGCCGACGAGTGGGCGCGGGTCCTCGAGACGCAGCCTCTGGACGTCGCGTCCAAAGCGCGGCTGGAGCGCCTCGAGAAGCTGGCCTGCGACGTCGCGTCGACGCTCAGCGACGTCAAGCTCGTCAACGAGCACCGCGAGAAGCTCGAGGCGTCGTTGCCGAAAGCGACGGTGTCGTCCTTCTTCACGTCGCCGCGGCGCACGTCGCGCGGGCCCGGCGTTTTGGGCGACGCGACGAACGACGGGCCCAAGGCGTCGGCCGCGCCGCTGCTCATCCGGCGCATCAAGGCGACCTACGAGGCGTCGCTGCGGGTCACGGAGGTGACGCTGCCGGACCTTGACCGGCGCCTGAAGCTCGCCCTCGAGGAGAAGCGCGAGCTCGAGCGCCGCATCGAGCGGTCGCGCGAGGACGCGTCGCCCGAGTCCGCGGCCGCGGGGTCCTACTTCTCGCCCGGCGGCGACGAGCCCAAGGCGCTGGCCGACGCGCCCTTCGCGTCGTCGCACGAGCACGACGAGGAGGCCCAGCTCCAGCGGAACCTGGCGGCCCTCTTCTCCCAGCCCTTCAAGACGGTCGTCCGCGACTTCCGGCCGCACGTCGTCGGGGTCGTCGGCGCCAAGCCCCCGAACTGGCGCGACCGCGCGCCGCCGCCGGGGTCCGACGGCCCGCTCCCGGCCGTCGTCGACGAGTCGCTGCGGGGCGCGGAGCACTGCGTCTGGTCCGCGAAGCGCCTCGACAAGGCGCGGCGCGAGGCCGACGAGGCCGCGCCGCTCGCGGCCGCGGCGACGCCGCCGAAGGCGCCCCCGGCGGCCGCGCCGTCGCCGAAGCCGCCGGCCAAGGGCCGGCCGCTCGAGCCCGACGCGTCGAGCCCGCCGCGCAAGGCCGACGCGCCCGCCTTCGGGGGCTTCGGCGCCGGCGCCAAGGCCGACGCGCCCGCCTTCGGGGGCTTCGGCGCCGGCGCCAAGGCCGCGGCGCCGCCGCCGCCCGCGGGGCTCGGCGCCGCGGCGCTCGGCGTCTCGGCGCTCTCCGTTCGGCGCCGCGGCGCCGTCGTTCGGCGCGGCCGCGCCGCTCGGCGGGCAGGCGTCGGCCTTCGGCGCCGCGGCCGCGCCGGCCTTCGGCGGCGGCGCCGCCGGCGGCGCGACCTTCGGCGCCGCCGCGGCCCAGTCGTCCTTCGGCCAGCCCGCGGCCGGCGGCTTCGGCGCGCAGCCCTCGGCCTTTGGCGCGCAGCCGTCCGCCTTCGGCGCCGCGCCGTCGGGCTTCGGGGCGAGCGCGCCGAGCTCCTCCTTCACGCAGTTCCGGGGGTAACGTGTGCGTACTTAGTAGTTGCGCGCGCTGCGCCAGAAGGCGAGGACGTGGCGGAAGACCTCGTCCGGGACGCCCAAGTCCGTGAAGAGGCGCTCGACTTTCGCGGGGACGCTCGACGGCCCGCGCTGGAGCGACGGCAGCTGCCGGCGGAACTCGACGAGCTCGTTGCGCGGCGCAGCGACGTAGGGTAGCCACCCGCCGGCAGCGCGGACGCCGGCGAGGAGGGCGGCCACGCGCGTGTCGTCGTCATCGTCGTCATCGTCGTCACTAGAATCCGCTGATTCCTGTCCATCGCGCATGTCAAGTGTTGCACCACGGCTTAGGAGGAGCTTGCATATTCGGGAAAGGTCTCCTGATTCACCGTATACGTTGCAAGTCATCGGGTCACCCTCCCTTTCAATATATTCGAGCGCGGTTCCCACGGTTTCGCCCGCGTTGACTCGAGCGCCGTGGTCGAGCAAGATTTCCGCGATTGTGTAATTATTCCTCATAGCAGCAGCGTGAAGTGTTGGAATCCCGAATCTGTTCACAGCGTTGGCGTCGGCTCCTTGGGAGAGGAGCCACTCAACAGCGGAGCGCCAACCTTCTAGAGCCGCAGCATACAGCGGTGGACAGAATCCGTCGTGTCCTTCATCAAAGCTCCTGAGAGTAAGCTTCCCTTGGGCACTTGCGACAAGAGCATCGATGCCGAACTGGTCAGTCGCAAGACCCGCCTGTACTTTTGAAAGGAAAGCCGCCTCTGCTGCGTCCATCAGGTCGCCTCTGCTGCGTCCTTCGGGGCATTCAGCGATCGCGACCCAATGCCAAGGCCCCAAGGCTTGGGCCAAGCAGCAGCAGTGTTTGACGCCTAAGTTGACGAGCGCCGCCGCCGACGAAACTAGCACGCAATCCGAAGCGGGACCAGCCACACCCCCTTAAAACAGCGCGAGGCTCCGCCAGGAGCCGAGCGGGTCGGCCGCGCCCGCGAAGCCCGGCAGCGCGCAGGGGTAGACGTCGTTGCTGCTCTCGCCGAAGTGCTCGCCGAAGACCGACGACTTGGCGTAGGACGCGTCGGCGTCGAAGGTCAGGTCGTCCTCGAGGTAGCCCGCGTCGAAGGTCGGCCGCGTGTTGAAGGTCACGCAGCTCACGTCGTCCCCGGGCGCGAGCGTCGCGCGCGACATGCGGTGCGGGTGGATGGGCGGCATGGCCGGGACGCCGTCGAAGGACCAGCCCGTGCGCTCCATGGGCCCGTCGACGTCCGGGTAGGGCGCCGCGGGCGCGACGGCGACCGCGGACGCGGCGTCGTCGCCGCGCGGGCACGGCGCGCCCGGCGGCTTCCGCACGGGCGACGGCCGCGGCGCGGCGTCGTCGTCCAAAGCGACCATGGGGAAGCCGTCGAACCAGGGCCGCTTCCGGGCCCCGGCGCGCTTCGCGTGGGACCGGATGTCGTCCTTGACCTTGCGCCGCCTTATCCGCGCGCGGATGTCGTCGTCGAGGTGCCAGAACGCGTGCTGCATGCGCCGCGCGTTCTTCACGTGGCGCGACAGGCCCACCAAATTGAACTTCTTGAACTTGCCCTGGACGGGCGACATCCACCACGTCTCCCGCCGCCGCCGCTTGAAGCACCGGCGGAACGCGGAGAACGCTTTGGTCGCGCCGACGAACGCGTTGAGGTGCATCTCGAGGGCCTCGAGGCGGTAGCACGACAGGTGGGCGCACTCGAGGCGCCGCGACGCCACGAGCGTCGCGGCGACGACGGCCTCGGCCATGGCCATGCGCGGCGTCGCGAGCCGCTGCTCGTCACTCAGAATCCGCGGCTCGTCGTCCGCGCCGCCGTGGACGGACGACAGCGAGTCGCGCCGCTCGCCGTCGCGCCCCAGGTTCATGTCGAGCACGTCCTTGGGGATCCACGTGCCCTGGAGCACGGAGCACGCGCACTGCGCGTAGCGGAACCGGCTCACGGCGAGGTCGCGCGTCGCGTCCGCGCCGTGCGCCGCGCCCCCGCCGGCGCCGAGCGCGCCGCCGTGGCGCGCGACGAGGGCGCCCCGCCCGCCGCCGAAGGTCGAGCCGCCCCAGGTCGCCGCGAGCTGCGCGCTCCGCATCGCGCGGACCTCGCGCTCGTAGTACAAGAGGAACGACACGGCCGCGGCGAGCACGTAGGCCGCGCACTCGTCCCGGTGGCTGAAGGCGCGCGTGCGCTGCGCCAGCGCCAGCTCCGTCGTGACGCCGCCCCGCGTCTCCGGGCCCGGGCCGAGCCACGCGCGGCGGTTCAGCCGGTTCGTGAGCTGGAGCACGCCCAGGCACCGCTTCGCGTCGCCGCCGTCGCCGAGGCCGTGGACCTGGTGGGGCAGCACCAGCGGCACGCAGAGCGTCGACCGCGTCATGTAGCGGCCGCCGACGTCGAAGGCGGGCTGCCGCGGCCCGCCCATGCCCGCGCGCGCCTCGGCCCACGACGCGACGTTCGCGACGTTCAGCAGCGCGCGCGACTCGTAGCAGGCCTCGACGGTGGGGTCCTCGGGCCGCGACGGGTGGCAGCGCTTCCAGCGCGCCATGTCCGTGGAGAAGCGCGGCCGCAGGCGGCCCGTGCGCCGGTTCATCGTGTGGATCGTGACGACGTCCGCGCCGGCGACGAAGCGGAGCTGGCGCACCGCGACCCGGAGCAGGACGTCGATGTCGAGGCGGTCGCAGATGGCCACGGGCCCGAGCGTCGACGCCATCTCCTTGCGGAGGCGCGCGGACGTCGCCGGGTGCTGCGACCGCAGGAACCACTCCGCGAAGTCCTCCGTCGGCGGCGGCAGGAGCCGCGACGGCCGCCGGCCCGTGAGCGCGCGCTGCGTCTGGCGCATCGTCGACCGCGCCTGCATGGCCGGCGACAGCTCGACCTTGGGTTCGCCGCCGCCGCCGGCGCTGCGGCGGAGCGTCGA
>NW_008705563.1:1623462-1626169 GCF_000186865.1 Aureococcus anophagefferens
GCCGCGGCGTCGTCCGCGCCGAAGCCCTTGGAGAAGAGGTTGCAGGCCTTGATGAGCCGCACGACGGCCCGCAGGTCGGCCTTGCCGTCGTCGCGGTAGATGGAGCTCCGCCGCTGGGGCTTCTCCGCGGGCGCGGCCTTGGACGCCGCGGACGCCTTCTTCTGGTTCTTCTCAAAGTCCTCGTCGTCGACCTCGGTCTGCTGCAGCATGACCGTCGTGCGCTTCTTGAAGGACTTATTCGGCGACGCCGCGCGCTGCGCCGACGGCGGCGGCGGCGACGGCGCCAGGGGCACGAGGAGCGACGACCCGCGCCGCGCGTTCGCGCTCACCTCGTCGAAGTCGTCGTCCGACGACTCCTGGCTCGAGCTCGCCGAGTCGGGCATGGTCGTTCACGTGTTTATGCCGGTCTTCTCGGCGGGCGCATGCCGCGACGCGACGGCGCCGCTCTCCGGGCACGTCGTTTCGGCCCCGGCCGAAGCTGGCGGCGCTGCCGGGGCAGCTCCCGTGCACTTAACCATTCACTTTAATTTTTAGCAGATTCTTTTCAGCCAACATTGGCCGACCATTTATCGTTCACCGATATCTAGCGGCCTTGTAAGCTCTAAACTTAGCCGGCGTGCGACGTCGCCCAGCGCACAGCCCGCGGCCTCCCGGACCTCGCCGGCGCCTCCACCTTCGGGCACCGGGGCGCGGCGGTTCCGGTGCTTCCGCGTCCCCGCCGACCCGCCGCCGCCTATTTGATTTCGCCCAACCCAGCGGACGTCCGCGGCTGCCCCCCGCGACCCCATGGCGAGCGCCGCCATCAATGCGGCGAAGAAGCGGAAGACGGAGAAGCGCGAGCTCCGCGAGGGCGCCATCGCCATGACCATGCTCCAGCGCAGCTCCCAGCTCTTCGGCTTCGGCAAGAACTCGGTGAAGGTCCTCGCGGAGAGCGCCGACGGCCTCGCGGTGGACGAGGCCGAGGGCGACGAGCCCCACCACGCGCACGCGCACCCCATGAACTGGCGCTACTACCAGGAGGACGCCGAGTTCGTCTACCAGCACATCTACGTCCAGGTCGGCGTCGCCATGCTCATCTTCGCGAACTTCATCACGAACATCATCGAGGCGCAGATCGCGATCAACGGCAACACGAAGTACGAGGTGCGCGTCTTCCGGCGCTTCGAGATGTTCTTCTTCGTCATCTTCCTCATGGAGCTCTTCCTCAACATGTACAGCTCCTGGTTCTGGAAGTTCTGGAAGGACTCGTGGAACGTCTTCGACTTTGTGACCGTGTCGATCACGGTGCTCGACGTCGCGGGCCTGCTCGCACCGGACTCGCCCCTGCGCTACCTGCGCATGATGCGCGCCTTCCGCGTCTTCCGCCTCTTCAAGCGCGTCAAGTCGCTGAACAAGATCGTCGTGTCGCTGGGCAAGGCGATGCCGGGCGTCATGAACGCGTTCCTCATCCTGACCTTGGTCATGTGCATCTACGCGATCCTGGGCTACGAGTTCTTCCACAACTACCCCTGCGGCGACACGGGCGGGCCCGCGTCCTGCGCCTTCCTCTCCAAGGTCGAGGGCCAGTGGGACCCGCTCACGGAGAGCCCGCCGCCCATCATGTGCGAGAAGGGCGACGCGCCGGGCTACGGCCTCCTCACGGAGTGCCGCGCGCAGTACACCTTCGGCCAGGAGTACTTCGGGAACTTCCTCAAGTCCTTCTACACGCTCTTCCAGGTCCTCACGGGCGAGTCCTGGTCCGAGGCCATCGCGCGGCCGCTCATGGAGCAGTCGCCGGGCTTGGCCGCGGGCTACTTCATCTCGTTCATCCTCATCAACGGCGTCGTGCTCATCAACGTCGTCGTCGCCGTGCTCCTCGAGAAGATGGTCGACGACGAGGAGGAGGAGGAGGAGGAGGAGGAGGACCCGGCGCACCCCGGCGAGCACCACGCGCACCACAAGGCGCCGAACATCGCGCAGATCTACGAGGAGCGGCAGCAGGAGCGCAAGAACGTGGAGGCGCGCCTCGACAACCTCCAGGCGCAGATGGACACGCTCCTCAAGGTGCTCAACGCCCAGCACGGGGGGGGCGTCGTGCCCCTGCCGACGAACGGCAACGTCGCCTACGACCCCGTCGCCGGCTACGGCGGCGGCGGCCGCGAGTCGCCGACGCCGAAGCTCGTCGACCTCGACTCGCCATAGTCCCGTCGGGCCGAGGAGCCGGGCGGCCGCCGGCGGCGCCCACCCACAAAAAAAAACAATCCCCAGACCTCCCCACGCTATCTTAACTCTGTTCCGTGAGGCGGAGGACCGGGGCTTCTCGGCCAATGAAAGTTTTAGCTGCCCAAGTTGCAGCTCGGAGTGCGCCGCGCGCGCGATGGTAGACTAGAGCGGGAATCCTAATTCAAACGCCGCCTAACATGGTGCCGCCCCTCGGCGCCGCGGCGGCCTGCGCCGCGTGGCTCGTCGCGACGGCGGCGCTGCTGCTCGTCCTTCCCGACCTGCTCGCGCTGCTGCTGACGAAGCTCCTGGCGGCCGTCGTCGGCCCGGGCCTGCTCTCCTTCGGCTCCGTCGAGCTGTCGTGCCGGCTCGAGCTCTTCGGGCGCGCCTCCGCGGACGCGCGCGCGCACGAGCGCGCCTGGGCGCCGCGGGTCTGGCTCCGCGCGTGCGTCAGCGACTTTGGCATCTCGAATCCGCCGGGCTTCGGCCACGGCCACTTCTTCTTCGT
>NW_008705563.1:1626254-1627957 GCF_000186865.1 Aureococcus anophagefferens
GGTGACGCGCCGCTTCGCCGAGGCCGAGATGCGACGCAAGGCGACGTTGGCGCGGCTCCCGCGGAAGACGCCCGGCGCGGAGCCGCCGAACCGCCTCGACGTCGTCGTCGTGGCCGCGCGGGCGCTGACGGGCGGGGCGGGCACCTGCGACCCCGTCGTGACCAGCGTCCTGTGGCCGCGACGATTTTCGAGAGATTTCGGCCGGGAAAACGATGAACAATCGTGACCGTCATGCTTGGTAGGTCGTGACCGTGCGCTGCCGGGGCGAGACGCGGCGCACGTCGACGGTCATGAAGAACGTCGACCCGCGCTGGGACGAGGAGCTCACGCCCATCCGGCTCAAGGACCCGTCGACGGTGATCCACGTCACGGTCCACGACGAGGAGCTGTTCCTGCACGACAAGCTGCTCGGCCAGTGGATCATCACGGCCAAGTGGCTCGCGATGGACCCGCGCGCGTGCCACGCCTACGACGTCGAGCGGGCCGAACCCGGCGTGCTCGAGGGCTGGTTCCCGCTGAGCGACGCCGCGTGGGAGCGGCGCGGCGCCGTCGGCTTCGTGAAGCTGAAGCTCAAGTGGAGCTACGACGACGCGGGGCCCTTCAAAGACTGGAACCCGCTCCTCTACACGGGCGCCGCGCCGAAGAAAAAGTCCGTCTTCCCCGTGATCCCGACGACGCCGCGGCCGTCCGAGGCGCGCGACGACGACGACGAGGACCACGTCGCGTCCGCGCGGCTCACGGCCCTCGAGCAGCTCACGGCGCAGAGCGACGAGACGAACCTGAAACTCGGGTCGACGAGGAACGTCAGGGCCATGCTCGAGACCTTCCCCTTCTGGTTCGCCGTGCGCGCCGTCGCGGTGACCAGGGCAGGACAAGAGAGCGAAATTCCCAACTTCAAAGGCTCCTTTCTCGGCCGTTTTCCACTCTTTTCGGCTGATTTTTGGACGAGCGATCATCTCTCGGAACGGTCTCGAAGCGTGAATGCTTTTCCCGGAACGCGCGCGCGCGGAACACTCACGTTGAAGCGACGTTGAATCTCTCTTGTCCTGCCCAGGCGGTGACGGGCGTCGACTTCTGGCTCAAGGACCTCTTCGCGGGCACGACGGGCACGGGCGAGCGGGGCTCCCAGAGGGACGCGCGGGGCGTCTTCGTGCCCCGCATCTACGCGTCGGACCGCGCGGCGCTGCGGCCGCCCCCGGGCGACGCGGGTCTCACGCTCTGGCGCGTCGCCTACAACTTCGTCGTCAAGGCCGCGGCGCCCGAGGTCGTGAACATGACCTCCGTGCGCCACCAGGCCATCGGCCAGATCCTCGCGGGCTTCTTCGCGCGGACCGGCGCGACGGCGCCGAAGCGCGGCGGCTCCGTGGCGACGCTCCACGAGGCGCGGAGCGTCGAGGCGCCGCCCGACGCGCGGCAGCGCGGCAAGATCGGCCGCCAGCTGCGCATGAAGTTCAATCCCAAGGACAAGTCCAAGCTCGTGACGCGCGACACGCGCGACGTCAACCGCGAGGCGGCGCTCGCCGGCGCGCTGCGGAAGACGACGCGGGCGCCGGGCGCGGCCTTCGGCCGCCACTGGAAGACGTACCGCATGGAGTTGAAAGGTGGCACGCTCTTCTACCACGAGGTCGCGGGCGACGCGCGCGTCGGCCAGGAGCTGAAGATCTCGCTCGCGGGGCTCGCGGACGGCGGCGACGCCGTGGAAA
>NW_008705563.1:1628334-1633832 GCF_000186865.1 Aureococcus anophagefferens
CATCGACGCGCCCGCGCCGGCCGCGCCCAAGGTCGCCCGGGCCGCGCCGCCGCGGAAGGTCAAGAAGCGGCTCTCGGCGGTCTACGACGCGCCGCGCGCCGTCGTCGCCGCGGCGCCCGCCGCCGACGGGCCCGTCGCCGCGCCGACGAAGGCGCGGACGAAGAAGCGGCTCTCCGTCTTCTCCGAGGCGCGGGAGGTGTCCGAGGACCGCGACGACAGCGACTTCGCCCTCGCGCCGCGCGCGTCCGTCGCCGACGCGTCCCTGCTCTTCGGCGTGGCCATCGACGGCGGCTACGCTCTCGCGCCTAGGACTTAGCGAGCGCGCGGTCGAGCGCCGTCGCGTCGTGCGCGCGCGCGAGGTCCGCGGCGTCGTGGCCCGCGGGCGCGGGGAGCGCGTCGACGACGGCGAAGACGGCGAACTCTTTCGCGAGCTTCGCCGCAACTCTCAAATCCGCCTTGCTCGGCGGTGGCCGCCGCGCGGCCGCGCAGGCCTCGCCGGGCGCGACGGCCGCGAGGGCCGCGTTCTCGCGCCGCTCCGCGTAGGCGCCGAGGCCGCCGCCGCCGCCGCAGGGCGCGCGCGCGCACCAGCCATGTTCCGCGGCCCCGCCGCGGCAGCAGGCGTCGAACTCGCGCGCGACGCGCGCGACGGGGTCCGCGGGCACGTGGACCACGAGGCGCCCGCGCGGCGTCGCGCCGTAGTCGACGCCCGCGCTCCTCCCCAGATCCGCCAGCCCGCGGCAGATCGGCGGGAGGACGAGCGCGGCCCGGGCGGCGTCGCGCGCCGCGGGCGTCGCGTAGGCGAAGGGCACGTCGACCCAGTAGCACGGACCGACGGCCGCGACCTCGCCGTCGTCGCGGTAGTCCGTGGCCTCGTGCGTGTGGAGCACGTCGCAGGCCTGCGTGGACATCAAATCTTCAACCCGACTTCAATGTGCGCGTCATCGAACGGCTTGGACCGGGCCGTGCGTCAATCGATTCGTCCAAACATCAGCCGAATCGACTTCGATGTGACCGAGCGAGAGACTTCTGAAGTTCGGCCCCGATCTCGCCGGTCGATTCCCACGCGGTCGCGGGCCCTGCCGCCGTCGAGCGCTTCCACGACGTGCTCCATGGCCCGCAGGGCTTTCAGGGACGTCTCCGGGTCGTCGGACCGGCTCACGAAGCTGCCCGTGTGCTTCATGATTTGCTCCCTCAGCTGCGGCGCGCGGCTGTCGACGCCGTCGCACGCCAACGGCGCGTGCGCGCGCGTCAGGTGGTCCCGCCCCCGGCAGTTGGCCCGCTCCTCGACGGGGAGCCACTTGGCCCGCGACGCGTGCAGCGCGGCGCGGAAGGCGACCTGGTCCATGAGCTGCGGCGGGTCCGCGGCGCGGAGCTCGCCGTAGCGGAGCCCCCAGTACCGCAGCAGGCTCAGCGCCTTCGGCGTCCGCCGCAGGAAGAGCGCGCCCGTGTTCGCCTCGGGCGTCTCCGGCGCCACGCCGTAGGTCCGCCGGAGCTGCGGCGACGCGTGGAGCTTCTCCGCGGGCACGGGCACCTGTGTGGAATTCAACCACTGGTTTGGGTGGTCCTGACCAAACTTCAGAATTCTCTAGCTCGATCAAATCGAAGTCGATTCGGCTGATTTTTGGACGAATCGATTGCTCTCGTCGATTTCTCGAAGCACAGCCGAAGAGATTGCGTCGAAACTGTCGCATACGCTCACATTGAAGTCGGGTTGAAGATTTGAATTCCACACAGACGGGCACGAACGCGACGTCCGCGGCCGCGCGCTCCGCCGCGCACGCGTATTTCAGCAACGACCGGCAGACGACGGTGTCCGCGTCGAGGAAGACGACGGCGGACGCGCGCGACCGCTTGAGGGCCGCCTCGAGGGAGCGGATCTTCGCCAGCCGCAGGTCGCTGACCGCGCGGTTGTTGAAGTTGTCCCGGTCCGTCCACGCCGCGTGGCGCGACTGGAGCTTGTTCGCGGTCACGAACGTGCGGAACGCGACGAACTCGGGCATGGCCGCGAAGGCCGTCGCGTTCTCCGCCTCCGCGAGCTCGACGACGTCGTCGAAGGCCGGACCGGCGGCCGCCGACGCCGCGCACGCGCGCGCCTCGGCCGTCGCCGCGGCGACGCCGCGCCGGTCCGTCAGCAGCAGCGTCTGCGCGCGGCCACCGTGCGCCCGCTTCGCGGAGACGGCGCTCCGCCGAGCCTTCGTGAGCGTGCGCTGGCCCACGGCGAAGTAGGCGAAGGTGAGCGTGCCGGACTGCTCGCAGTCGTCGGCGCCGATGCGCGCGCAGACCAGCAGCGACGCGAGGAGAACGCGGCGCATGGTGGTGGCGTTTTTTGTGTTATTTGGTTTGTTGTGGTATTTTTGCTTAGCGTTCAAGGACCTAAGCTTTGCAAAGCGGCGCTAGCGGCGCACAATGCCGTCGCCATCGCGCGTGGTTTGAGCGGCACCATCGACCGCAGCGGCGCTCTTGAGGCAAAAGCTTATGGTTCTGCGCGTATCGAGTGTGCGCGCGCGACGCGTGGCGCACGCCGACGGCCGGAGACGATTGCAGCAGCATCGCTACGACGTGCGCGACGCGCGACGCGATTGGGGCGACCCCGTTCGACCAGGGGGCGGCGCGCGACGACTTGCAGGACGGCGACGCCATGAAGAGCACGCCGTCGAGCGCTGGCGCCGCGACCGCCGCGCGGCACCGCTTCGACACCTTCTCCAGCGTCCGCGGGACCGAGATGCCCCCCGCTCGGGGACACGGGGCGCCCCCGCGAGCGCCACTTCATTTTTTGGCAAAGAAACGAATGCTCGCACCCACATGACCTGGAAACGAATGCTCGCACCGAGAGAGGTCCCGCGCGCGCTGCGATCCAGGCGCAGGCCGCGCCGGCTCGAGCCATCGTGCTCGCCGGTGCGCCGGTTCGCGCACCTTGGCCTCTGGTCGAGTGCTGCGCATGCGCGCACTGCATGGCGATGCAGTGCGCATGCGCGCGGTCAGCGGACGCGCAAGCGATGCCTCGCCTGGCTCAACGGTACACGCCCCGAGGAGGCTCTCCTCTGCGTTTTCCCTCGTGAGAGGTCTTTTCCGCGCGGTTTCTCGAAAAAGAGTTTCCGCAAATCTACGCGCGTCGTCACTCCACGACGCGCAAGCTCACGTCGCCTGCCCTGAGGTTGGCCTTCGGGTCTGGGCAGAGTGCGCGACGTCCCGAGAGGCTCCGGGCGTTGGGCTCCCCGCCGGACTGGGGCCAGCAGCCCCGCCTGCTGCCCTGGCCGCGAAACCCCGTTCGGTCGACCGAGCGAGAGGACGCGGCAGGTCCGGAGGCTTCCCCGGCGTCAGACGGCCACGAGGCAGCGAGAGCGCTGGACCAGCGCGCTCTTTGGGGTTCCTCACCCCGGACGCGACGCGCCTAGGCGCTCCTCCCAGCGAGAGTCCGGTTCCCCCGTGGGTCTCGGCTAGGCCCGGGCTAGCAGTAAGCGACTCCAGGCCATCGACCTGTCGAGCGCGCGAGCGGTCCCGCGTTCGAACCTCGAGACTCGTCGTCGCTGCGCGGCCGGACCCCGCGGCCCACCCCGCGCTCTAAACCCGCTGACGTCGTGCGCACTGAATCGACCATGGCGGCGCACGCCGACAAGTACCAGCGCGTGGCCGTCTCCTCGGCCATGACGAAGATCGCGGCGAAGAGCGACAGCTTCTACGAGGACGGGAACACGCTGCGGGCGACGATCGTGCAGTTCGCCAAGGACATCAACGGCCTCGACGTGAGCGCCGCGGCGAAGAAGACGGCCATGGAGTCGCTCATGGACACGATGCGGACGTCGCTGTCGACGAAGCACGAGATCGACGCGTTCCTCGCCGCGATGAAGAAGCTCCAGGACGAGGCGGCGAACGGCGACTTCGACGACTGCGACGACGACTTCCTCGACGTCGTGAGCAAGGCGCTCCAGGCCCAGATCGCCGCCTACGGCGCGCCGGACGTCGAGCTCGACGGCCAGTTCAAGAAGATGCGCAAGGTCTGCGCGCCCGTGCTCGGCGGGGGCGACGACGACTCCGACGAGGAGATCCAGGTCGACGAGACGCAGGCGGACCAGGAGGCCGACTTCAAGTGCCCCATCACGACGGGCCTCTTCGTCGACCCCATGATCTCGAAGACGTGCGGCCACACGTTCTCGAAGAAGGCGGCCATGTCGTACTTCCACAAGACCATACCGAAGAAGTGCGCCGTCTTCGGCTGCGCCCAGCTGCTCACGCAGGCGGACTTGAAGAAGGACAAGGAGAAGGAGGTCGCGCTCAAGTCCTACCAGGCCAAGATGAAGCGCGCCGCCGCGTCCCAGCGCGACGCCGTCGAGATGGACGACGACGACGACGAGTGAAGGAGGCGGCGTGTAAGTGTCGCGAACCGGAGCTTACGTCGTCCCGGGGCCCTGGTGGGGCGTCCGCCTCATCGCCGCGACGGCCGCCGGTTCGCACTCGAAGTGCTCCATGCCGCCGATGAGCAGGTTCAGGTACCGCTCCGACGGCGGCGTGTGGCCGTTCTTGATCATGCGGCTCTTGTCGAAGGTGTAGCCGGATCCGACGACGCGCGCGCCGTCGTACGTGTAGCAGACGACGTCGACGCGGCAGTAGCCGCGCTCCGACGCGTCGAGAATTTTCATGTCGGGAGCCGTCATCCTGTGCAGCACGGCGTGGAACTCGGCGCCGGGCTTCTCGTGGACCTCTGCCATGCCGTAGGCGCCCCAGAATCGTCGCTCAAAGTCGACGCATTTGCACGGGCAGCTCTCGAGCGGCTTGATGCCGCGCTTCCGTATGGCGTCCGGGTTCATCATGGACCCGATTCCCACGTAGTAGACGTCTGCCATGGTCGACGGCTGTGCGTCGCGGGCGTCGGCAGCCTCTCGAAGTCGGCGCGTCGGCGTCGGGCAGCCTCTCGACGTCGACGACGACGGAGAGCAAGAGAAACACTCCGCCGAAGAATGCGGGCTGCGCGCGAGGGAAACGTCGCAACTTGAAGAAACCTAAATCCGCTTACCGCGGCTCGTCGGCGGCCGCTTGAGCTCGGCGACGTCCTCGTCCGGGCGCTCGACGTCGTCGCCGTAGTCCGAGTCGGCCTCGAGGGCGTCGGCGCCGTCGCCGCGGCCCGCGATGAGCGCGCGCCAGATCTCCGCGAAGGCGACGACGGTGACGCCCGACGACAGCGCGAGCAGCAAGGCCGCCGCCGCGCCGTCGGCGAAGCCCGCGGCGCCGCGCGACGCGTAGAGCTCGCGCGCGACGGCCGACGCCGACGGCGGCCGCGCCCGCCGCGCGGCCGCGGCCGACGCCGTCGCGAGGAGCAGGCGCGCGCGGACCGTCGCGAGCGGGTGCGCGGCGACGTCGCCCACGGCCGCGACGGCCTGGCCCACGAAGAAGGTCACGAGCGGCGCCGCGCCCCGCGGCAGCTTGCGGCGCGCGCGGCGCCGCGCGGCGGCCGCGGCCCGCCACGCGAGCGCGCGCGCAGGCAGCGCGAGCGCGTAGCCGGC
>NW_008705563.1:1633882-1656830 GCF_000186865.1 Aureococcus anophagefferens
CGCCAGCGCGCACGACGCGGCCGCGGCCGCGAGGTCCGCGCCGAGCGAGAGGCGCCAGGGCCGCGCCTTCGACCTCGCGCCGTCGGCCTCGGCGAGGGCCTGCTTCGCGGACCGCGCGACCTGCTTCGCGAAGGTCTTGGCGCACTGCGTCAGGTGCCCCGCCCAGAAGGCGCGCGCGCCCTCGGCCGCGTAGAGCGCCTTGAACGACGACAGGACGCCCGGCGGCGGCCTTCGGGAGGTCTGGGCGACGGTGACGAGGCGCTTCAGGGGCGCCGCGGCCGTCGCGTCCGCGGCCGCGGCGAGGCCGCCGGCGACGCAGCCCGCCGCCGCGCGCAGCGCCGCGCCCGCCTTGAACCGCCTCCCGAGGAACGCGACCGTGCCGAACTCGGGCAGGGCCGTCAGGAGCTCGAGCTCCTTGGCGACGGCGTCGTCGTCGTTGGTGAAAGCGGACACGCGGTCCGCGCTCGCCTTCGCTTCGTCTTTCGCGTTCGCCACGGCCACGCCCACGCCGCAACACGCGAGCATCTCGACGTCGTTGAACGAATCGCCAAAGGCGACGGTGCGCGCGAGCTCCGGCTCGCTCAGGAGCTCGCGCAGCGCCGCGGCCTTGTTGACGCCCTCCGCGAGGAATTCGACGTGCACCTCGGCGGCGACGACGACGATGCCGCTGTGGCGGCCGAGCGCCTTTCGCGCATTTTTCGCCGTCGCCGCCGGGTCGTCGCAGAGCCCCAGGACCTTCACCGTCTCCCGGCGGTACGGCGCCCAGTCCTCGACGATCTCCTGCGGCGACCCCTCGAGCGCGACGAACGTCTCGAGCAGCTCGCGCTGCTTCGCCGTCGGCGCGACGGCGACGGCGCGGTCCGGGAGGACCAGGGACGCGCAGCACCCGAGCGCGAGCGCGGCCTCGACGGCCGTCGCCGCGCGGTGCACGTCCAAAAAGGTCTGGAAGACGCGCCGCGGCGGCTTCCGCGGCCGGAGCTCCGCGGCGCCCGCGCCGTTGAACGTCACGGCGACGACGGCGGCGTCCAGGGCGTCGACGAAGCGCTGCGTCGAGTAGCTCGGCCGGCCCGTCGCGATGATCACCTTGATGCCCTTCTCCAATGCGTCGGCGACGGCGCGCTTCGTGCGCGGCGCGAGCTCGTGGCGGTCGTCGAGCGTCGTGCCGTCGAGGTCCAGCGCCACGGCGTAGGGGCGGAAGGCCGGCATTTCCGGTATCAGTTGCGTCTTCCACACGCACGAGCCACGCCCATGCGCTGAGGCAGAAAGGTCAACGACGACCTCGGTTCCTCAACTTGAAGCAAAATATTTTCACGATGGAGCCCCAAATTCAGCGCGCAGCGTTGCTGCTCGTCGCCTTCGCGAGCGCCGCGCGACGCTCCGTCTACGTGAAGCGCGCGTCGGGCCACTCCGGCAGCCGCTGGATCGCCGTGAACCTCGCCGCGTCCAATTTGAGCACCTTCTTCCAGGACGGGGGCCTCTGCGCCGGCCGCTGCTGCCTGCCCACGGGCGCGCCGCAGGCGACGCCGGCGCGGCGCCTCGACGCGCTCGCGGCGCTCTACGACGCGGGCTGCCGGTGCATGTTCGCGCGCGACGCGCGCGCCGGCGCGGGTTTCGGCAACGAGCGGTGCATGACGTGCGGCAAGGGCGGCCCGCGGCCGAGGCAAATCCGCGCCAACGAGACGGGCTGCCAGTGGGGCGAGTACTGCCGCGGCGCCTGCGCCGCCGAAGCGCCGGCGGCCTGCGCGGGCGTCGCGACGGTCGGCGCGATTCCCGACGACCCCGCGGACGACTACCACGACAAGTGCGACGGCAAACGATCGTGGTGCCTCAACAAGGCCGTCGCGCGGCGCGCCTGGCACGCGGATTTGAAGCGCCGCATCCCCGACCTCGCCGTCGTGTCCTGGGACCGCGACAACAGCGTCAAGCACGCGCTGAGTTACCTGAAGCACAACCACCACTTCGACTGCGCGTCGCCGTACCTCGCGAACCACGGCCACCGCGACGAGGCCAGCCTGGAGGCGCGGGCGGCGCCGCGGTCCTTCCTCTACGTGCACCCGACGCGGCTGCTCTTGAAGGCCGCGGAGAAGGCGCTCGGAAGGTTGGCGCTAAAGCTGGAGCTGAAGAGCGTCGACGTGTCGTACGCGGCGCACTACGAGGCGTTCCAGGTCGACGAGGCCGGCGAGATGGCGCGGCTGCTGGGCGCGCTGGGCGTGCCCGTGCCCGACGCGTGGGCGACGGACGAGCTCGTGAAGCTCACGCCGGAAGATCTGCGCGACTTGCTCGTGAACTTCGACGAGCTCAACGCGACGCTCGCGCCGTGGCCCTGCCTGCGGGCCATGCTCGGCAGCGCGGCGCCGGAGCGCTTCGCGCCCTGCGCGGAGACGGAGCTCCCGAGCCCGAGGGAGGTCGCCGCGCTGCGCGTCCCGTCCATGTCCGCGTCCGCCGCGGTCGTGTTGCCCTGCGACGGCGGCCGCCGCGCCGCGAAGCTCCCGAGGCACGTCAAGGCGGACCCGGACGCCCTCTGCGCCCGGGCGGCGGCCATGGGGCGGGCGCTCCACGGGTCGCCGCGCGCGGAGGTCTGCGTGCTGCCCTAGGTGGTAAAGACAGGCTGGCGGAGTCGTCGCGGGAGCGCTAGCGCTAGAGCTCAGTTGCCGCAACTCCGGCGTCGCCTAGATCTAGCTAGGAATTCCTAGCCCCAAGATTCCCCTGCCGGCTCATCGCGCAACCTCGCCGCGCCTCCGCATCGAGTGGCATCGCGGCGCACGATAGGACGTCGGCTCGCGGACACGAGCTCGGCCTAAGACCGAGGCTGTAGCGCCCGCCGGCGGCGCGCGTCCATCATGGCGGCGATCCCGGTGAATTTCTCAGAAGTCCTGAACGTACGTGACGCGCGCGCGCCGCCGAAATATGTTACTGAGAGCGTTTCCTTTCGCAGCTTCCGAGCCTCGGCGTCTCGGCGGGCTCCATCAAGTTCGGGGTGCGTCTGCGCGGCGTCCCCGGCCTCCGGCCGTCCACCGCGCAGTTTTTCACGCGCGCCTTCCGTAGTCATGCGCGATGGAGTCGGAGAAGTTCATCTCGGTCTGCGACAACAGTTCCGGCTCGCCGCAAGTGTTCATCGTGGACCTGGCGTCGGGCAGTCCGCCGCAGGTGACGAAGCGGCCCATGTCCGCCGAGGCGGCGATCATGAACCCCGTGTCCAAGGTCCTCGCGCTGCGCGGTCCGGCACGCCGCGTCCTCCGGACGCGCGGCGTCGCGCGCGCGCGCGCCTCACTCCGTTCCCCCCCGCGCGCAGCCGGGACCCAGCTCCAGATCTTCAACCTCGAGCTGCGGGCCAAGATGAAGAGCCACAACATGACGGAGACCGTCGTCTTCTGGCGGTGGACGTCGCCGAACAACATCGCGCTCGTGACGCCGACGGCGGTGTTCCACTGGTCCATCGAGGGCACGTCGGAGCCCGTCAAGGTGCTCGACCGCCACGCGTCCCTCGGCGAGGGCACGCAGGTCATCAACTACCAGGTGTCGCCCGACGAGAAGTGGTGCCTCCTCATGGGCATCAGCCAGGCGGCCGGCGGCGTCATCCAGGGCAACATGCAGCTCTACAGCGTGGAGAAGAAGGTGTCGCAGACGCTCCAGGGCCACGCGGGCTGCTTCCACTCCATGGCCGTGCCCGGGCGGAGCGACCCGGCCCAGGTGCTCATCTTCGAGGAGAAGAAGGCGGACCAGCCCGCGAAGCTCTTCGTCATGGAGGTCGGCCGCGACAAGGACGCGCCCGGCGGCGTCTTCCGCCTCGCGCCCGTGGCCATCCCCGTGCCCGCCGACGCGCCCAACGACTTCCCCGTGTCCATGGTGCCCTCGCCGAAGCACGACGTCGTCTACATGGTCACGAAGATGGGCTACCTCTACCTCTTCGACTGCCTCAGCGGCAAGGCGCTCTACCGCGCGCGCATCACGACGGACACCGTGTTCGTGACCTGCGGCGTTTCCGCGACGGGCGGCCTGCTGGGCATCACCGCGCGCAAGGGCCAGCTGCTCCAGGTGTCGCTCAACGAGCAGACGCTCGTGCCCTACGTCGTGTCGACGCTCCGCGACAACGCGCTGGGCATCGCCCTGGCGTCGCGCCTGAACCTGCCGGGCGCCGACGACCTCTACGTGGCCGAGTTCAACCGCCTCCTGGGCGGCGGCGACGTCGCGGGCGCGGCGAAGCTCGCGTCCGAGTCGCCGAGCGGCCTCCTCCGGACCGCGGAGACGATCCAGCGCTTCCAGGGCATCCCGGGCCAGCCGGGCCAGCCCCAGCCCGTCTTCCAGTACTTCCACATGCTCCTCGAGAAGGGCAAGCTCAACGCGCTCGAGTCGATGGAGCTCGCGAAGCCCGTGCTCCAGCAGGGCCGGACGCAGTTCCTCGAGAAGTGGCTCACGGAGGACAAGCTCGAGTGCTCGGAGCAGCTCGGCGACCTCGTCATGCAGAATGACGTGAACATGGCCCTGTCCGTCTACCTCCGCGCGAACGTGCCCGAGAAGGCGATCAACTGCTTCCTGCAACGTGGCGAGTTCGACAAGATCGCCGCGTACGCGACCAAGGTCGGCTACCGCTGCGACTACAGCTTCATGCTCGGCAACCTCGTGCGCGCGAACCCGCCCGGCGCCCTCGACTTCGCCAAGCAGCTCGCCGCGGGGTCCCTCGTGGACCCGAACTCCGTCGTCGAGATCTTCATGGCCGCGAACCGCATCCAGGAGACGACCGCGTTTCTGCTGGAAGCGCTCAAGGGCAACAAGCCCGAGGAGGGCTACCTCCAGACGAAGCTCCTCGAGATCAACCTGCGCGGCGGGTCGCCCCAGGTCGCCGACGCGATCCTCCAGAACGCCATGTTCACGCACTACGACCGCCAGTACGTCGCCAAGCTCTGCGAGGCCGCGGGCCTGTCGCAGCGCGCGCTGGAGCACTACACGGACGTCGACGACATCAAGCGGAGCTTGTTGGCCATGTGCGCGAACCCCCAGGCTCTGAACCCGGAATTCGTGCTGAGCTACTTCGGGTCGCTGTCGCCCGAGGCGTCCTTGGAGTGCCTCAAGGAGCTCCTGGCCCGCAACATGCGCGGCAACATGCAGATCGTCACGCAGGTCGCGGCCAAGTACAACGAGCAGATCGGCGCCCAGCCCCTCGTGGACTTGTTCGAGTCCTTCAAGTGCTACGAGGGTTTGTTCTACTACCTCGGGCAGATCGTCAACTTCAGCCAGGACGCGACGGTGCACTACAAGTACATCGAGGCCGCGGCCAAGTGCCAGCAGTACAAGGAGGTCGAGCGCGTCTGCCGCGACTCGACGGTCTACGAGCCCCAGCCCGTCAAGGAGTTCCTCATGGAGATGAAGCTCCCGGACCCGCGGCCTTTGATCCACGTCTGCGACCGCCACGACTTCATCGAGGAGATGACGGCCTATTTGTACGGCAACAACCTGCAGAAGTACATCGAGGTCTACTGCAACAAGGTGAGCCCCCAGAAGACGCCCATGGTCGTCGGCAAGCTCCTGGATTTGGACTGCAACGAGGACTTCGTGCGCGGGCTGCTGAACTCCGTGGGCCACGCGTGCCCCGTCGAGGAGCTCGTGGAGCAGGTCGAGCACCGCAACCGCCTGCGCCTGCTCCAGCCCTGGCTCGAGGCGCGCATCGCCACGGGCAACCAGGAGACGGGCACGCACAACGCCATCGGCAAGATCTACGTGACGCTGAACCGCGACCCCGTGTCGTTCCTCACGAACGACCAGTACTACGACCCGCGCGTGCTCGGCAAGTACTGCGAGAAGCTGGACCCGTCCCTCGCCTTCCTCGCCTACAAGCGCGCGGGCGGCGAGTGCGACGCGGACCTCATCCGCGTGACGACGGAGAACGGCCTGTTCAAGGACCAGGCGCGCTACCTCGTCGAGAAGCAGGACCTGGAGCTGTGGGCGTCCGTGCTGACGCCGCCGGCGGAGGAGGCCGTCGGCGACGCGTCGGAGGCGAACCGGCGCGCGCTCATCGACCAGGTCGTGCAGACGGCGCTCCCGGAGACGCGCGACCCCGATCACGTGTCGACGTCCGTGAAGGCGTTCATGGCCGCGGACCTGCCCCACGAGCTCATCGAGCTGCTGGAGCGCATCGTCCTCCAGGGCAGCGACTTCTCGGAGAACAAGAACCTGCAGAATTTACTGATCCTCACGGCCATCAAGGCGGACAAGGAGCGCGTCATGGAGTACGTCAACCGCCTCGACAACTTCGACGGCCCGGAGATCGCGAAGATCGCCGCGTCGGACCAGTACAATCTGTACGAGGAGGGCTTCGTGATCTACACGAAGTTCGCCAAGGCGGCGCCCGACGCCGCCGCGGCCGCGGAGTTGAACGTCGCGGCCGTCGGCGTTCTCGTCGACCTCGTGCGGAACCTCGAGCGCGCGTCCGAGTTCGCGGAGCGCGTCAACGAGGCCGGCGTCTGGTCGCGCCTCGCCAAGGCCCAGCTCGCGGAGGACCTCATCGCCGCGGCCGTGGCGTCCTTCATCAAGGCCGGCGACGCGACGTGCTACGGCGAGGTCATCGCCGCCGCGGAGCGCGAGGATTCCTACGAGACGCTCGTGCCGTTCCTCGCGATGGCGCGGAAGCACGTCAAGGAGGCCCAGCTCGACACCATGCTCATCTACGCCTACGCCAAGTCGAACATGCTCGGCGACCTCGAGGAGTTCATCGCCGCGCCGAACGTCGCGTCGATCCAGTCCATCGGCGAGCGGTGCTTCGACGAGGGCCTGTTCTCCGCCGCGAAGCTCCTCTTCGCGTCCATCAACAACAACGCGAAATTGGCGCTCTGCTACGTGAACCTGGAGATGTACCGCGAGGCCGTCGACGCGGCGCACAAGGCCAACTCCGTGTCGACGTGGAAGGAGGTGAACCGCGTCTGCGTCCAGGTCGGCGAGTTCCGCCTCGCGCGCGTCGCGGGGCTCCAGATCATCGTCCACCCGGACCACCTCGAGGAGCTGACGCTCCTCTACGAGCGCGCGGGCCAGCCCATGGAGCTGATCCAGCTCATGGAGCAGGGCCTGGGCCTCGACGCGGCGCACTCGGGCATCTTCACGGAGCTCGGCGTGCTCTACTCGAAATACGTGCCCGCGAAGCTCATGGAGCACATCAAGATCTTCTGGAGCCGCATGAACACGCCCAAGCTCATGCGCGCCTGCGAGAAGGCCCTGCTCTGGGACGAGGCCGTGTTCCTGCTCAAGGAGGACGAGCAGCACGACTCGGCGCGGATTTCGGCTCGGGGGGTCCCCGCCACACGTCAGAACTCTCGAGCTCGGTCACATCGACGTCGATTCGGCTGATTTTTGGACGAATCGAAGGCTCTCGTCGAGTTCTCGAAGCACGGCCGAAGCGTCCGGTCCACATCGTTCGAGTACGCGCGCATTGAAGTCGGGTCGAAGATTTGGCATCCGCGCAGGTACGACAGCGCGGTGAAGACGATGATCGCGCACGCGACGGCGTTCGGCCACGACCTCTTCCTCGACTGCGTCCAGAAGGTGCGCAACTCGGAGATCTACTACAAGTCCATCGCCTTCTACGTGGAGCAGCAGCCCCTCCACCTGAACCGGCTCCTGCAGGTGCTCACGCCGCACCTCGACCACTCGCGGTGCGTGCACCAGGTGCGCAAGCTCGAGAATCTGCCGCTCGTGCTGCCCTACCTCAAGGCCGTGCAGAAGGAGAACCTGACGGCCGTGAACGACGCCGTCAACGAGCTCTACGCGGACGACGAGGACTACGAGGCGCTCCGCCAGTCGATCGACGACTTCGACAACTTCGACCACATCGCGCTCGCGCAGAAGATCGAGAAGCACGAGCTCCTCGAGTTCCGCCGCATCGCCGCCTACATCTACAAGAAGAACAAGCGCTGGCAGAAGAGCGTCCAGCTCTCCAAGGCCGACAAGATGTACAAGGACTCGATCGACACGTGCGCCGAGAGCGGCGACAGCGAGATCGCCGAGGACCTGCTGCGCTTCTTCGTCGACGTCTGCGACAAGGAGTGCTTCTGCGCGACGCTCTACACGTGCTACAAGGTCATCAAGCCCGACGTGGCCATCGAGCTCGCGTGGCGGTCGAACTACGTCGACTTCGTCATGCCCTACGTCGTCCAGTACACGCGGCACCTCCACGACAAGCTCGAGGAGCTCGACAAGCGCACGGCGCCCAAGGCGGAGGACGAGGCGTCGCCCGAGGCCGCCGCGGCCCAGGCCATGATGTACGGCGACCCGGCCATGGGCATGGCCGGCGGGCCCCCGATGCTCATGGCGCCGCCGGGCGCGCCGGGCGCCTACGTCGACCCCAACGCCTACGGCATGCCCCAGAACGGCGGCATGCCGCCCCAGATGGGCATGCCCGGCATGCCCCAGCCGGGCTACGGCATGCCCCCGCAGGGCATGCCCGGCATGCCCCCGCAGCCGGGCATGTTCTGAGCGCGGCTCCCCCTCCCCCCACCGCCCGCGACTGCCAGACCGCGGGCCGCACGCCCCCCCCCCGCCCCGCCCCGCAACGCTCGGCTCTCTACCTTCCGCCGTAAAAGAAATCAGCCCCGCCCCCGCGACGACGCGCCTGCAGCCAAAGCCCCCCCCTCGTATTAGTAGCCCAGGAACGCCTTGATCTTCGCCTTGACGGCGTCGTCGTCCTCCTCGAAGACGTCGAACTCGAGGAGCTGGTCCCGGGGCACGAGGCAGCGCACGAGCGCGTTGTGGGCCGCGAGGAGGAGCGCCGCGTCGAGCGCGTTCGAGCCGCGCATCTGGCCGGTCGGGTTCTCCTCATTCTTGATGATGCGCTGCACGGGCCGGTTCGAGAGCGACGCGAAGGGCACGGGCGACCGCTGCTTCTGTATGAGGCCGTGGGACCGCGACTTCCACCACGCCGTCCCGTTGCGCGTCGTGAGGATGACCCGGGCGTTCGGATACGTCGCGAAGATGTAGGGGAAGAGCTGGGGCACGGGCGTGTCGAAGACGCCATCCCAGTCCTGAAAAATGTCGAAGTCGAACGTCGCGCGCCGCTGCGGCTTCGCGTCCATGAGCGCCTTGAAGGGACCGAACTTCCACTTCCGGTTGTGCGCGACGCGCCGCTCGGGGTCCGTGTAGTTCGGGTAGCCCATGAAGTAGTGGCCGACGAGGAGCGGCGGGTCGCGCGCCTCGCTGACCCACTCCGCGACGGTGTGCGTGCCCGTCGTCCCCTCGCCGGCGCCGATGACGAGGCGCTTCGCGCTCGTCGTCGGCGGCCGGTACGTGTCCCGCCAGGTCCGGCGGAGGCCGCCGCAGGCCGCGTCCTCGGGCTCGGCGGCGCACGCGGCGACGAGCGCGACGATGGCGATGGACCGACGCATCGCGTCCGTGACGAGGGCGCGTCGCGGCGACGATGGCTCGCTGACCGATCTCCACTAGATTTCCACTACCGTGCCACGGGCGTCGCCTCGACCTCGCGTCAAAATCGCTCAAAATCTTACCCCAGGGCTAAGCCCACCGCTAGAGCATCGCGTTCATGTCGCTCTCCATGCCCCCCTCGGCGGCGTCGTCGTCCTTGCTCCAGGCAGGCCGCGTTCAGAAACGCGAGGCACCAGACCGCGACGGTCGGCGCGGAGAGGAACGCCGCGACGACGACGCCAAGGACAAGCGCGACTCGCCCGCGCGCAAGCGCAGCATCTCGGGCTCGGGCGACGACGCGGCACGAATACTTAGGCTATACTTGCGGGTCGAGGCGTGCGAGGTTCCCTGTGGCTGTCTCGTCGCCCTTGGCAGCGGCGCGCTCGAACCAGTATCTGGCTTTGCCGGGGTCGACTTCCGTGCCGTCTCCTTCCATGTAAGAGCAGCCAAGGTTATTCTCCGCCTCGGTATAGCCTTGATCCGCCGCGAGCGCGTAGTACCGGAACGCTTCTTCAAGTTTCTTCTCACGACGAAGGAAGTCCCCTAAATTGCTTTGCGCGACCGCGTCGCCCCGATCTGCGGCCGTGCGATACAGTTTCATCGCCTTCTTCTTGTCCAGCTTGACGCCCAACCCCTCGCGGTACATTTCCCCAAGGAATACCATCGCGTCCACGTCGCCGAGCTCCGCTGCGCGCCGGTAAATCTTCGCCGCTTTCTTATCGGATTTCACGAGGCCCAACCAACCGCGGCGGTACGCGCCTCCCAAAAACATAATCGCTTCCGGCACCTCGTTCTCCACGTGGCGACGAAGACGCGCGAGCTGCTCCGCAGTGCCCTTTGGGTACGGTACCCGACAGAGGGGACACGCGTCGCGGCCGACCTTGTCATCGCACGACTTGCAGACCTTTCGGCAGCAACAGATGCGAAGCATGCCCGGATCATTCACGTCCCACTCCTCGAGGCAGATCGGGCACCGCGAGCCGTACCGCGCCGACGTCGGCTCGGGCTCCGGATTCGCCTCGCGCCGCGCCCGCGCCGCTTCGTGCTCCGCCGCGATGCGCGCGCGGACCTCGTCGGCGTGCGACCGCGGCGCGGGGCCGTAGAACACCTCGGGCGTGGGCGTCGGGGCTTCCGCCCGCGCCGCCTCCGCCGCGCGCTCGTCGCGGATCTTCTTGCACGCCTTCCGGTGGCCTCGGTCGCGCCAGTCGATGCGTTGGCAATCGGTCGAGCAGTACCTGGCGGGTCGCACGTGACTGCGCCCCGGAACGCGTCGCGCGCCGCCGGACGCGTCGCGCGGCGCGAGCGCACCGCCCCCCCGTTCACGGCGCCGGGGTCGCACTGCGTCGTCCCACAGGGGCAGTTGAGCTTCGCCTTGTCTCCACAAATCGTACATTTCAAGCGGAGCGCGAGCGCCTTGGCGCGGGCCTTTCTTTCCTCATACTCGAGCTTCTTCTTTATGAGGACGGGGTCCATCGGCGGGACCATCTCCAATCTCTCGTGTACGTGAGCTAGGGGCTTGTGGCCGGAGGGCGGGGGCGGGCAAAATCGCTCAAAATCTTACCCCAGGGCTAAGCCCACCGCTAGAGCATCGCGTTCATGTCGCTCTCCATGCCCCCCTCGGCGGCGTCGTCATCCTTGCGCCAGGTTGGCTTCGCGTTCAGGAACGCGAGGCACCAGACCGCGACGGTCGGCGCGGAGAGGAACGCCGCGACGACGACGCCATGGCCAAGCGCGACTCGCCCGCGCGCGAGCGCAGCATCTCGGGCTCGGGCGACGACGCGGCGTGAAGACTTAGGCTATACTCGCGCGTCGAGGCGCGCGAGGTTCTCTATAGCATCCTCGTAGCCCTTGGCAGCGGCGCGCTCGAACCAGAATCTGGCTTTGCCGAGGTCGACTTCCGTGCCTGCTCCGGTCCCGTAACAGCAGCCAAGGTTGTGCTCCGCATCGGTATAGCCTTGATCCGCCGCGAGCGCGTAGTACCGGACCGCCTCTTCAAATTTCTCCTCAGAATGAAGGAAAGCCCCTATATTGTTTTGCGCGTCCGCGTCGCCGCGATCTGCGGCCGTGCGAAACAGCCTTTCCGCCTTCTTCTTGTCCAGCTTGACGCCTTCCCCATACTTGTACAATTCCCCAAGAAATACCATCGCGTCCACGTCTCCGAGCTCCACGGCGCGCTTCCAAATTTTCGCAGCTTTCTTATCGGATTGCACGAGGCCGTACTGACCGCAGGTGTACGCAGTTCCCAAAACCGTAATCGCTTCCGGCACCTCGTTCTCCACATGGCGGCGAAGACGCGCGAGGTTTTCCGCGTCATCTTCCGGGTACGGTAATCGACAGAGAGCACACGCCTCGAATCCGATCTTATCCTCGCACGATTGGCAGACCGTCCGGCAGCAACAGACGCGAAACACGCCCGTATCATTCACGTCCCACTCCTCGAGGCAGATCGGGCACCGCGACCCAAACCGCGCCGACGCCGGCTCGGGCTCCGGGTTCGCCTCGCGCCGCACGCGCGCCGCCTCGTGTTCCGCGGCGATGCGCGCGCGGATCTCGTCGGCGTGCGACCGAGGCGCGGGGCCGTAGAACACGTCCCGCGGCGGCGGCGGCGGGGGCTCCGGCGCTTCGGCCCGCGCCGCCTCCGCGGCCTGGATCTTCTTACAGACCTTCCGGTGGCCCCGGTCGCGCCAGTCGATGCGTTGGCAGTCCGTCGAACAGTAGGCCGTCGTGCCGCACCCTTGGCACGCCTTGGCCTTGTCGGCGCCGCAGATCGTGCAGGTCTTGAGAGTGTCGAGTTTTTTGCCCCTCGCTCGGGCCATGCGATTCTCATACTCCAACTTCTTCTCCTGCCACGACGTCGCGCCCCCCTCCCGATTGCCGGCCATCGCGTCGACCAAGACTCTGGCGAGGGACCCTGACTTAGCGACGCATCATGCGCAGGCAGGACGCCCCCCGGCCCAGGGCCTGGATCTGCCCTGGAGCCCTCCCTTGATCTCTCTGAGCTTATCCGGACGGCGGCGGCGGCGCGCGGCGGGGCGGGCGCGGCGGCGGCGGTCTTCTGCGCGGGCTTCGGCGAGCTCGGCGCGCGGTAAGGGCCGGCCGTCGCTTGACGACAAGCGACGGCCCGCGCGGCGCGGCGCGCGGCGCGCTTGGTCGCGAGCCCCGTCGCGCGCTTAGGCGCCGCGGCGCCTGCAGCAGATGCAGCAGGCGACGATGGACGCGATGACGACGATGATGGCGACGACGATGCCGATGATGATGCCGATGGCGAGTTTCTTGGCCGTCTTCTTGGAGAGCTCATTCTTGCAGTGGAGGTAGGCGTCGCCGCACTTCGGGTAGCTGCTGTCGCGGTCGCAGCACCAGGTCAAGCCTTCCTTCTCGCAGTTCCGCGCGTTGTCGTAGAAGAGGTCGCAATACTCTTCTTCGTCGTCGTGGCCGTCGTGGTCGTCGTGCCCCTCGGGGGTGCAGTAGAACCAGCCCCCTTCCACGGCGGAGCACCATGGGTTGGCATCCCCGTCACATGCGATTGCCGGGCACCCATACTGCTGGTCCATGCAACCGTCCGTATCGTAAGACCATTCTTCCAAGCACGTCCCGGTCTCGATCATATCATGATCGCCGAAGGCGCCGAGCGCGAGGGCCGTGAGGGAGAGGATGGACTTGAGCATCATCTGCGGGGGGATGTCGGTCGAGGCTAAGGGAAGGGAACGAGGAGTCGGGGATGTTCGGTTCGGCGCGATCGAGTCGGATCGACGCGCGCGCGGGCTGACATCGGGGGATTTTTTTGGGGGGGGGGGCGCTCTCTCGGGCCGCGGGGAGGACGTCGAGCGCGTGCGGTGCTTCCCGGCGCCGCGGCGGCAACGAAGCGTGCATTTTGCGGCGATCGAGTCTAAAGATAAAATTGCGCGGCGAGTTCGTTGCCAAAAGTCGACACGTTCGACGGGATGCGGGGTTCAGGGCGATGCGAGCGGGGGGTGTTTGGAGGGTGACTCACGGTGTTGGTACGGAGTCTGGCGTGCGAGAGGCCTAAACCTTGAAGGAGCGAACTCAGATCACTTGGCGGTTGAGGGAACCGGCACTAGATCGGCACTCGCGGAAGCGGACTCAAGGCTGCGAGGCCTGCTGCGACACGCGAAGGCTTACGCGAAGGACGCGGCGATCAATGTCTGGGCGGCGCCTCCCAAAATAAATACTACGAACCTACTCCACCCACCGGCACGTCCCCCGTGCCCTCCTCGTGCGCGCGGCAGAAGAGGGAGTGCTGGAGCGCGTCGAGGCTCCGCCGTTTCGACGCGGGCGGCGCGCCGGCGCAGCCGTCCCGGTGGACGATGACGGACTGGGGCCGCCTGTGGAGCACGGCGGCGGCCTGGCCGAAGGTCGAGTGGAAGCCCCGGAAGACCGCGGCCGTCGACGCGAGGGCCCAGAGGTCCGCGGCGGCCGCGCGCTCGCCCGCCGCGCGGCCGCGGCCGCCGCGGTCCTCGGCGGCCGCGTCGAGCGCCAGCACCTCGAGGCGCGGCGTGCCCGCGGCGTCGCTGCCCGCGCGGAGCGCGTCCGCGAACTCGGCGACGAGCGCGGCGTCGTTCGACGCGACGTAGACCGCGCGCGTCGCGGGCTCGCCCCGCGCGCGCCGCCGCGCGGCGTCGCGGAGCACGGCCTCGGCGAAGGCCGGCGCGCCGACGCAGACGTCGAGCTTGTTGCCCCAGGTCGTGCCGTCGCCGCGGTCCCAGGGGTCCGCGCCGCGGAGGTGCACGCCGACGAGTTCGCCGGACGCGTAGCCGCCGACCGCCGCGGGCACCTGCGAGACGCGCGATGAGCGCGAGACAGAGGAGAGACACGGACGCGGCGCACGCGCGGCGTCGCGCACCGCCGCGGCGGGCCGGAAGCCGTCGAGCCAGCCGAGGACGCGCGCGGAGCAGAACGCCGCGTCGTCGACGCGGACCGCCGACACGTTGCGCCCGTCGCGGCCCTCGAAGAAGTCGCGCGAGGTCACGGCCCGCAGCTTGCCGTCGCTCGTCGGGACGCGCCACACGCGCTTCTTGTGGGGCCGCGGCCGCGCGTCGGGGACCCACGCGCGCGCGACGTCGACGAACTGGCGCGCGACGTGGCCGCCGCAGCTCGCGAAGACGCAGGGGCCGGACCCGGGCCCGCCGGCCGGCGCCGCGCAGGTCAGGTCCGCGAAGTCGCGCACGGCGACGCCCTCCGCGAAGCCGGACGCGGACCGCGCCGCCGCGCCGTCGCGGCCGCACGTGACCCGGCCGCCGGATTTGCCGCGATCGCTCGTCGCGTCGACCTCCACGACGCGGTCGAAGGCCGGGTGGGCCTCCCAAAGGTCGCCGAAGGCCGCGCCGAGCACCGAGCCCCGGACCCAGTTCACGGACGGCGCGAGGGACCAGGCGTGGGCCAGGGCCAACGCCTCCATCATGACGGCGATGCGGTTCCCGATGCCGCAGCAGGGGACGACGACGAGTTCCTGGCGCTCCGGCGTCGACGCGGCGGCGGCCAGGACGCATGCCGCGAGCCCGAGGCGACGCATGGGGCGGAGCCAAGCTTGCGAGGCCTTGCTCGATCGCACAAAGCCTTTGTGGTAATTTTTTGAGTCGCAATAGTGTGCGCGTGGGCGCGCGGCACACGACACAGGGACACCCCGCGCGAGCATGGATCAAGCGTTCATCGCCAACGGATGGACAACACCGCAAGGAGAGGCTTTGCTAAGGGGGGACCGTGTGGCGCTTAAGAAATGGCTGGACGAAGGCGGCGATCCCAATATGAGATTCAATTTTCATTGTCTCCTCCACATGACTTTGTACGGAGACCAAACTACTAGAGCTGATCGGTCAGATATGGTTCGCCTCTTGGTTTCTAATGGTGCGGATATAAACGTCCGACGCGGCGACGGAATGATGCCGATTCACTTATGCTCGTATCCAAGCGAGGCTTCGCTACTACTCGATTTGGGCGCCGATGTGGATGCTCGCACTGACGATGGGCGAACGCCTCTTTTTTGTTTCACTTTTGGTGGACGTCTGGAATGCGCGCGTTTCATCGTGCGACGCGGGGCCGACGTGAAACTGACGGCCGACGATGATGGTTGGGATGCGTTTGAAGAAGCTCGCGAGGAAGGGACATATGATCAGTGTTTGGCGGACTTCGTCTCCGCCGTCCGTGCCGCGGGGGGGTGGCAAACCTACATCCGAGCACCTCGTATCGAGCTCGTCCGCCTACGTCTGCTTTGCGCTCGCGGCCGCGCGCGACCTCCGATCGCACGCCGCGACCCCATCCTCGCGCGACTCTTCTCCGCCGCGCCGTCATCCTCCTCGACCCCGAAGCGTCTCGCGAGCCGCCAGCTCCACCGCCCGATTCCCAACGAGGTCTTCTGGCACATCCTCTCGTACTGGCGCACGAGCCGCGACGACGCCTAAAAGACCACATCGAATCCCGCTGAAAGACCAACATCGAATCCCCCGGAGAATTAATTGAGCCTCAAACCTCGTCCTCGTCGAGGACGTGGACCTCGAGCGCGAAGCGGGGCGCGCGGTCGACGTCGTTGACCTCGAAGCGGTGGCCGCCCGTCGCGGTGTGCGTGACGTGGTGGCCCTTCTCGATCCAGAGGTAGCCCGCGTCGTGGTGCTTGAGCTCCATGGCGCCGCCCTCGGGCTCCTCCATGATGTTGTAGAAGCTCACCTTGTAGGGCTGCGCGTCGTCGTCGTGCGCGTAGAGCGAGAACCGCGCGCGCCACCGCATGTCGGCGCTCCGCAGGGCGAAGGCGTCGGAGAAGGCGACGTAGCGGCCCGCCTCGCCGCCGGGCTCGATGATGGCGTTGAGCGTCTCCGAGCCGTCCCACATGGCGACCTCCGGCCCGGGGTCGTAGCCGTTGCCGAGGTAGTAGAAGCCCAGGTCCTCGCTGCCCGTGTTGTGCACGATGATCTTGTGCCGGTCCGCGCCGTCGTAGGGCACGACCTGGGCGCGCGCGACGCAGCAGAGCGCGACGAGCGCGAGCGGTGCGCGCATGGCGCGGCGGGGCAGCGTCTCGTGAGCGTCTCGAATGGCAACCGACTCGTTTCCCTTCAAGTTGCATAGTTCGGGCTGATGTCAACCTCTTGCGTATGATGATCGCATCGCATCGTTCGCGACGCTGAGACGCGACGCATCGCAGCCTTCGCGGCAGTAGACGACATCTCGACGACCCATCGCATCGTTCGCGACGCTGCTCCTCGACACAATGAGACATCCAATGCTCCTCGCGCTGGCCGGCATCGCGGCAGCGCTCGACCTGCGGCCGGCGCTCGTGAAGCCGGGCAAGACGCTCGCGGTGAGCGTGCAGGTGCGCGGCACGGATGCGGCGGCGCTCAAGGAGCTCTCGCGCGAGTTGCGCACGAGCTGCAAGGCGGCGACGCTCTGGGCCGACGACGTCGCCACCGTCGAAGCGCTCGTGGAGGAGCAGGCGACGGCGCTCGGCGACTTCCCCGGCCCGTGTCCGGTGATCTTCGACGGCGCGGCGGAGGACCGGGCGGGGGCGATTTCCCGGGGCGCGTCCGCCGTCGTCGTCGACGCGGCGGGCGACGTCGACGTCGGCGGCGACGTCTCGAAGATCTGGCGCTGCGGCGGCGCCGCGGACGCGAGCGCGCTCGCGGCGCGGGGCGAGGGCCCCTACTTCCTCCTCGACGGCATCGACGACGCCGCGGACCTGCCGCCCGAGGCCGTCGTCGTGGCGGGCGTCGACGCCATGCAGCCGGACCACGGCGAGATCGACGCGGGCCGCGCCGCGCAGGCCGCGGGCGCCCGCGGCGTGCTCCTGCGCGGCGCCTGCGTCGGCGACAACGAGGACGCGCCCTACGCGGCCTTCGCCATCGGCCGGCTCCGCACGAAGAAGTCGACGTCCTTCGGCATGGACGGCTTCACGGGCTCGACGAACGGCCACTTCGGCTCGCCGGTCGACTCGGACCCGCGGCCCTGGAAGCGCGCGTAGGCATGGGCCCAAAGCTAAAACACCACCATTACGTTTCGTCGACGACGAGCGCGCCGTCGAGGAGCATGGCCCAGATCGGCGCGGCGCCGGGCCGCGTCCACGTGTGCGTGTCGTCGCCGCCGACGTCCCTCCGGCTGTGGAAGGCGAGCCCCGCGCCCCGGAGCAGGGCCGCGTCGATGCCCGAGGGCACGGGCTGTTCGAAGACGACGGGCGCGCGGACGATGACCGCGCGGTCGACGAGCCCCGCGGCGAGAAACGCGCGCGCCGTGAACGGCCCGCCCTCGACCATGAGGTGCGCGACGCCGTGGTCGCGCTCCAGGGCGTCGAGCATGGTCGGCAGCTCGCCGAAGGGCTCGAGGGCCACGGCCGGGTCGACGGCGCCGAAGTCGCCCCGGGAGAAGACCGCCGTCGGGAGGCCGTCGGTGAGCAGCGCGGCGTCGCGCGGCGCGCGGCCGTTCGGGTCGAGGATGACGCGCAGCGGCTGCGCGTCGTCGATGGGGTCCACGCGGCGCACGGTCAGCGACGGGTCGTCGCGCGCCACCGTCGAGACGCCGACGAGCACGGCGTCGGACCCGCGCCGCAGGCGGTGCACGCAGTCGAGCGACGCCGGCGACGTGAAGCGCCCGGACTTGCCGCCCAGGTCGTCGACGGCGCCGAAGCGGTCCACGGCGACCTTGAGCGTCACGTGGCCGCTCCACGCCTGGGCCACCGGCAGCCAGGCGAGCAGCGCAAAGATGGCCATCACCTCAGAGACCTCAATTGATCAAGATTGAGGTCGGTGCTGCAGCCATCTTGCCGCCGTGGGGCAGCATGGTGCCCATGCTCGTCGTCCTCGCCGCGGCGACGGCCGACGTCCTCGCCGCGGCGTCGGCCGACGCGCGGCGCTTCGCCGTCATCGTGCGCGGCGACGCGTTCCGGAGCCACGGCGAGAAGCGGAACCAGCGCCTGAAGAACGTGCTGCGCTGCACTCCCGAGGCGGCGGCCATGCAGGAGGCGCTCGCGGCCCAGTTCCGGGCGCACGTCGTCGCGCCGCTGGAGACCGCGGGACACGTCGACGTCTTCCTGAGCGGCGCGGGCTGCGCGGGCGACGCCGCGTCGTCGCGGAACGCGGGCGACGCGCACGGCGACGGCGCGCGCGCGCGAGCGACGTGGGACGCGGCCCTCGCGGTGTGGTACGGCCCCGTCGCGGCCGCGGAGCTCGGCGCCCGCGGCGCCCTGCAGACGGACAAGGTCCTGCGGGGCTTCGACCTCGTTGCGGGCCACGAGCGGGCTGCGGGCGTCGCCTACGACGCCGTGCTCGTCACGCGGTTCGACGCGTCGCACCGCGCGCCGCTGGCCGCGGCGGGCCTCGGCGACCTGCTCGCGGCGACCTTCGTCGAGGTCCACGGCGACTGGTTCTGGTCCGCGCCGCGCGAGGCCGTGCCCGCGCTCGTCGCCCAGCTCCGCGGCGGCTGCGCGGCGGACGCGGGCGAGGACCCGTGCGCAAATCAAATCTTCAACCCGACTTCAATGTGCGCGTATTCGAATGTTTTGACACGAGCACTTCCGCCGTGCTTCGAGAACTCGCTGAGAGCCATCGATTCGTCCAACAATCAGCCGAATCGACTTCGATGTGACCGAGCTAGAGAATTCTCAAGTTTGGCCCCGACGTCCCAGCTCACTGGTTGATTTCCACACAGGCGAGGACCCGGCGAGCGACTCCGTGCACCTCTACCACTGCGCGTGGGCCGTGCGCGACCACGTCCACAAGGGCACGCTGCCGGCCCTCGCGGGCCTCGCCTACGGCGGCCGCGGCGCCTTCGAGCGGAGCGCCGGCGGCGGCGTGCTCCTGCTCCAGCGCGTCTACGACGAGGCCGCGCGCGCGCGGCCGCCGCACCGCCGCGACCCGCGGCGCTGCCGCGAGGGCCTCCCCGACGACGGCTGCGGGCCGTCGGCCTGCGAGACGCTCCAGCGCGACTTCGGCGGGCCGCCCTGCGAGCCCGCGGCGCTCCGGGACCCGCTCTGCGCGGCGCTCGCGCGGCGCCTCGACGCGGGCGAGCCCATCCCCGCGCACTACGGCTGCGACGCGCGGCGGGAGCTCACGTAAGTCTTTCGTCTTAGGCCCCGAACTCGCTCACCTGGGACGCGAAGAGCGTCTTCCGCTTCTTCGCCGCGTGGGCCTTGCCCTTGAGGTGGGACGCCGTCGACCCGACGCTCCGCGACTGGTGGCCCTTGTTGGAGCTCGCCTGCTTCTTCAGGTTGCGCGACCGCTTCGTGCCGCCGCGCGTCTCCGCCGCGCGCCGCGCCTTCGCGTCGAGGCCGTCGTCGTCGCGGTCCTCGCGGCTCCGCTTCGCGATCTTCGCCGGCGTCTCCCGCAGGCCAAAGGCCTTGGCGCAGTGGCCGAGGTGGATCTTGCGGATGTGGAACGCCTTGTGCAACGCGTCGCGCTCCGCGTCGTCCGTCGCGGCGTCGCGGCCTGTGTGCAAATCAACCAGTGAGCTGGGACGTCGGGGCCAAACTTCAGAATTCTCTAGCTCGGTCAAATCGAAGTCGATTCGGCTGATTTTTGGACGAATCGATTGCTCTCAGCGAGTTCTCGAAGCACGGCGGAAGTGCTCGTGTCAAAACATTCGCATACGCGCACATTGAAGTCGGGTTGAAGATTTGATTTGCACACAGGTCGCGGCCTCGAAACGCGGAGCTCGCGTACGCGCGGACGTGCGCCGAGAAGGCGTCGCGCGCCTTGGCGCCGAGGTCGTCGTCGCCGGCGACGAGCTTCTCGAGCACCGTCGCCGCCGCCGTCGCCTTGGCGTCGTCGAAGTGGGCCTTGGACGCGAGCGCGGACCGCCGCGGCGGGCCGGCGCGGAGCCGGCGCGCGAGCGCGTCGAGGAAGGGCCGCTCCGACGGCAGGAGCACGAGCGTCGAGCTGCCGGCGTTGCCCGCGCGGCCCGCGCGGCCGCAGCGGTGCACGTAGGTGCCCGCGTCGCGCGGCGCGTCGAGCTGGACGACCCGCTCGACCTTGGCGGCGTCGAAGTCCAAGCCGCGCGCGGCGACGTCCGTGGCGACGAGCACGGCGGCGCCGCTGCGGCAGAACTCGACGTAGGCGCCCCGGCGCTCGTCGCGCTTCATGTTCCCGTGGAGCCGGCCGGCGACGCGGGGCGCCTTGGTCGCGCCCTCCCAGAGCCGGCGGCACTCGGGCCGATTGAGGAGATCCGCGTGGAACTCCGCGGACGCGCACGTGGACACGAAGACGAGCGTCTTCGCGTGCGGGTGGTCCCGGAGCATGGCCGCGAGGGCGCCTAGACGGAGCTTGAGCGTGCAGATGGCGTAGGACTGGGCCAGCGTCTCCGGCATCGCGATGGTCTCCACCGCGCCGGGCGCCGTCTCCCTTTTCGCGACCTCGACGAGCGCGTGGTCCCGCCCCAAATGGGCCTTGGCCAGATCCGCGAGCTTGGCCGTGATCGTCGCCGTGACGAGCACGGTCACGTAGGTCTTGGCGCCGAGCCGCCGGATGATGTCGTCGATCTGCGGGCCGAAGCCCATGTCCAGGAGCCGGTCGACCTCGTCCAAAACCACCCAGTCCAAAGCGTCGAATTTCAAACAGGCCGTCGATTTCAAATGGTCCAGCAGCCGGCCCGGCGTCGCGACCACCAGGCTCAGGCCCTTGCGGAGCCGCGCCTTCTCCGACTTGCGCCGCTCGCCGCCGGTGATCGCGCCGGGGACGATCGACACGTCGTACTTCCTCGCGACGACCTCGACGACGTCGGCGATCTGCAGGCAGAGCTCGCGCGTCGGCGCGAGCACGAGGCAGCCCGCGCCGTCGCCGCGGCCCTTCTTGCGCGCCGCGAGCGCCTCGAGCACGGGGAGCGCGTACGCGAGCGTCTTCCCCGAGCCCGTCGGCGCGACGAGCAGCGCGTCCTTTTTCGACCGGAGCGCCAAAAGGGCCCGGGTCTGCACCTCCGTGGGTTTTGCCAATCCCAGGCCGCCGCGGTCGCCGCGCGGCGCCGAGCAGATGGCCGCGAGCCGGTCGTCGTAGCCGGCGTCGAGGAACGCGGCGCGCGCGCCGCCGGCGTCGTGCGCGGGCTTGGGCCGCGGCGCCGCCGGCGCCGCCGCGTCGCCCCGGGGCCGCGTCAGCTCCGCGGGCGACAGGTGGAACGCGCTGAACTCCTGGCTCGGCGTCCACGCGTGCCGCTTCTTCCGGCTCGGCGGGCCCGCGTCGGCGGCCTCGGCCGCGGGCGCCGCGGGTGCTTCGGCCGCGGCCTCGGGTTCGGCCGCGGGCGCCTCGCGCTCCGCTTTCTTGACGGTGACGACGCCCTTCTTGATCGTGATCGTCGGCCGCCCGCTCGCCGACGCCTTGGCCGCGTGCGCCTTGTGCGCGCGCGCCTTGCGCTCCTTCTTCGTCTCCTTCTTCGGCGCCGACCGCGGCGCCGCGGCGCCCGACGCCACGAAATTGAAGGTGAATGAGTCGGTCATCTTTTTGCTTGTTGTCAGGCCTGTTGCTTGTTGTCAGGCCTGTCGCTTGATCAGGCTTCCCACTTGCTCAGGCCTTCATCGCCTGAAAAGCTTCGGCAACCACACGGCAACACCGGCTGCATGCAGCGCGCGCGCAACCACTTCCCCTATCCCGTACGACATCAAGGCCGCCATCGCGTCCTATCTCCACCTAGGCGTATAGACCTAGTCTAGGTAGGCCTTTCCAACCCCGTTCGAAAACTAATTTAGCGCTCCACGCAGCTCGTGCCGCGGCGAGCGGCGGGGTCGGTGGCGCGGCGCGCCGAGCGGCTCGTAGGGATACCGCCCGGGGAAATATCGTTTCAGGACCGTCTCCCGGAAGTCCTCGAGGCTCACGCCGACGTCCGCGCCGGCGTCGAAGTCCCGGCGGCACGCAACGTCGGCGAGGCACTCGTGGGCCAGGGCGACGGCGGAGAACGCCGCCGCGGAGCCGCCGCGGTCCGGGTGCGCGGCGAGCGACGCCGCGCGGTACGCGGTTTTCAGCTCCGCGTCCGTCGCGAAGTCGACGGGCACGCGGAGTACGCGGTAGTGGTTCCGCGAGTTCTCGCCGCGGGCGTCGCCGAGCGCCTCCTGGGCGCAGCAGACGAACTCGAGGTCCAGGGCCCAGCCGTGGCTCATGGGCACGCCCATCTCCGGCAGGCGCGTGACCACGAGGTCCCGGCCGTCCTGGTCCACGGAGAAGCGGTCGTCGAAGGTCCAGCCGCCGAGCCAGCCGTCGCGGTCGACGAGTCGCGGGCACGTCGCGTCCGTGCGCAGCGTAGTGAAGGTCAGGCATCAGAGACCCAGAGACTAGAGACCTGGGCATCGAGCATCAGACCTGGGTTTCAGACTAAGAGAGACCTGGGATTGAAACCCAGGCCCTCGAATTACGAAAAAAACCTAGAAGTCGCCCAGGGCGTGGTCCAGGTCGCCGGCGGTGGGCCACAGGTGGACCACAATCACCTCCATCACCTTCAGCAGCAGCAGCAGCAGCAGCAGCGTCGTCGTCGTCGTCGCCGCCGCCGCCGCCGCCGCCGCCGCCGCCGCCGCCGCCGCCGCCGCCGCCGCCGCCGCGCGCGCGCGCGCGCGGGCATTCGAACCTACAATCAGACA
>NW_008705563.1:1656880-1662825 GCF_000186865.1 Aureococcus anophagefferens
GCGAGCGCCGCGAGGAGCGCGGCCTCGGCGTCGGCGGCTTTGCCCGCGCGCCGGAGCCGCGACCCCTCGTCCGCGAGCGCCGTCGCGTTGCCCGCGCACGTCTCCTCGTTTGCCTCCTCGTCGGAGCCGTCGTCGGCCTGCTCGTCGGCCTGCTCGTCGGAGCCGTCGTCGGCCTGCTCGTCGGCCTGCTCGTCGGCCTGCTCGTAGGCCTGCTCGTCGGCCTCCTCGTCGGAGTCGTCGACCGGCGCCGGCGCTTCCGTTGGCTCCGGCGCGGCGAAGGCGGGCGGGATCCCGTCGCTCTCGTCGTCGCCCGCGTCCGCCGGCGTCGGCTCCGGCGCCCCCGCGGCGTACTTCTCGTCGTCGAACGTACGCGCGCTCGACTCCCGCGCCGCCTGCCGGAATCGCCGATATTTCACCTGGGCCTGTTCCATGAAGGCCTGGCCCGGCAACTCGCGGACGAGCCACGGCAGCTCGGCGTCGTCTCGGACCGCGGCCGCGACGGCGCCGTCGCCGGCCGCGGCGAGGCCGCTCCGGCCGTCCGCGCGCCGCGGCCGGTAGAGGTGCTCGAAATCGCCGCCCTCGCCCGGCGCACGGGCATGCCCGTGGTACGCGTCGCCGAAGCGGTCCACGCAGTCGAGCACGAAGACCCACGCCGCGGCCCCGCCGGCGTCCGCGCGCGCGAGGAAATAGGCGCTGTCGTCGTTCTTGTAGACGAGGTCCGCGTCGCGCAGACAAGCGGGCGCGCGCTCGAGCCGCGCGTAGACGCCGTTGAGGTCGTCGATGCTCGAGCCGTCGACGAAAAATCCCACGGCCGGGCCGCTCGGCGTGCGAAATGCACCGGCACCGGCCCTCATGTCCCGTCTACCGCCGGATCTCGCGAGAGATCCAGGGGCCACGATTTCCTGGGCCATCGCCAGGTGCACGAGGGAGGCTACGAGGACGCGCATCGCGACTTAATTCACGGCGCGGCGAGCCTCGAGGGCTCGAGATAGTGCCCGCGATTTCCCAAGGTAGGCGCGTAGGCGGGGTGCGTCGCGAGAGGACAAGCCCTCGTCTTGCAGCTGCCGCAAGCTTTTGGCGACCAGTGGCAGATCAGTGGCGACCCGCGCGGCAGGGGCGGCGGTGGCCCTCCCAACAATGTCAAATATCGACCCCTTCAACGCGATAAGAGATCGTCGCGAAGATCTGCTGACCGACTGGTTAGAGGCAAACAACGATCCAAATGATGTGGCCGTCATTTATGGTCATCTCTTGCATTTTGCGGTTACCATGTCCTTACGGGCTCCGACGAGATTTGTCCGCAGTCGCATGATTCGATTGTTGCTGGCGCACGGTGCGAATGTAAACACTCGCGATGGAAGTAACAGACGTAGATCGCCCCTGTACTTGCCCTGCTTACTGCCCGATGTCGCGAGCGTGCTACTCGAAGCGGGCGCGGACATCCACGCTCGCGATGTTACGGGAGTCACGCCGCTGATGAACGCCGTAGCTAGTCTTAGACTTGTAGCCGCAGTCCCTCTTTTACGTGTCTTCCTCAAGTACGGCGCCGATGTGGACGACGTACTGAGCAGCCGCGCGGTGGTAGAAAGCGACAGAGTCGTGATTCAAAACGTCGGCTTCATATCCAAGGAGCTTCATTACTTCCTCGAGGCCATCAAAGCCGCGGGCGGATGGCAGAAGTATGTCAAAGCCCCGCGGATCGCGCTCGTCCGTCTCCGCCTGCTCTGCGCGCGCGGCCGCGCCGCGCCGCCGCCGGATCCCGTCCTCGCGCGGCTCTTCGCCGCGCCGCCCTCGCCGACGACGTCCAAATCGCTGCGCACGCTTCGCCCGCTGCCCAACGAGTGCTTCTGGCACATTCTCGGCTACTGGCGCACGAGCCGCGAGACCGGCGACGCGTCCGAGCTCGAGGGCCGCCGCGCGCACCCGTGGTAGAGCACAGAGTTAGCCCCCTAGTTCGGCGCCGCGATGAAGAGGGGCCCGAGGACGAGGATGGTCGTCGAGAGGAGCTTGATGACGACGTGGAGCGAGGGCCCGGCCGTGTCCTTGAGCGGGTCGCCGACGGTGTCGCCCGTGATCGACGCCTTGTGCGCGTCCGAGTTCTTGCCGCCGTAGTTCCCCAGCTCGACGTACTTCTTCGCGTTGTCCCAGGCGCCGCCGACGTTGTCGAGGAAGAGGGCCATGAGGATGCCCGACACCGTGCCGAAGACGAGGTAGCCCGCCAACACCTCCGCGCCGAGGAGCGGCCGGCCCGTCAGCGACCCGACGCACCGGCCCGCGAGTCCGACCAACACGGGCGCGAGCACGCACAGGCACCCGGGCTTGACCATCTCGTCGAGCGACGCGCGCGTGACGATGGCGACCGTGCGCTCGTAGTCGGGCGTCTCCGTGCCCTCGAGGATGCCCGGCCGCTCCGCGAACTGGCGCCGCACCTCCACCACCACGGCGCCCGCGGTGCGGCCGACGGCCGCGATGGCCATGCCCGCGAACTGGAAGACGGTCATGACGCCCAGCAGGCCGCCCATGAGCACCTCGGGCTTCGCGACGTCCACGACCTCGAAGGGCAGCCCGCTGAACTGGGAGAACTCGTCCAAAAACGCGCCGAAGAGGAGGAAGCACGCCAGCGCCGCGGACCCGATGGAGTAGCCCTTCGTGATCGCCTTGGTCACGTTGCCCGCGGCGTCGAGCGCGTCCGTGGAGTCGCGCACGTGGCTCGGCTGGTGGGACATCTCCGCGATGCCGCCCGCGTTGTCCGCGATGGGTCCGAAGTTGTTCATCGAGAGCACGTAGACCGCGGGCCCGAGCATGCCCATCGTCGCGACGGCCGTCCCGAAGAGGCCCGCCGCGCGCGGCGCCGCGAGGCCCGACGTCGCGCCGAGGTGGTACGACGCCACGACGGCGACGGCCACGGTCAGCGCGGGCGCGACGACGGACTCGAGGCCGACGGCCAAGCCCGTGATGATGACCGTCGCGTGGCCCGTCAGCGCCGACTCCGCGATGCGCCGCACGGGCTCGTAGGCGTAGTCCGTGTAGTACTGCGACGCGCGCATGCAGACGAAGGCCGTCGCGAAGCCGCACACGCCGCAGCCGAGGAAGTGGAGCCACGCGGCCGGCGCCGCGGGCACGTGCAGCATCGTCCGGCAGCATCCGGCGAAGCCGACGAAGGCCAGTCCCAGCGTCACGGCGTAGCCCCGCTGCAGCGCGGCCATGGGCGCCGCCTCCGTGCCCTCCGTCCGCTGGAGGCGCACGACGGCGTCCACGGTGACGGCGAGCGCGCCCGCGCCGCCCGCGACGAGATCCCACGCGTGCACGACGAGCGGGAAAAAGACGAACGGCGCCGGGTCCAGGCCCGCGTCCCGCGCGAGCCGCCCGCCGAGGATCATGGCGCCGATGATCTCCGCGCCGACGCTCTCGAAGACGTCCGCGGACGACCCGACGCAGTCGCCGACCATGTCGCCGACGAGGTCCGCGATGACCGCCGGGTTCCGCGGGTCGTCCTCCGGGATCGACGCCTCGACCTTGCCCACGAGATCCGCGCCGACGTCCGCGGCCTTGGTGAAGATGCCGCCACCTAACTGCATGAAGAGCGCCACGAACGACGCGCCGAAGCCGTAGCCCACGAGCAGCAGCGGCACGTCGGCGACGTCCGCGACGACGCCCGACGCCCAAATCAACGCGAAGAGCACGGCGACCCCAAGAACGCAGAGCGTGCAGTTCAGCACGGCCGAGAAGGCGCCGCCGCGGAAGCAGACGACGAACGCGTCCGCGCCGGATCGCTTCGCGGCGTCCGCGACGCGGACGTTCGAGAACGCGGCGACGCGCATCGCGCAGTAGCCGGACAGCGCCGACGCCGCGGCGCCGACGACGAAGCACGCCGACGTGATGAAGCCCGCGGCGCCGCGGCCCACCTCGGCCGCCGCGCCCGCGCCGTCGGGCCGGAGCTGGTAGCTCGCGCCGATCGCGACGCAGAGCACCGCCGCCATCTTGGAGACCGCGCGGTACTGCACGCGCAGGAAGCCCGCGGCGCCGTTGGCGATGGGGTTCGAGATCGCGCGCATGGCCGCGTCGCCGCCGGGCCGCCGCGAGATCCAGCGCCAGAGCGCGTGGCTGAAGAGCAGGCCGCCGCCGCAGCACGACGCGACGATTCCGCCGTAGCGCGCGCCGGACCGGGGCGCCGTCGACGCGAGCCAGACGAGGGACGCGGCGGCGAGGCCGAGGTAGACGACGGACGCGCGCACCCGGCGGCCGCCGCCGCTCTTGCCCTTAAAGGAGACGTCGTCGTCGTAGGACATGTTGTCCTCGAGGTCGCCCTGGCGGGGCGCGCCGCGGCCGCGCATCGTGGCTGGTGCGGCGCGCGCGTCAACTACGACTATGGACGGGAGCGCCGGCGTCCGCGACCGCGCGACGCTGCGACGCGCTCCTCCGTGTTCCGGCGGAAACTACACTTGGCGCTTGTTCAGGTGCGATGCGGGATGCCGAGCTCGATGAGCAGCATCAGCTCCCATCGATTCAAGGTCCTAACTTGCAGCCGCGCCCGTGGCTCGAGGGGAGTGTCTGGTGTATCGGCGCTGCCCGGCGCCCGTGGGGCTGCCCGTCGTCGAGGCCGTCCGGGTCGTCGCGCCGCATCGGGAAACCTCGTCGAAAGCGCGTCCGCGCCGGCAACAACGGCGAAACATGTCCGGCGGCCAGAAGCGCAACATGATGACGGCCAAGTACGACATGAAGCGGCTGCAGGGCATCATGAAGATCGACGACAAGATGAAGGCGAAGCTCTGCGAGCTCCACGGCGTCGACGACGAGGACGACCTGCCCGCGGCGATCCAGAACCTGGACTTTGACCCGAACGCCAAGGACGCTCCGTGGTCCGTCGCCGAGCGATCCGCCGCGCCGGAAGCCATCCTTCGAACGGGCGCGCGTGCGACCAGTTCGGAAGCGCGCGTCTCGCGCTCCGTCGAGAGAAAGCGACGCGTCGCGAAACGGGCCCGGAGCGGACTCCGACGCGGCCGAGAGCTTCGGCCGGGACGCCGCGGCCCGCTCGCAGGCTCCACGGCATCTTCACGGCGGCCATGCCCAAGGTCGACGAGGCGGAGCTCCGGGCCATCGCCGAGTCGACGATCAAGGAGCTCGACGCCGTGCTCAACCCCGGCTGACTGAAGAGGCCGCGGCGCCGCGCGCGCCGAGATCCGTGTGGTTAATTCGGACTGTCGCATACGGCGTCGGCCGCGGAGCGACGATTAGAACAAAGAGGGGGGTTGGTACAGGCGCGGTACAGAAACAGGCATCAGACAGGGGGGGGGCGTCAGACCCAGGAGGCCTCGTCGTCGCGGGCGGCCGCGGGCGGCCTCCAGCCGAAGTCGCTCGCGTAGGGGTCCGGCGTCGAGGAGACCGCGTGCTTCGGCAGGGTGCACGCGGAGATGAGGTCCCGGTCGCTGACGGCGGCCGTCTCCGGCGCGCGCGGCGGCGGCGCGGCGCGGTCCGCGGCGGCCGCGGGGTCCCCCGCGGCGGCGCGGCGGAGGTCCGCGTCGGCGAGGCGCTGCGTTTCTCGCGCCGACCCGTCGTCGAAGACGTCGCGGTCCGCCCCGAAGTCGCTCGCGTAGGGGTCCGGCGTCGCGGACGCGGCGTACTTCGGGATCGTGCACGCGTCGATCATGACGTCGTCGCTCACGGGCGGCGGCGGCGCGTCGTCGTCGTCGTCGATCTCGCGCTCGTCGTTGGGCGGGTCGAACTTGGCCGGCTCGGCGGCGAGGGGGCTCGCGAACGTCCGCGCGTCGCGCGGCAGGCGGCACGCGTCGATCATCGTGCTGTCCGCGTAGATCTCGGACCGCTGCGCGTCGCTCTCGTCGGGCGCGAGGAACTCGTCGAAGGTGCAGTGGGCCTGGTGGCGGGCGACGAGCGGCGCGTCGCCCGCCGGGAGCGGCGGCGCGAAGCCCGCGGCGGGCAGCTTGCAG
>NW_008705563.1:1662875-1689044 GCF_000186865.1 Aureococcus anophagefferens
GCGGCGCGAAGCCCGCGGCGGGCAGCTTGCACGCCGCCATCAGGAGCTTCGCGTCGCGCGCGCGCTCGCCCACGGGGCTGCCGGGCGCGCCGCCGCCGTTGACGAGGCCGCCGAGGTCCGTGTCGCTCACGACGCGCGCGAGGCCCTCGGCGGCCTCGGCGAGCGCTGGGAAGCGCCGGGCCTGGGAGGTCGGGGGCGGCGGCGGCGGGCCGTTCTCCCAAAAGTCCTCGCTCTCGAGCTCCTCGGACGTCGACGCCGCGCCGTAGCGCCGCATCTCCATCGTCGCCACGGGCTCGCCCATCGCGGACCGCGGACCGCGGGACGGGGCCCGGGCAGCGTCGATGTCGATTACAATGACAAACACACTCAAACACAACACACGTCAACGTTGACGGCGACGTGAAGAGGGCAGCATGGCAATGCACCATGGTCTCGCCGTGCGCGCGACGCGATGGCTCTCGCTGGCAGCGCTCTTCTGCGCCGTCGGCGCCGACCAGTTCGACCGCGCGGCGGCTGACGAGTCGCACCGGTCCCTGCGCGCCGCGGCGTCGAGGGACCAGTTCGATCGGTTGAGATTGCAGCATCCCGGCCTGCGCCGCGCCAAGCCGCGCACGCGCAGCGCCCACGGCATGAGCCCCGAGGCGGCGCTGGAGCTGAGGTCGAAGCCGACGCCGCGCGCGACCGTGGACCGGCGCGTCGCGCTCGGCAATTCCACGATGCCGGCCGTCCTCTACGGCACCGCCTGGAAGAAGGCGAAGACCGCGGGCCTCGTCTTCGCCGCCGTCAAGGTCGGCTTCGCGGGCATCGACACGGCGACGGCGAAGAAGCACTACAACGAGGCCGGCGTGGGCGACGGGCTCGCGGCCGCGGCCGAAACCGTGTGGACGCAGTCCAAGTTCACGTACCCGCGCGGCCACGACCCCGGCGAGGCGCCCTGGGGCGACGCGACGGACCCCGCGGAGCGCGTCGCGCGGAGCGTGCGGGCGGCGCTGGCGAACCTGAAGGTGAGCAAGCTCGACGCGTTCCTGCTGCACGGGCCGTCGACTGAGGCGCGCCGGTCCGGGAAAATGACGGAGGAGGACTTCGCGACGTGGGCGGCGATCGCCCGGGCGAAGCGCGACGGCCTCGTGGGCGCCATCGGCGTGTCCAACGTCGACGCGACCCTGCTGCGCCAGTTCCTCGCGCTTCCGGATCCGCCGCAGATCGTCCAGAACCGCTGCTTCGCGAGCTCGGGCTGGGACTACGAGATCCGCGGGATCTGCCGCGAGCACCGCGTCGTCTACGAAGGCTTCTCGCTCCTGACGGCGAACCGCGACATCACGGCCGGCGGCGGCCCCGTCGCGGCCGCGGCCGCGCGCCTCGGCAAGACGCGGCAGCAGGTCGTCTTCCGGTTCGCGCTGGAGGTCGGCATGGTCCCGCTGACGGGCACGACGGACGAACGGCACATGGCCGAGGACCTCGGCGTCTTCGATTTCGAGCTGACGGGGGACGAGGTGGCGGCGATCGAGGGCGCGGGCGTTTTGTAATTTTTGGTGGATGTCATTCGTGTGCGTTTTCAAAAAAAGGAAGTGCTCACTGCGGGGCTCGAACCCGCGACCGTCGGCACATACGCGGCGGACCAGATTTCTGATCCTAGACCGATACTCTGACCAACTGAGCTAAGCGAGCAAACGCGGGCGGTGTGGAGCGATCGAGATCGAACCTCCAACATCAAAAAACAACATCGGCGCACTCGACCGGCTTCGCAAAATCGCGAGCGGCGAAGTCGCTAGCCACTAATGAGAGCGTGAGAGCGAAGCACGCTTCGTCAAGTTTACACGACCTAAGCTGCTCTCGCTTTCAGTCCTCACGCCTCAAGAGGGTGTCGCCGGTGGCCGTCGTGATGATGGAGAAAGTGCTCGTGGCTTTTGGCGCATGGGCCGGGACGCACGCCCTGCAAAATCTCTTCGCCAAATCAAAGAACGCGTCGGAGGGGCTCATCACGCCCGCGGAGGCGGACGTCTGCTGAAAACCCCGACGGAGTCGAGACGCGAGCGCAGCTCGGCCGAAGACGTCGGCCGACGCGACGCCGTACCTTCTCCTGTCGAACGTCGTGAATTAGCCGACGCTCCGCGCGCGCGCCGAACGTCTCTGCGCCGGAAGCACGCGACGCTCGACCTGCTCGCGCCGCGCGCATACACCATAGACACCTGCCGCCGACGCCCTGGGAACACAATGACGGTCGCGCGACGCGAAATCACTCGCCGTCGCCGACTCGACGCCCGAGGGATTCGCGGCCGCGGCGCGAGCGCGCCCGACGATCCAGATCCCGCCGTCCCATCCGTCGCAGTATCGTTACATTCATTTTAGTGTGCGTGTGCGGTTGGAGCAGCTCGTTCGTTCGCCCCCGCGGGATCTCGAGAGCCCGCGCCGAGAAGACGCGACGTCGCGAAAGTAGCACAGCCTATTATCGTGCAGCAGCAGTCGGCGGATCGAGGCCTGCCTACACGGAGGGGGGATCTAGGCCGGCGCCGCCGGGTCGCGGGTGGTAGTATCGAGCATCTCTCCGGACAGGTCTCAAGAACGCCTTCAAGAGCACCAGCCAAAAGTCCACAGGCAAAGCCACAGCCTTCGTCCAAGACCTACGACCGCTGTGTCGACGCCATCCAACGCTGCGTCTCTCACGCCGGCCTGCACGAATCGATCGCTAGCATGGGCGCCGCGAGCTCGACGAGCTCGAGAGAAACGACGAGTTGGAGCTGCATTGGCGCCAACCCTTTCGCCGCTCTTTTTGCCGAAGTACCGAAGGCGGACGTCTCGGAGACGAAACCGCCAGCGCCAGAGGCCGACGAGTGCAGCGACCGAGGTGGCTCGTAACGTCGAGACGTCAGAACGTCTCGGCTACGGCCGTCGCGCGCCGCGAGACCGCCGAGACTCGCGCGCCGAATCTCCGCGCGATGCGTCTCTCTGCGCCGGGATTGCACCTGTATGGATGTCCACGCCGCGCGGATGCCTCGCAACAACACACCCTATACCGTTGAATCCCTGGGAACACCATGACGGTCGCGCGACGCGAAATCACTCGCCGACTCGACGCCCCACGGATTCGCGGCCGCGGCGCGCACGCGTCCCGCACCCTAGCCCCGACAAGCGCGCCGCACGGTCAATTCAAAACATCTCCCCGCCTTATAAACGTGATGTGATACATTGAGACCGCTCTTTAGTGTGGCCAACTACGAGGAACGCCTCTTAGCAAAGCCCGTCGTGCAGCAGGAGCCGCCGGATCGCCCCGACGACGGGCGCCGCCGCGAGGTCCAGGCCCGGGTCGCGGGCCTTGGCCTCGAGGAGCTCGTCGAGGCGGTCCCGGAGCGCGGCGACGAGCGCGGCGACGCGCGCGTTCGCGGAGAACGTGATCCAGCCGTCGACGGCGATGGTGCCGTCGAGGGGCCGCGGCTCGAGCGCGCCGCCGAAGAGGAGGAGCGCGTAGGGCGCGGCCTCGGACGCGTCGCGGACGTAGATCTTGTGCGTGTCGACGCACTCGTTGTAGACGGCCCAGGGCGACGGCCACGACCGCTCCGCGAAGCACGCGCTCGACGGGTGGAGGAAGACGCGCTCGACGTGGCCCGTCGCCGGCGCCCGCCGGAGGAACTTGAGCTCGCGCGCGCGCGCGTCGACGGCGACGGCGCCCTCGGCGCTGTCCGCGTACCTGCGCGTCGCTCCGTCGCGCGCGCGCGGCGTTCGACCGTCGAGGAACGGACCCGCTCGCGTTCGACGCGGGCCGCGCGCCGCTGGCTCGGCTTCTCGATCTTCAGCACCTGCGGGTAGAGCGCCGCGGCGACCAAGGCGCGCGCGACGCGCCAGAGCGCCGCGCCCGCGAGCGGCGCGGCTCCGGCGGCGGCGAAGCCCCGGTCCGCGAGGGCGTCGTCGAACTGGCGCCGGAGCTGTTCCATGTCGTTGAGCGGGTCGTAGGCGAGCCCCTTCTCGTGGAGTAAAGGCCCCAGGGCCCGCTTCCGCTGCCAGGGCCCCCGCGGCGCGGCGGAGGCGTCGCGCGCGAACTCGTCGAACGCGAGCGCGACGAGCGCGTGGTCGCTCCGGCCGCACGCGTGCGTTTCCCGCAGTCGCCGCTTCGTCGCGGCGGCGCTGGCCCGGTCCGCCTCGCCGCTCTTCCAGGGCGACCGCACGCTCAGCCCCGCGGCGATGCTCAGCGCCTCGCGGCGGCAGCCGAGCGTCGCGCCCAGCACCAGAAGCTTCCCGAGCCGCGCGGCGCACGGCAGGGCCGCGAGGTGCCCCCCGAGCGCGCTGAGCGTCGGCGCGTCCGCGGCGGCGTCCAGCGCGCCCATGGACCGCAGGCCGTCGACGCTCGACGCGAGCGCGGGCCGCGCCGGCGGGTCGAGCAGCGTCGCCCCGAACGCAAAGGGGTCGAGCCCCATGGCCAGCACCTGGAGCGCCAGGTTCTCCAGGCTCACGCGCTTGATCTCCGGCGTCGAGTGCGCCGGCCGCGCCTCGAAGGCGCGCCGCGTCGCGAGGCGGTAGCAGCAGCCCGCGCGCACGCGGCCCGCGCGGCCCTTGCGCTGGTCCGCGGCGTCGCGGGCGATCCACACCTCTTTCAGGCACGGTAGGTTCCGCTCCGGGTCGAAGCCCGTCTCCTTGGCGACCAACGCGTCGACGACGGCCGTCACGTCGGGTATCGTGATGGACGTCTCCGCGACGTTCGTGCTGACGACGACCTTGACCTTGCCCGCGGGCGCGGTCTTGAACGCGTCCTTCTGCTGCTGCGACGTGAGGGACCCGTGGAGCGGCACGCCCCAGATCCAGGCCTCGCGCTCCAGACCGCGCAGCACGGCGGAGATGTCGAAGGCGCCGGCGACGAAGACTAGAACCGCGCCGTCGCCCTTCTTCCGCTCGTCGGCGGCGACGGCCGCGGCCGCCGCGGCGACCAGCGCGTGGTCCAGGCGCCCCGGCTCGTCCGCCGCGCCCTGCTTCGCCGGCTTCTCCAGGACGTCCGCGTCGCGGCCGAGCAGACCGTAGACCGCGTCGAGGTAGCGCACGTCGACGGGGAACGCGAAGCCCGGGATCGACACGACGGGGCACGCGCCGCGGTCGTAGGCCCGCGCGCTCGCGCCGTTGCGCAGGTCGCCGTAGTAGGCCGCGAAGCGGCTCGTGTCCATGGTCGCCGACATGAGGATGACCCGCAGGTCCGGCCGCGCGCGCAACGCGGGCCGCAGCAGCGCGAGGAGCAGGTCCGCGTCCAGGTGCCGCTCGTGGACCTCGTCGACGACGACGTGCGTCACGTTTTCCAGCGACCCGTCGACCTTGAGCCGCTGCAGTAGGACGCCCGTCGTGCAGAAGAGCGCCTGGGTCTCGTCGCCTAAACGCGCCTCGCCGCGCACGGCGACGCCTATTGTCCGGCCGACGTCCTCGCCGCGCTCGTCGGCGACGCGCGCGGACACGCCGACGGCCGCGAGGCGCCGCGGCTGGGCGACGACGACCTTGGCGCCGACGCCCCGGGCCCGCGCGTCGTCGAGGAGGAACTGGGGGACCTGCGTCGTCTTGCCGCAGCCCGTGCCGCCCTCGATCAAAAGCACCTGGAACTCGCGCAGGAGCCCCAATATCTCGTCGCGCGCGGCCGCCGCGGGCAGCTTCTCGCGCTGGAGCCGCACGAGCGTCGACGGCCGGCCCGCCGCCGGCGCCGCGGCGCTCGCCCGGTCCCACCAGCCGCCGCCGCGGCGCCGCCGCGCGGGCGCCGCGGCCGCGGCGCGCCGCGGCGCCGCCGCGGGCGCCGCGGCCCGGGGCGCCGGCGCCGGCCGCGCGTCGGCCGCGGGCGTCGTCTTCGCGAGGGCGAGCTCCGCGAGGTCGTAGAGCGACGCGCCGTCGAGCGCGCAGCGCGCGAGCGCCGCGTGCTCCGCGGGAGACTTGCCCGCCGCGAGCGCGACGGCGGCCGCGGCCGGGTAGGCCCGGGGCACGAGGACGTGGACGCCCCCGGGCAGGTCGACGCGGTCGCCCGATTCGCCGGACACGACGGCCGCGCCGTCGTAGGTCGCCTCGAGCGCCGCGATCTCGTCGGCCCGCGCGTCCGCGTCGTCGCTCGCCGCGTCGCCGGACAGCGCCGCGGCCGGGTCCCCCGGTTGCGCCGCCGTCAGCCAGAGGTCCCCGAAGGCCGCGTCGAGATCGAAGGCGAGGGCCGGCGCCCTGGCGGGGCCCTCGAAGACGACGACGTCGAGGTTCGCGCCCGAGGGGTCGAACGTCGCGGGCAGCTCGTCCTCGCCGAGGCGCAGCACGAGCCAGGACAGGGCCGCCTCGGCGCGCGCGACGGCCGTGTCCCCGGCCGACTGCTCGACGGCGTCGGCGACCCGGTGCGGCGCGAAGCCGAGGCCGACCAAGATGGAGCGCGGCGTCGCGCGCGTCCGGGCCAAAGTCGCCGATGCGGTCGAGGCCGCCGCCCGGCCGCTCCGGCGGCGCCTCGAGGTCCAGGAGCGCGCAGACGTCGCGGCGCACGGCGGGCGCCATGTAGACCTTGGCGTCCGGGTTCGCGCGCTCGCGCGCCTCGCGCGCGTTCCGCTTCTTGTTCCGCTCCGCGTCGCGCTCGCGGCGCGCGCGGTCCGCCTCGGCGCGGCTCGCGTACCTGGCGTCGGCCGTCGGCGCGACGGCGGCCGGCGGCGCGACGGCGGCCGGCGGCGCCGCGGCGTCCGGCGCGTCGCGCGGCCGCGCGCCGGCCTTGGCTTTCGGCGGCGCCGCGGTCAGCGCGAGCCACGCGGCCCGGTAGGGCTCCGGCAGCTTGCGCTCCAGGGGCAGCTCGGGCTGCGTGTGGTGCAAGGCGAGGAGCGCCGCCTGCTCCTTGGCGCCGGCCTCCGTGGGGAAGTGCTGCACGGGCACGAATCCTAAATCGTGCTCCGACCCGGGCTTCTTTTTGTCGGGCACGACGACGCGGAGCCGGTAGCCCGACACTTTCGCCGCGCCGGGCTTGGGCCGCGCCGGGTGCCAGCGCGGCTTGGGCCGCTTCTCGCGCTGGCACCACTCGCCCAGCAGCTGGCTCGGCAGCCTCTGCCACGTCTCGATCGACACGCCCTTCACCTCCTTGGGCCCGCTGTCCGTGAGCTTCGCGGCGACGCGCGACTCCTTGGCGCCGCGCCCGACCCACTTCTGCGACTCCGGGTCCCACTTGTGGCCGTGCGACGGCCGCTCGGGCCGCACGCCGCACTCGCAGCGCCGCTCGCAGACGCAGCGCGGCGCCACGGGCTCGCACTTGCCCTTCTTGCCCTTCTTGTCCTTGGGCTGCGCCGGCGTCTTGTCGCGGCCCATGGTCCGAGTCGTGCAGCAAGGGTGGTGCGCCTAGCCGCGGCCGGGTCGGGTCTGGCAGTCGCCCATCACACTTGTGACGAGCTTCGAACTATGTTGCCGTCAAGAAGCCGTGTTGCTTCCCCTTAATTGAGAGGTGTTGAGGTTGGCGAAGTCCGCACGCGTCGGCGCTGGGTGCTGGCATGCAAAGGGACCTCGGCTTCGGAGGAACCATACATGTGTGAGCCGAGGGGTCGTGAGAGAGAGGTCCCTTAGCCCGCGGGGCGACGCGCCGTCCTCACATGAGGGCCGTGGAGGCGAGGGACTGGGACTTCTTGAACTCGCGCATCTCGAGGTTCTTCTCCTTGGCGTAGTTCTCGTAGCCCGGGTAGTCGAGGTAGACGACGGAGTCGTCCTTGTCGAAGATGGTGACGTCGGGCGCGTTGTCGTCGGCGTTGTCGGGCCCGTCCTCGTCGACCTCGATGACGTCGTCGATCTGCTGCTTGATGAGCTTGTCCTCCGTGAAGTTCTGGCGGTCGATCTGGATCTGGACGTCCGCGGGGATGTCGTCGATGACGATGGCGAGGATGAGCTTGAAGACGATGAGCGCGTGGTAGAGCATGATGAAGACGACGAGGCGGTGCGAGTTCGGGTAGAAGTCGAGGAACTCGCCCGTGTAGACGATGATGATGGAGTTGGTGAAGACGGCGATGTAGGACATGAGCTCGATGATGTCGGCCCAGGAGCCGATGTCCTCGGCGTTGCTCGGCCACGGCCGCCGGGACCGGATGGAGATCTTCCACGCGTCCGCGCGGATCTGCGCGTAGGAGTTGACGAGGGCCATGAGCGGCGCGAGGGGGAAGGCCGCCACGAAGAGCACGGTGTAGCCGTAGATGATGATGAGGTCGCGGTAGTCGCCGAACGTGCCCATCATGACGTGGTACTCCTCGAGCGCGAGCTCGCGCTCCGCGGGCGACACCTCGCGGACGACGCGCTCCTCCTCGTGCTGCTCGCCGAGCATCTCCTCGGAGGCCTCCTTCTCCTCCGCGTCGGCCGCCGCGGCCATCTCGTCGAGGTCGCGGCGCCGCTTCTCCGCGATCTGCTCCCAGTTCCAGAAGACGTAGGGCACGGCGATGTCCTTGACGTTCGCGATGATGACCTTCGATAAAAAGATGGCCGCGAGCTGGATGCGCAGCTCGTTCATGCAGGACGTCACGCAGGAGTAGTTGCCCGGCCGCACGGGCTGGAACGTGATGGAGTTGGCCTGGAGCTGCTTGAAGAACGCGATGTAGAGGTAGGACGTGAACGAGTTGATGAACTGGAAGATGAAGATCTTCTCCGTGAGCTTGTCCGTGTAGGTCGTGTCCGTGCGGTGGCACTCGTAGTCGTTGAGCCAGACCGCGAGCTCGTTGAAGAACGACTCGAGCGCGAAGATCTGCACCGCGTTCGCGCCGGACGTGATCCAGCCGGCCATGGACGCGGACAGGTCCACGGCGAGCTTCGGGATGCCCCAGTTCTTGACGCAGTCGCGGCCCCGCCCGTGGTCGCAGTTCCAGTGCCGCGTGTTCAGCAGGTTGTTCTTCACGGCGAGGATGGACTTGAGGAAGAAGATGCCGACGACGGCGCAGATGACGGACGTCGACGACGTGAGGATGATGGCCCAGGACGTGAGCGTGCGCTGGTTGTAGATCGCCGGCGGGAAGTACTTGACCTCCTCGCCGTCGATGGGCGAGTTGATGTCCACGACGAGGTCCGAGTCGTAGAACGCGGGCCGCTCCTCCTCGGCCTCCTCGATGCCGACCATGCCCCACATCATCGCGTAGCGGCTCTGCTTGCGCTTCCAGAACTCGATGAAGAACGTCGCCCACAAACTCATGAAGACGCAGAAGCCCGGGATCGCCGGCGAGTTCGGGTCCTGGACGATGGTGACGATGTAGAACGCGAAGCCGACGACCGCCGCGATGATCACCGCCGTCGTGTAGTGGCCCAAAAACACGAAGTAGAGGCCCACCTTCTCGCCGTAGTAGTCCTTGATGCGCACGAAGGGCTGCTCCCAGGGCCAGGCCCAATACACGAGCCACTTGGCCTGGAGCTGGCCGTTCTCGTTGGGGTCGTGGAGCGGGTACGCGGCCTCGATGATCTCGTTGTCGACGAGCTGCTCGAGCACCAAATTCGCGCCGTTGTCCGACGACGGGAACTTGATGATGGACATGATGAGCTTGACGCGGTCCACGGACCGGAAGATGGACGACGACCGCGGGTAGCGGTGGTAGAGCGTCTCGAGCTCCTCGCGGTCGTCGTACTGGCCGTACATGTACTCGTAGTACGCGTAGGGGCACTGCTCCTCCGTGTCGAAGATGGCCGTGTGCATGGGGATGCCCCGGTAGAGCCAGCCCTCCTTGCGCGGGTAGATCTGCCACTCCTCCGGGTTCAGCGGGTCCGGCAACCCGTCGATGAGGCGCCGCTTCACCTCGTTCTCCGCGAGGCGCAGCCGCAAATCGAGCCGGTCCGCCTGCTCCATGAGCCGCTCCGCGGACGCGCGGACCTTGATGAAGATCTTGTCGAACTTGCGCGACTTGTACTGCTCCGTCTCCAGGTCCGCGTTCGTCAGCGCGGAGACGATGCGGAGCATCGTGTTCTTGCGCTGCATCGCGCCCTTGATCTCGTGGTCCTCGTTCTTGACGGACGTGACGATCACGAAGTCGTAGTTCCAGTTCTGGCCCGCCTCGACGCTCTGGAACTTGTCGCGCACGCGCCGGTACTCCGGCAGGTCCGAGATCTCGATGGCCGCCATGTCCAGGAGGAGCTTGAGCATGAACATGACGAAGATGATGGACCCGAACGTCACGGCCATGCCGCTGAGCACCTCCGAGAACGACTGGCTGAAGTACTGCACTCTTAAGAACTCCTCGATGGTCGGCGCGAAGGTCACCGTAGGCGCGTCCGTCGGCGCGAAGGTCTGGCTCGGCGCCGGCGTGATCGACGGCGGTCGGCTGAGCGACGGCACGGGCGTCGGCCGCCGCGTCTTCGGCCCGCCGCCCTCGTCCGCCGTCGCCAGGGTTCGCGCGTCCGCCGCCTCGAGGAAGCGGCCGCCGTCGTCGGCCCACCAGGGCTGGCCGCGCACGAAGGCCGACGCCTCGGCGTAGAGCGCCTCGGCCGCGTGCTCGGGACCGTTCATGAACCCGGCGCCGAGGTTGAGGCGCGGCCGGTGCGGGACCAGGAAGTGGCCGACGCACGCGACGAGCGGGATGCCCCAGACCACCGCGTAGCAGGTCTTCCGGAGCCAGGCGGGCGCGCCGCGGTACGTGAACTCGCTCGGGAGCCGCCGCCGGTCCCGGAGGCCCGCGCGCGGCTTCCCCGGCGGCTTGCGGCCCATGGTCAAGAGTGCGGCGCGCCCGGCGCCGCTGCTGCCGCGCCCGGGCGCGCGGCGCCGCGCCGATGAACGATGGAAGGCCTGGGTGGGCGCTTATGAGTGCAAAGCTCCCCGCTCCATTGGCAAAATTGTGACACAAGCACAAGCCAAGGCCGGGGCAGCCCGGATTTTTCCTTCATTGAACCTGAATTGCCTTTTCGGATAGCATCGACTGCGTCTCCCCTATCGCGTCCTACGGCGGCGGTGGCGCGTGGGTTCTGCGCTTCTTCCACGGTGCCGCTCCGCGGGCGACGCCGTCATGGTCCTCCTCGCGTTCGTCGTCACGCTCTCCTGCATTTTCTGTTTCCAATTAAAAATCCTACGACGCAGTCGGTCGTGGTGAGCGCGGACCGCCGCGAGAGAGTGTTGAAATGGTCACCATGTTTTGGAACTCGTCGGACGCGGCGATATTTTCTCTCTCCGCGTGTGGAAACACTCCCGCCGTCGAGCGCGCCGCGCGCGGTTCGCCGCGACGGCGGGCGGGCGCCGAACCGGCCGTCGCGGCGCGAGCCCGGCCGTTCGGGCGCCTTCTTATGCGCGCAGCACCGCGGGCGCGGCGCCGGCGGTGGCCCCGGGGCAGCGTGAGCCGCGACGGACCGGACTTGAGGGCTGCGAGCCGCGCGCCGCGGGCTTTTGGTTGAACTGAATTGAAGGTCAACGAGCACGCCCGCCGCTCGGCCGCCGCTGGGCCGCGATGCAGATGCGGCAAGCGCTGGTCCTGCTCCTCGCGGCGGCGCGCGCCGGCGCCTTCGTCGCGCCGCGCGGTCCGCGATCCCCACACCTGCGCGTCGCCTCGAGCCGGAACCCGGTGCCGCCCGAGGACAAGGACGACCGGCCGCCGTCCATCGACCCCTACGCCCTGCCCGACGCGTCGACGCCCGGCGGCATCGCGGCGCTGCTCGAGGTGACGTTCGTGCGCGCGTGCATGCAGCTGTCGTCGGGCTACGTGGACACGCTCAAGCTCTTCATCGCGGCTGCCTTCGCCGCCTACGAGCGCGGGTTCACGATCAACGCGCTCGGCCTCGAGCTCTCCATGTCCACGACGCAGACGGCGGGGCGGCCCCTCATGGAGGACGAGGTCGAGCTGCGCCAGGTCTGGCTCGGCCTCGTCTTCCTGACGCTCGCGGACGTCGGCCACCCGTCCGCGGCGGCGCGCAAATGCGGCGAGTCGGTGCCCGAGGACGTCCGCGACAACTTCGAGCGCTTCGTGGGCGACGTCGTCGCCGCGAAGAGGAACGGCTTCACGCTCGAGACGCTCAAGCTCGAGGACCTCATCCGGCGCTCCGGGGAGGACGCGGAGCCCATGGGCCAGATGGAGCGCGCGATCCTCGGCCAGTCCATGCGCGTCGTCTACCTCACGCTCACGGTCCGCGACGAGGCCGCGGAGGCGGGCGACCTGCCGCCGCCGCGGAAGCCGGGGCCGAGCATCCCCGGGGTTTAAAGATGCGTCCGCGTTACAGCCCCGCGACCCAGCGCGCGACCGCGTCGACGACGGCGTCGAGCGCGGCGTCGTCGGCGAGCATCGTCCAGTGGGAGCCGGGCACGCGGGCCGCGGTCCGCCTCGGGAGCAGCGACGCCCGGTCGCCGCGGCGCGGGTCCTCCGAGTCCGCGGGGAGCGCGTCGAGCGCCGGCAGGTCGAGCGGCGCGCGGTCGGACCCGTAGTAAGAGACCAAAAGCTCCGTCGCGGCCGCGAAGTGGGCCGCGGCCGCCGGCGACGCGTCGCCGAGGTCCGCGGAGGCCACGACGGCGCCGGCGACGGGCGCGTCGAAGAGCGCGACGCCCGCGACGGCGTCCCCCAGGAGCCGCGCGGCCTCGACGGCGACGACGCCGCCGTAGGACCAGCCGCCGAGGACGAGAGGGGCGTCACCAGCCAAACTCTTCGTTTCGGCCGCGGCGGCGCGCGCGGCCTCGGCGATGGACGCGTGCGCCAGGGCCGGCGCGCGGCCCGCGACGACGCCGTCGTCGAGGCCGACGACGCGCGCGCCCCGCGAGGCGCCGCGCGAGGGCCCCGTAGCACAGCGCCGTCGCGCCCGCCGGGTTGAGGAGCACGAGCGTCGGCTTGCCCGCGGACCCGTCGCCGAGCGGCAGGGCCTCGTAGGTCGCCGCGGGCCCCGCGAAGCCCGCGGCGCCCGCGGCGGCCGCGCGCGCGGCGATCGATCGCGGCGTCGCGTGCTCGAGGAGGTCGCGGACGCCGAGCGTCGCGGACGTCGCCGCCGTGAGGAGCCGCAGGCATTTCAGCGCCGCGAGCGACGTGCCCCCCAGCACGCGGAAGAAGTGGCCCGTGGCGGCGCAGATCGCGGCCGCGTCGACGCCGGAGGCGGCCGCGAACGCGGCGACGGCCGCGCGCTCGAGCGCCGTCGCCGGCGGCTCCGGCGGTGCGGCCTCGTCGGCCGCGGCGACGGCCGCGCGGCGGCGCAGGGGCGGGAGCCGCGACCGGTCGACCTTGCCGTTGGGCGACAGCGGGAGCGCGGCGACCGCGCCGAACGCGCGGGGGACGGCGTACGTCGGCAGGCTCCTCGCGAGCGTCGCCCGGAGCGCCGCCTCGAGCTTGGCGTCGAGTCCGCCCGCCGTCCGCAGAACCACGTGGGCCTCGATGGCGCCGCCGCCGTCGACGACGGCGCAGGCCGCCGCGCGGACCTTCGGGTGCGCCGTCATCGCCGCCTCGATCTCGCCGAGCTCGACCCGAAAGCCCCGGACCTTGGCCTGGCCGTCCTCGCGCCCCAGGATCTCCAGCACCCAGTCGCCACCGGACAAACGCATGCGCCCGAGGTCGCCCGTGCGGAAGAAGCGCCGGCCGTCGCGCGCGCGCGTCCGCAGCGACCGCTTGTTTTTCTCGTCGTCGCCGCGGTAGCCCGTCATCACGCCGACGCCGCCGATGTGGATGACGCCGACGACGTAGGGCGGCAGGGGCTCGAGCGTCGCGTCGCTCAGGATACACATGGTCTGGTTCGACATGGGCCGGCCGTAGGGCCAGCCGCCCCAGCCCGCCGGGAGGCGGCCCGGCCGCTCCACCGGGAACTCGTTGGACCAGATCGCGGCCTCCGTCGCGCCGCCCATGAGCACGACCCGCACCGTCGGCGACCGGTCGTAGGCCCGCGCCGGCAGGCCCGCGGGGACGACGTCGCCCGAGAGGAACGCGACGCGCAGCGCGCGCGGCAGCGTCCCGTCGCGCAGCTCGAGGCCCGACACCGCCAGATCCAGCAGCGCGGGCACGCTGTTCCAGACCGTCACGCCCGCGCGGTCGCAGAGCCGCAGCCAGGCGTCCGGGTCCGGCGGCGACAGGTCCGCCGCGCGCGGCAGCGCGAGCGCCGCGCCGCAGAGCGCGCTCCCGAAGACGTCGAAGACCGAGAGGTCGAACGCGAGGCTCGCCAGACCCAGCAGCACGTCGCGGTCCCCTAAACCCCAGCGCGCGCGCAGGTCCTCGATGGTGTTGAGCGCGCCGCGGTGGTGGCAGACGACGCCCTTGGGCAGGCCCGTGGAGCCCGACGTGTAGATCACGTACGCCGCGTCTTCGGGTTTCGCGCGCGCGGGCGCGGCCCGCGCCGCCCCGCGCGGCGGCCAGGCCGTCTCCGGCTCGTCGCGCTCGAAGTCCGTCACCGTCACGGCCGGCGCGCCGCCGAGGTCCGCCGGCGCGGCGCCGTCGACGAGGCACACGGCCGCGCCGGACCGGGAGACGACGGCGCGGACGCGGCCCGCGGGCCAGAGCGCCGCGTCGCAGGGCACGTAGGCGCCGGCCTCGAAGAGGATGGCGTGGACGGCGACGACCTGGCGCCAGCCCTTGGCCATGACGACGGCGCCGAGGAAGCCCGGCGCGAGGCCCAGGCCCCGCAGCAGCGACGCGCACGCGCGGCTCCGGCTGAGCACCTCCGCGAAGGAGAAGCGCCGCAGGGGCCGCGCCTCGTCGTCCTCGACGCAAAAAAGCGCTGTCTGCTCCGTGTCGCCGTCGCGGCGCTCCAGCGCGTCCTGGAGCAGCGTCCCCGCCGGCGGCTCGGGCGTAGCCGCGTACGGCGGCGCCGCGACCGGGTAGGCGCCGCTCAGCGCCGCGTCCGCGGCCGCCCAGACGTCGGCGTCCCAGTCGCCGCAGAGGGCCTCCCGGAGGAGGAAGGCGTAGGACCGCTTGAGCTCCGCGGCGACGGCGCCGGGGAACGCGCCGTCGACGACGTCCAGGGAGCAGAAGAGCGCGGGCTCGTCGCCCGCGGGCGCGCCCGGCGCGTCCTTGACGGCGTTGACGCAGGCCGTGTGGGGCACGCGCTCGCTGAAGAAGGTCTCCTCGAAGCACCAGTCCCGCGCCGCGTCCTCGGCCCGCGGCAGCGACTTCTCGACGCCGACGGGCGTCGTGAAGACGAACGGCGCCGCGGCCTCGAACGTCGACGCGCGCTCCCGGTTCAGGAGCGCCATGACCTCGACGCCGCTCATTGCGCTGTGCTCCAGCGACTCGGCGAGGGACGCGCGCAGCGCACCGCAGGCCTCGCCGAAGGTCCGCGCTTTTCGCAGGTCCACGTCGACGAGCACCGTCGACGAGCAGTTGCCGAGGCAGCGGAACGCGTCCTCGTCGACGTCGTAGCGCAGGCACAGGAGCACGTTCAGCAGGAAGCGCCGCCCGTTCGCTGACGCGTCCTCGACGTGGCGGCAGAGCGCGAGGCAGTACGTCGCTAGAAGCGCGACGGGCGCCGTGACGCCGCGCGCGCGGCACGCGGCCCGGCAGTCGGCCCAGGCCGCGCCGGACACCGTCGACGTCTGGTTCACGAAGGCCGGCGACGCCGGCGTATGGGCCTCGACGTCGGCGCGCCGCGGGATCGCCGGGCCGCGCCGCGGGAAGGCCGGGTCCTCGAGCTTCTTCGCCCAGCGCCTTTTCGCGAGAAGATACGCGCGCGACTCGGGAAGCCCGGCGACGAGGCTCCGGCTGTAGTCCCCGAAGGCGAGCGCGGGCGCCGGCGTCGGGAAGACGACGGCGCCGCCTTTCCGTAAACACTCGTAGGCGCCGGAGAGCTCCGCGCGGAACGTCAGATCGGAAACCGCGTCCATGAGGAAGAGGCTCATGGCCACGTGGGCCGTCGCGCGGCCGCCGTCGAAGGACGCGCCCACGGCGAAGAGGGGCCACTCGTGGACGGAGCCGATGGCGTCGCCGGCGCCGCGGAAGTCCTCCCGGAAGGCCCCGCGCGCCGCGCCGACGCGCACCGCGACGCGTCCGGCGAACGTCGCCGCGTCGCGCCAGGACCGCATGGCGCCGTCGGCGCCGACGTGGGCCCGCAGCGTGCCGTGGCGCGCGACGAGGGCGTCCCAGGCCGATGCGAAGGCGTCCACGTCCAGCCCGCCGGGGAAGTCCCACTCCCAGTAGATCTGCGGCGACACGGGCGACCCCGTCACCGACGACGCGTGCAACCCCACGAAATGGGCCGCGCCGACGCCGAAGAGCGGGTAGACGTCGTAGTCCCCGGCGCGCGCCGACCGCAGGAGCGGGAAGGGCCCCCGGGCGTGGGCGATGACCCCCGCGCCGCCGAGCACGTCGAGGTCGACCGCGCCGCCCGCGTCCGCGTCCGCGGCGCCGGCCGCGCCGCGGACCGTCGCGGCCGCGAAGAGCACGCGGAGGGACAGGGACCGCGGCGCGCCGAGGGCGACGGCCCGGGCGACGGCGCGCATGGCGCCGAGGGAGTCGAGGCCCAGCGCGAAGACGTTCGCGCGGACGTCGACGTCGCCGGCCGCGCCGCCGACCTCGGCCGCGACCGCGGCCGCGAGCGCCGCCTCCGTCGGCGTCGCGGCGGCCGGCGACGCGTCGTCGACCGCCGCGGCGTCCTCCTCGTCTTCCTCGTCGTCGTCGTCGTCGTCGTCGTCGTCGTCGCGCGCGGCCCGCGGCGCGGCCGCGAGGCGCACGAGCGCGACGGACGGGTCCGAGCCCGCGGACGCCGCGACGGCCTCGAGGACGCGCGCGAAGGCGCCCAGGAGCGGCCCCGGCGCCGCGGCGCCCTCGGAGACGACCGTGAGCACGTAGGCGCCGCCGGACCGCAGGCACCGCAAAGAGACGTCGACGCCCGCGCGGTCCTCCAGCGCGCCCCCGGACAGCAGCCCGCCCGCGGACGTCCAGGTGTCCTCGCCCCCCTGGTAGTCGAAGAGGACGTCGAGGGGCCGGCACAGCGTCGAGGCCGCCGCCTTGGCGGCGACGCGGCGGAGCGCCGCGAGGTTTTCCATGGAAGCGCGCGCGACGTCCCCCATCGTGCCCCGCACGTCGAGGCGCGTCGGCAGCGAAACCAGCGCGGGCCCGACGCAGTGGCGGCCGAAGTCGCGGCAGGCCACCGTCGCGCCGTAGGCGACGTCGTCGCCGCCGAGCGCGATCGCAAAGGACGCGTGGACGAGCGCCGCCGGCGGCACCCCGAGCGTCGACGCCGCCGCGTCGACGGCGCCGGCGACGGGGAGCGTCGTCGTTTTGCGCCGGGGTTTGGCGCGGCGCCGCCGCGGCGGTGCGGCGCCGGCGACCCAGCCGACGGCCGCCTCGTGGGCCGCGACGGCCAGAGGGTCCGCGGCGGCGAGCGCGCTCGCCGCGTACGCGGCCCAGGCGTCGACCTTCGGCGGCGGCGCGCCGGCGTAGGCCGCGGCGACGTCCTCGAGGAGGAGCTTCGTCGACGCGCCGTCGGTGACGAGGTGGTGGATCGCGACGACGCAGCGGCCGCCCGCGAGGCCCGCGCGGACGAGCGGCGCGCGGCCGCCGTCGAGCGCGGCCGCGACGCCCGCGGCGCCCGCCGCCGCGAGGGCCTCCTCGGTGTCGTCCTCGAGGAAGACGGCGTCGGCGTCGACGGCGTCGTGGACCGTCATCGTCGGCGCGGCGTCGCCGCCGAAGTCGAACGTCGAACGCAACGCGTCGCGGCGCGCGACCACCTCCCGCCACGCGCGGCGCCAGTCGTCCACACGCACGGTTTCCGCGACGTCGAAGCGGAAGACCTCGACGAAGTGGCGGCCGCCGGGGTCGCTGAGGTGGTGGAAGAGCATGCCGTGCTGCGCCGCGGTCGCGGCGAACGTCTTTTGAGGGGCCGCGACCTCCGGCGCCGCGAGCCCCTCGACGGCCGCGACGAGGCCCGGCAGCGTGGCGTGGTCGAGGAGGAGCGTCGTCGGCACGGTCCGGCCCAGCGCCTCCTCGAGGGTCGCCGCGAACTCCGCGCACGCGAGCGAGTCGGGCGCGAGCGCGGCCAGCGGCGGCAGCGCGCCCTCGACGCGGCACGCCCGGGCGAGCGCGGCGCGCACGGCGCCCTCCACGGTCGTCGTGGCGTCGGCGACGGCGGGGAGGCGCAGGACGTCCGTCGCCGGGCGGCGCGCCGCGGCGACGTCCGACGGGCACTTCGCGGCCCACGAGACGCACGCGACGGACACCTTGAAGCCCGCCCCGAAGGCGCAGAGCACGACGCGGTCCCCCGCCCGCAGATCGTCGGCGACGTTGGCGAGGAGGATCGCCGTCGACGCGGCGCCGCAGTTGGCGACGGCGCTCACGTGGCACGGGCACTGGTCCCGCCGCAGGCCCAGCGCCGCCGCGACCTCCTCGAGGATCCGCGCGTTCGCCTGGTGGAAGACGAATCTGGCCACGCCCGCGACGTCCCAGCCCGCGTCGTCCAGCGCCGCGCGCACGGCCGCGGGCGCGCGCCGCGTCGCGAGCGCGTAGACGGCCTTGCCGTCCATGCGCAGGGGTCCGCCGGCCGCGAGCGCGAGCGCGTCGCTCGCGTCCGTGGCGGCATACGTCGCGCGGAAGGCGCCCGTCGGCGACGCCGCGACGACGGCGGCGCCCGCGCCGTCGCCGAAGAGCACCGCCGTCGACCGGTCGCGCGCGTCGCAGCGGCCGCTCAGCGCGTCGCCGGCGACGACGACGCACCGCGTCGCGGCGCCGCCGCCGACGAGCGCGCGCGCGACGCCCAGCGCGTCGACGAAGCCGCAGCAGGCGCTGCGCACGTCGAGGCCGCCGCAGCCCGGCGCCGCGAGGCCCCGGGCCGCGAGCGCCGCGCCGACGGCCGCCGCGTCGCCGAAGTCGCTCGCGGGCGTCGTCGTCGCCACGACCACGAAGTCGACGCCGCCGCCCGCGGCGCCGGCGGCGCGCGCCGCGGCGTCGACGCAGAGCTCGAGGAAGGACTCGTCGGCGCCGAGGACGAAGCGCTGGCGGATGCCCGTGCGCGACGCGATCCACGCATCGGACGTGTCCAGCGTCTGTGCGAGGTCGTCGTTCGTGACGCAGGTCGCCGGGAGCGCCGCGGCGACGCTGACGATGGCCGCCATCGTGCTTGGTTTTGTGTACACACTGACGAAGACAGTGGGGGTTTCGACCAATTAGGGAGCTCTGGCTTTGGATGGAGTGGGGGCAGCATTCGTTCACCCGCGGGTGCAACACGCTCACTTTCAGACGTTTAAATTTGGCGCGCTTGAGATTCGTGCCGAGCCCGAAAACAAACCACGAAGAACCCCGAAGGAAGTGGACACGCCACGGTACGTGCGCGCGACGCCGGCCCTCGCGCGAGACCTTCCTCCCGCGCGCGCCCTTCGATCCCGCGCGCGCGTGTGGCTCGATATGACGTTTGATGCCCGCCTTGCTGAGCCGCTCGTCGATCTCGCAACGAACCGTATCTTCCCAAACAGCAACATCAAGTTGCAGTTCACTGAAGATGAAGGTAGAAACCTCTCTATCTCTCTACTCCCCCTGGATTGAAACTCCGTGTAAATCCCAAATGATAATAGACCCGGGCCGTGACTTCGACTTCATCGTACAGAAGAGCGCTATGCACTCTGTGCCTGCTTGGCAGTCACTCCTTCAGTTCGCTGTCTATAAGACTTGAAACTGGATTAGAATGAATTAGGAAGGGAAGGGAAAACTAGCAGGATACGCAGTAGGAGCGCAGTGGGGTTAAAGTGCACTGCAACATCAAGATGCAGTTCACTGAAGATGAAGGTAGAAATCTCTCTATCTCTCTACCAGCATCATCAAGCGAACGGAAAGAGCTCCGTTTGAGAACGACAAACAACAAGTCTTCCCTGGCCCCGACGCCACCAAAGGCAGCCCCGAGTTGCCGGGCGTCCAAACGACCGGTTCCCCCCACGCCCGCGCGCCGCACGCTGCCCCCCCGTCGACCCCGACCGCCTCCCGCCACCCACCGCCATCGAAACACCATGAGCTCCCGCTCGTCTTCGCCCATGCAGCTCTACGACGACGACGACCGGTCGTCGCAGACGTCCGTGAGCTCCATGAAGCGCAACCTGTCGCGCCTCGACTCGTGGGTGTCCCTGTCCCAGACGCCGAACAACCGGCGGCGGCCGAACCCCGACGACGAGGCCGCGCCGGCGCCGGTCGCGGCCGCGCCGGCCGCGCGGCGGCCGCCGTCGCTCGCGCGGCCGCCCTTCCCGAGCGAGTGCGGCTGGGGCCACTACTACGCGCCGAGCTTCGACGGGGACGACGAGCCCCTGTCTCCCGAGATCTTCGCGCGCTCCGGCTTCCACAGCCGGCCCTTCGCGCGGCCGCCGCGGTAAAAAAAAGAAAATCGGACGATCGAATAGGCGCGCCCCCCTACGCGGGGCGCGCGAAGGGGCTCGCGTGGGCCCCGTGGATGGCGCGGCGCCCCCGGCTCCGCTGGCCGCGCGTCGCCCAGAAGGGCCGCACGAGCGCGACGTCCGCGAAGGCGCGGAGGAGCGTGTCGTTGTAGCAGCTCAGGCGGGAAAAGTCCTCGAAATGGCGCCCGAAGAGCGCGACCGTCAGGTTCGTGCGCCGGAAGAGGGTCACGGCGAAGTAGCGCGCCGCCCAGTTGCCCTGGGCCACCGCGGCGCCCTCGAACCACGTGCCCCAGCGCACGCAGGAGAAAAAGTCGGACTTCGCGCAGCGCACGCCCTCGAGGTGCTTGCCCAGGGCGCAGCCCCGGGGCACCTTGACGCCCTGGCCCGCGTTGCCCGTCGTCAGCGTCTCGTAGAAGTTCTCGTGGTACCGCGGGTCGCGCGGCGCGTCGCAGAGCCCGACGGCCGCGCAGAGGCACGGGTAGACGCGCTGGGGCCGCAGGGCGTCGGCGAAGCGCGCGACCTGCTTCTTCGTCGCCACGTCGCGCGTGCCCGCCAGGAAGCGGCCGAAGTCGCGCGCGAGCGCCGGCGGCTCGTCGAACGCGTCGACGACGACGGCGACGGACGGCGGCGCGCACTCGAGCCCCCGGTAGCCCATGGACTGGACGGACGTCATCACCGGCAGACCGTGGTCCAGGGCCTCGTAGATGACGCGCGGGTTGCGGTCGATGGTCGCGAGGTGGAGCAGGCCCCGCGCGGCCGTCAGGTTGTGCTTCACGCTCCGCGCGGGGACGCGCGACTCGTAGAAATCCAGCATGGCGTCCGGCGCGCCCGCGCTCCGCGCCGCGGCGATGGCGTCGACCAAACGCCCCGCCTCCATGCGCCGGTCCAGGGGCCGGTTCGTGTCGTTCGCGTCGAGCGAGTACTCGAGGAAGAAGCGGAACGTCTTCGAGTCGTACGCCGCGAGCTCCTCCGCGACGTTGTTCAAAAAGTCCGCCTGGCCCTTGCCCCGGTCGAGGCGCGCGATGTACAGCAGCAGGTCCCGCTCGTCGGCGATGGGGTGGAGCTCGAGGCGGTCCGCCATCGGGATCTTCGCGCCCCAGCTCGACCTGGGCAGCAAAAGAGAGATTCAACGTCGCTTCAATGTGAGTGTTCCGCGCGCGCGCGTTCCGGAAAACACATCCATGCTTCGAGACCGTTCGGAGAGATGATCGCTCGTCCAAAAATCAGCCGAAACGAGTGGAAAATGGCCGAGATCGGAGCCTTTGAAGTTGGGAATTTCGCTCTCTTTTGCTGCCCCAGCTCGACGGCGGCGACGGCATCTTCGGCAGGTGGTAGTCGTTGAGCACGTGCCACTCGGAGCCGCCGCCGGCGGAGAAGATGCGCCCCCGCTCCCAGACGCCCCAGCTCGGGTCGCTGTTCTGCACCATGGGCAGCCAGAGCTTGACCGTCCGCGGCCCGAAGTTCATCTGCTTCAGGTAGGGCACGACGCCGTGGAACCCGTCGAGCGTCAGGTCCTCGTCGAGCGTGCAGATCGCGCCGCCCGCCGTGGCTCGCAACGCATAAGTCACGTTCGCCTTGGTCATCTTGTCCCGGCCGCCGAGGACGACGCCGCCGCAGCGAAAGTACGCGCTGTTGCCGCCGCCGACGACGACGCCCACGGCCACGTCGCGCTTCGCGACCTCGGCGCAGTCCACCGTGCTCAGCGTCGAGCACTCCGTGCAGACGCCGTTGTGGCCGTGCACGACGAAGACGTCCAGGCCCGTCATCGCGCCCAAACACTGCGGCAGCGACTCGCGCCAGTCGACGCGCCGCCCGATGCACATGGGCGTGCCCGTGAAGGTCTGCATGCGGAAGACGATGGCCTCGCGGCGCTTCACCATCTCGCGGCCCCGGGCCGTCAGGTTCGCCGGGGCGCACTCCATGAGCTTCCGCGGCGCGCCCTGGGTCCGCCCCGCCGGCAGGTCGCAGAGCGGGCCGCAGATGGAGTCCGCGGGCCGCCAGCAGAGGGCCGCGAGGCCCAGGAGCGCCCGGGCCATCCGCGGCGACGCGTTAGCGGGACCGGCCAGCGCGAGCAGCAGCCATCGTCGTCATTCCATCGTCCATCGCGTTTTTTTGAGGTCTGTTTGAGGCTCAAGCTGCACAGCTGGTGCCTCGGCTTGAGCTGTGGTGAGCGCTCTGAACGTTCTCGCGCGTGACATTGTCGCGCCGCACGCGTGCCGCAGCGGTCCTAAGACGACGCGATGCGCCGCTTCGGACTGCTCTGCTGGCTCGCGGCGCGCTGCGCGACGGCGAGACAGCAGCTCCTGCCGCACCGCATCGTCCAGAACATCGCGCTCCAACCGCTGCGTTTCACGGCGCGCGTGCGCGGACACGGGCGCGTCGAAGGGCTCGTCGTCCTCGACGCCGACGGCAGCTGCGAGCTCCTCGTCGAAGGCGCGCGCCCGCGTCCCGTCGCCGCGTCGCGCGCCGGCCGCCGCGCGCCGCGCGCTCCTCCGCCGACCCTATCGCCTCTAGGCTTCGCGATCGTCGGCTCCTGGACCATGCTGCCCGCGGGCCACGAGATCCTCGACCGGCTCTGGGACACGATCCGGCTCGAGGCGGCGGTCGGCGACGAGGTTTTCGAGTGCACGGCGAAGCTCTACGCGCGACATCCCCACCGCCGGGCCCTGACCTCGCACGGCACCGTGCTCGGCGGTGGACGCCGCTTCTTCCGGCCCGTCGTCGCCAGCTTCTCGCTGGCCCCCTTTGAGCCGCCGGACTAACGCGCGACGGCGACGGACTTTTCTTCCTCTTGGGTTGCTTCGTCCGTTTGCCGGGGTCGCGTGCGTTGTCGGCGTTCGCTCGCGAGCCGCTGGGCGACCGTGCCGCCGGTCGACGCGCGCCGCGACGCGTGCGGGGACGCCGCGCGCCGGGGCTAGGCGACCAGCGTCGAAGGCGTTCGAGAGTCACACCGACCGGCACAAGAGGCACAACTCGAACGCGACCAGGTGCGCCGACCCGCTTTCGCTCCCGGCGGCGGGGCACCGCTGCTGCACGACCCGCGCGGCCGCAAACACCCGGGGCGCGCGTCGCGCAATCCCCCGACGCCGCCCGTCCCGCGCCTAGGTCCGACGATGCCCATCGCGACGCTCTTCGACGACAAGAAGGAGGAGAAGGAGGACGAGGATGGCGGCGGCAACGAGCTCTACACGGGCGGGAACCACAACCGGGGCGGCGGCGGCAGCGGCCTCGCCGTCGTGGGCCCCGGCGACGACGACGGCGACGGCGGCGGCGACGACGTGTCGAAGATGTTCGCGGCCGCGCAGCGCAACGCGGCGAGCGGCGTGGCGCCCGCCGAGGGCGCGGCGAAGACGGTGGTGACGGTCTACGCCAACGGCTTCACCGTCGGCGACGGGCCCTTCCGGCCGAGCGACGGCGACGCCGCGAACGCCGCGTTCCTCCGCGACGTGTCCCGGGGCCTCATCCCCCGGGAGCTCGAGGAGCAGGCGAGCGGCGACGGCGCCTTCAACCTCGAGCTCGTCGACAAGCGCGGCGACCAGTACGAGCCGCCGGCCTACGTCGCGTTCTCCGGCGGGGGGCAGACGCTCGCGGCGGCGGGCGAATCCGCGGGCGCGGAGTTCGGCGGCGGCGGCGGCGGCGCGCCCATCGAGAAGCCCGTCGTCGACGACGCCGCGCCCAAGACGACGCTCCAGATCCGCCTCGCCAACGGCAAGCGCATCCGCGCGACGCTGAACCTCTCGCACACCGTCGGCCACCTCGACGCGTACGTCCGCGAAGAGGGCGGCGCGGGCCAGGCCTACGTCCTCCTCGCGGGCTTCCCGCCCGCGCCCCTCGCCGACCCCAACGCGACCCTCGAGGCCGCCGGGCTCAAGGGCGCGTCCGTCACCCAGAAGCTCAAGTGAGCGCGCGCGCGGCCGCCGCGCGGGACGCCGCGCTAACCAACACGTCTCTCGATATGGTTTACGACGCCCGGTCCGCCCCGAGGTAGAAATAGGGCTCGAAGGTCGCCGCGGCCTCGTCGGGCTTCTCGCCCGCGGGCGTGAATTGCGCCATTTCCCGCTGCCACCGCGCGTTGACCGGCTCGCGGGCCATCCTCGCGCAGCAGTCCTCGAACGTGGCGCCGCCGTCCGCCTCGAAGTAGCCGACGGCGCGGCCGTCGCGGCGCAGGAAGAGCGAGTAGTTGCGCCAGCCGCACCGCGTTAGCGCGTCCTGCATCTCGGGCCAGACGGCCTCGTGGCGCTTCGCGTACTCGTCGAGGCGATCGGGATCGAAGCGCATCTCGAAGCAGACGCGCCGGCGGCCCGCGGCGGTCAGGCCCCGACCGCCGGTGTAGCGCTGGGGCGTCGGTGGCGTCCGCGGCCGCCGCCGCAGGGCAGCCCAGAGCGCAGCTGCTGCCCCGACGCCGCAGGCCACGCCGCAGAGGAAGCTCCTCGGGCTCTCCATATTTACGCTCGTCTGTGACGAAAGAAGCGACCACTCGGCGAAAGAAGCGACTAGGTGAGAATAAAGCTGCCCAGAAGCGACCACTCGGCGAAAGAGCTAGGCGAGAAAGAGGCTGCCCATAAGTAAGCGAGGAAGCCTCGCTGAGGCCAAACTTGACGCACGAGAGCGCAAGCCATCCCTCGGGCAGCCTCACGCGCTGTCTTCTCCCCGCGGGCATGGCGCAGAACGTGTACCTCGACGACTGGGCGATCCTGGGCGTGCCGCCGGGCAGCGACCAGGACGCCATCCGCAAGGCCTACCGGAAGCAGGCCCTGCTGCACCATCCGGACAAGGGCGGCGATCCGGCCAAGTTCCGCCAGGTCGCCGAGGCCTACGTGGCGCTCAGCGAGGCGTCGGGCGCGGCGACGCCGCGGTCGACGCGCACGGACTACGCGACGGCCGACCCCTACGAGATCTTCGCGCGCTTCTTCGGCGCCGCGCCCGCGTCCGGACCGCCGCGCGGCGCCGCGCCGGGACCGCCGCGACCGCAGGCCGCGAGCACAACGGCGTGTCCTTCGCGACGGTCGACGAGATCAACAACGACGAGGACGCCGCCCTCTTCGGGTGCGTCGCCCCGCGCCCTCGGCTTTCGCGGAACCCGCGGCCCGCAGGCACCCGCTCATCAACCACGTGTCCCCGGAGAACCTCTTTTCGCCCGGCGTCCACGGGCCTGGCTGGGAGCCCTACGGCGAGGAGACGAAGGACCCGGACCGGGCGGCCGCGTCCCCCTGGGCCGACATGCTCAACGCGGACGGCGTCGGCCCGGGCTCGAGCGCCGCGTGGGAGGAGCGGCGGAGCCGCCTCGTCGGGTCTTCCACGCCGCGCGCCACGCCCGCCCCCGCCCCGGAGGCGGGGAGCCTCGAGGCCGCCTGGCAGAAGGCGCGCGGGGGCGCGGAGGGGTCGTAAAGTTTAATGTAAAGAACTGTTCAAGTTGTAGTGCAACTTGTGACTTCCATATATATATGCGTGAGTTGTGCGCGGGGGTTCCCCCGCCGTACGAAAATTAAATGGCTGTCGTCGCGCGAGCGGTGCAGAGGGAAGCATTGACACGGGAATGAGTGGCTCAGCTCGCGCGAGCGCGCCCGAAGGGCGCGCTCCACTGTGAAACACCGGATTTTTTCAGGAGCTGCGCGCGCGGGGAAGATGACCGAGTTTGAAGGGGCACCCCAGTTCGGGAAGTACGGGCTCGCGCCGAACTTAAAGGATCGCCAATAAAGGGGCGCCGACGACGGCGGGAAACATGCGAAGTTGAGGTTTCATGTTCCGGAACCATGTTCCGCTAAATTTCGAGGGCAGGCGTCGCCGGAACAGCGTCTGGGGGCTGCACCGGTACGCCGGAACGGCCGGAACGCGCCGGGAGTCGCGCGCTCCGGAACACAGCCTTCTGCCGGCGCACGCGCGCGGCGCGCGCCGGAACATGTCTGAGGAGTTCGTGCTGTCGGATTCGATCTCTGCGGCTGCGGTGTGCGCGTCCCGATTCGATTTTGGCAGCCCCGTATATATGCCGT